>NC_136516.1:26819950-26832450 GCF_053919585.1 Euprymna scolopes | reverse complement strand
CTTGATGAGCCGTTCCATATAAGTTATCAAATTTACCAAATTTTCATTACTAATGATTACTATATTGTCCAATTTCTACTGTACACTCTTTAACCCTTATCCTTGAGTGGCCTCTTGGCCTTGATAATGTGGTGATGCCTATGTAAAAAATAAAAAAATAAAAAATCTTAACTAAGACTAAATCAAAAGTAGAAATTAAAAAGTGATTATAAATATTTTTAACTGTTTATTTTATGCTCTCAGCGTTTGTCCAGTTGGGTTTTGTCCGGTAGACTTTTGTCCAGTTCCTCATCTAGCATTTGCAAATATTACTAGGCGGGGTGAGGGTGGGGACGAAACTATGAGAAAATGTTTACTTTGAATGAGGTATAAATCCATTTGTGAATTAACTTTTGGCGTCAATTCTTCTTCGATTCTGTCTGTATTACATTTTGGAATTTGGACATAAAGAAATCAGCAAATTATATTTGTAGCAATGCTAGAATTTGCTAGTTAAAGCATTAAGTGAAACCGCAATTTATTGTAGTTATAAATTACCAAATAAAAAAGTGAAAAAATGTTGGATATGTAAAAAAATATATATAAAAACAAACCGCGCATAATATTTCAGTTTGCATGAAAATCCTCTCAAGTTGATCCGAAATGCAAAATAGTTCTTTAGAGAGAACGGATTCCAAAATAAGTCCAGCGTGACGATGCATATAATCCGATTGGAAAGCCTTCAAAACAGCTGAAATAATGAAAATTGTTTGTTTTTTCCGGGCAGTGCAGTAGCCCAGAGAGAAGTCTGTCCCCAGTCAAATGGGACCTAATAGTAAAAAGAGAGAAATCCAGTATGAGAACCTTCATCATCGGCTTAATTAGAAAAAATGACTTCAGATTAAATTTTAAAGTAATTAAGTTAAGGCTAAGCGGGAGCAAAAAAATCAGTCCGTGAAAGCTCGTTGGAGGATTATAAAGTTTTAAGTGTTGCAGAATAGTAGCTTAGTAAGGCTGTCGAAAAGTCATGATGTTGATAAAGACGACATAATAATAATAATAATAATAATAATAATAATAATAATAATAATAATAATAATAATTTAGTAATTATAGTAACACATTTAGTAATAAGTATAAAAAATTTAGTAGTAATGAAAAAAAAAACGGTAATAAGATGGCGATAATAATAATAATATTTATAATAGCAGTAAGACATAGGGACACGAATGATTATGTCAATCATATACCGATAATATATATATATATATATATATATATATATATATATATATATATATATATATATATATATATATACATTGGAATTTTAAACGTTATTTTCGTTTTCAACATCCTCAAAAACTTACAAATGTCTTAATTTTCCAAGTTTTTTTTGTCTAGAGCGTGGAAAGTCGATTGTCTGCCCCTTTCTGGTCTTATATTCCAAACATTGCCAATAGGTGTCGCTAGCAATGTATCATTCAAAAACAAGATGGCGTGAAGTTTTTCTTCGATAAAATGTCTCATAATATTTGATTTTCTTAAATAAAAAAACTACTTGATCGATTTACGTAATTTTTGGAATATGACATCTTCATGCAGTGACAAGTACGTACATTATAAAGATTTTTTTCAGATTTTTATTGTAAAAAAGATTTGTTGTGGCCCGTTTATAGACTTGCACCAAACTATTTTCTTTACGTCACAAGTGTCACGCTCATACATGCATCCCATAGATAATATAACATACTGACACAACGGGTCACGGGTAGTCAACCTTCAAACCTTTAAACAACGATAAAACAAAGACAGGCTCGCAACGTCTCTTCTGTGGGAGAGAGGTTGCAGGGAAGAGAAAAGGGCATCCCCCACTAAGCTACAGAGTCTATTTTGTACTCTGTCAAGGCAGGATAAGCTGTTTTTAGCAGCTCCTACCCAGATGTGGCAGCAGTACTCCATCCTTGGACGTACTTGGCTTTTATATAGATAGAGAATTGCATCAGTAGTGAGATATATATTGGAATGGTAGAAGAATCCCCCAATTTTTCCAGCGACCTTGACAACAGATTTGATGTACGTGTTCCATTTCAGATCAGGAGTAAAGGTCAATCCCAAAAGCTTGTCAAAACATGGAGCCTCCCCAATATATTTGTCTAACCGCACTGATGAGTGTTGATACAACGAAACAGTACTGTATGTGGATGACAATTAAAGACCACCCACCCTCTTTTAGTTGAGTACTTTGTAAATATATTTTCACCCGACGCGTATTTAAGCAATTAAGCGAATCCTACTATTAATTTGTTTGTAAACAAACTGATGGTCAGAGCACTGTTGCTATATATATATATATGTATGTATATATATGTATGTATGTGTGTATGTGTGTGTTTATATATATATATATATATATATATATATATATATATATATATACACCCGTCTGGAGTGTGGTAGCATACTATTGCATGTACGAAGGGGTTACCACGCTACAGAAGTAAAGAAAAATGCTATTATTCGTCTCTGTATGTTTGTAATGTGTGTGTGTATATATGCGCGGGTGTGGCAAAGTGTAGGTATTTATAAGTATATTGATATATGTACATAGGTACATGTGGGGTTTAGATAACTTTCGTGTTTTATATTTATTCATATTTTGTTTGTTTATTTGTTTTAATTTTATTTTATTTTAATTTATTTTTATTTAAATTTATGTATTTTTGTTTTGTTTTATTTACCTTAATGTAATTTTAACTCTATTCCTGCGTAGTTTCAGAGTTATTGTCTAGTTTCAGTATGTGTGTTGTGAATAATAAAAAAAAAGCGTACAGCATGGATTCGCTTTTGGATATACGTATTAATGTGTGTGTGTGTGTGTGTGTGTGTGTGTGTGTGTGTGTGTGTGTGTGTGTGTGTGTGTGGCGGTGTCTGTGTATGTGTGTGTTGTATGTGTGTTGCATGTGTGTGTGGGTGGATGTAGATTAAAAGGCACCGGTTAGTGCTTAGTTGACCATCGCTAAGGTTCTTAACTTACAGACTCCAAGACAAGAAAACTAAATTCTCAAGTACCTTATGCCATAAAAACCAAAAGTTAGGTTGGAAGGGGAAAGAGAAATGAAAAAGATGTTTATTATCTTCAAAGACCTCACTCATCCTTTTACCGTTTTTTATGACTCCCACCCAGGTTGCATGCTAACTTGATAAACGAAATAGGAAAATGTATTTGGTGGAAATATCACTTTCGACTGTAATTCTTGGCCTGAAGACGTAATCCCCCAACGTAGGTGATTACAGAAACATGTATGCACATATGTAGCCATTAATGTTTGTATAAATAAAATTTATATATATATATATATATATATATATATATATATATATATATATATATATATATATATATATAGAGAGAGAGAGAGAGAGAGAGAGAGAGAGAGAGAGAGAGAGAGAGAGAGAGAGAGAGAGAGAGAGAGAGAGATAGATAGATAGATGGATATCCGAGCCGTGGGTAGCTAAAGTTATCCGCCTCTTTCTACGTGAGCAGACAAGATATTCCGCCATGTTGAATTGCGAGGTTTTATTGCAGCAATAACCAATTGTAATTATGTGTTAAGTGTTGCTTTTATGGTGAAACGTGATAACGTAAATTCACCGTGTTAACACATACACATCCCACGTTCGTTTTTATCTTCAAGCGCAGTTAAGATTCAGGTCAAGTCGAAGAAACGAGTGTGACTTTTAACAAGATCGCCAACGTGAATATAATGGTTTTACGATGGAACTTTAAACAAATTGAGTGAATCAGGCAAAAAAGAAAACGATATCCTGGGAGCAGCAATAGTTTTTTTTTTTTGTTTTTTGTTTTTTTGCTTTCTTTAGGGAGTAGGGAGCACCAGCTACCAAGATCCAGAGGCATTCTAGGATAAGGGTAAATAAGTAGTAGTAGTAGTAGTAGTAGTAGTAGTAGTAGTAGTATTGTATGGGTTAGACTTCTACACCGCTATTTTTTAGCCAGTCTGAGAAACAGGGTTGCCAATTTAGCGGGTTTCCCGCTAGATCTGGAAAGTTCGTTTGGAATCTAGCGGCTAGCGGTTTTTCCTCTAAAATTTGGAGATTTGGTTTTGAAGAAATTGAAACCGGAAAAAAAAAAAAAAAAAAAACGCAAACAAACATTAATTAGTTTATAAGATATACACAGCTAACTGCGGCCAGGTCAAAACAAGTCTAAAAAGAAGTTCAGTGTTTTAATATTCAACTGTAAATTTTGCTAAGTAGATGTGAAATGAACATTTCAAAATAGATGAGGGTTCTTGAATTACATTGTTTGCTTGTTTTTTCACATTTGAATTATTATAAATAATAATAATGTGACAAATAATTTAAATAACATTTAGGTAGGTATATTGAAGCGGTTTACTCCCAAATATTACCAACTAATTTTGTCTCTTTTTTCAGTCATGATACAGCGAATTAAACGACTTATTATTTTGTTGTCTAATTTTTGCAATTTCTTAAAACTGTTTATTTTTCAAATGTTAATTTGTTTTCTGGGGGTTTGTGGATGTGATCCTTGTGCATTATAATTGAATAAAAAATTGCATTTTAAGTAGTCAGATTGTTCACGAACCCACCCGTGTGCCATGACGGCCAGTATGCGAGTCTCCTAGACCTTTTCCTCACAACTTGCCCTGAACTATGTTCAGTTTCCGTTCTGTCTCCTCTTGGATATTCCGACCACTCTGTTGTATCAATTAAGATAAAAATGAAATGTAATAAGTCCCCAGACGTGCCTCTCCATCTTACAGTATATCGATACACTAAGGCTGACTGGGATAGCTTCCGTACATTTATATCGGATCTACCTCTGCGTTCCATGCTTAAAAAGGATGTGTACTCTATAGTATCAGACCTGACGGAATGCTTAATTGTAGGTATTGACCGTTTCATACCCTCGAAAAAGTTCCAGCAAAAACCTAACAGCCAGCCATGGTTCTCTCCAAAATGTGCTGCTGCCATTGCGCACAGAAATCACTTTTTCCACTGCCTCCAACGTAATAGATGTATGAAAACTAAAACCGCTTTCAGGACTGCCAGCAACCATTGTAAAAAGTGGTAAAGAAGGCAAGAGGGTTGTATGCTCAGTCTGTCAAGTCCAAAGTAGCTGAGCAGCGGCTTGGTTCCCATCAGTTCTAGCAAATAGAAAACAGAATCCTCAACAGAAGCATGCATTCTATCCTAACTATCATCAATGGACCAGAGGTAATCTCGTCAGCATCAGACAAAGCCAAACTCTTTGCCAAGGACTTTGCAACTAATTCTACCGTATGTGACCAAGGCTGCCAACCTCCAATATTTCCTTCTGTATCAGAAAATATGCTATGTGATATACATATATCTGTACATGATGTTGCCAAGCTAATCAAAAACCTTGATTCCAGTAAAGCAACTGGCCCTGACGGTATTCCAATTATAGTACTCAAAAAACTTCAACCAGAACTAGCACCCATACTTAGAAAACTGCTTAAACGTTGTCTTAAGGAAAATTGCTTCCCATCAGCCTGGAAAATTTCATCAGTATGCCCTGTATTTAAGAATTCAGGTGATTGCTCATCTCCCTCTCAGTACAGACCAATAAGTCTCCTGTGCGTCATGAGTAAGTTGCTGGAATCCATATTAAATAAAGAAATAGTCAAGCATCTCAACAAAAATAACCTTCTTAGTGACACTCAATATGGTTTCCGTTCTACTAGATCTACAGCAGATATGCTTACAGTTATATCTCATAGGATTAGCAAATTTCTCGACGGAGGCAACCTTTCTAGGGCAATTGCTCTTGACATATCTAAGGCCTTTGATAGGGTATGGCATAAAGGTTTACTTCACAAGATCTCCAGCTATGGTATAGCTGGAAATGTCTTCTCAATTAGTAAATCATTTCTTTCTGATAGATTCATAAGAGTAGTAGTTGACGGGCAAAAATTAGAAGCTCACAGTATTAATGCTGGAGTCCCTCAGGGGTCCATCCTGGGCCAACTCTCTTTCTGATCCACATTAATGATCTTCCAAATCACATCCTTACATCATTTGTAGACATTTATGCTGATGACACTACCATTTATGGTAGCACATCTAAGACAGTAAACGGCCAAGTTCTCTCTGATTCTCTCTCCTCTGATCTTGAGCACATTGTACAATGGGGAAAGGAGTGGCTGGTTACTTTTAATGCGTCTAAAACCAAGCTTCTATCTTTACATCATCAACGCTCTGATCCCCATCTGGCATCAATTGAAATGAATGGCTCTCGTCTTGGGGGATGCCTCATGTTTTGACAAGCTTCTGGGCTTGACCTTTACTCCTGATCTGAAATGGAATAGGTACATCAAATCTGTTGCCAAGGCTGCTGGAAAAATGGTGGGATACTTCTATCGATCCAGTAGATATCTCACTGCTGATGCAATTCTCTATCTATATAAAAGCCAACTTCGTCCACATCTGAGCAGGAGCTGCTAGAAAGAACTTGTCCTGCCTTGATAGAGTTCAAAATAGACTTCGTAGCCTCATTGGAGATGTCCTTTTTTCTTTCCTGCAACCACTTTCTCACAGAAGAGATGTAACAAGTTTGTCTTTGCTTTATCGTTATTTTCATGGCAAGTGCTCGACTGAACCCCAATCTATGGTCCCATCCCTCGTCAAACTTTCACAAGAAACACTCATCTACCTGAAAACACTATCAATAATTCCACCCACTCTTTATCTGGTTCTAAACCTAAACGTAGATTCCATGAACAAAGCTTCTTTCTTAGAACTGCACGCCTGTGAAACTGTCTTCCGTTTTCCTGCTTTCCAGCTGACTGCAATATGGTTGTCTTGAAGTCCAATGTAAACAAATTCTTGATAATCCGTTCACCTTAAGTTCACAAATTTACTGAATTTCCATTACTGACAATTACTATATTGTCCAATTGACTACTGTACACTCTTTAACCCTTATCCCCGAGTGGCCCCTGGGCCTTGATAAATGGTGATGCCTACGAAAAAAAAAATGTATAGTAATTATGCAGAATACTGATTGCACTGAAATAATAACGTTTTATTTATTATTTAGAAACCTATTCTTAACGTGGGAGGATGGGCTTTTTTGTTAACTATTCTGAACTTTTACCTAACAATTTAATAAACAAAAGATACTGTAAAAATTGAATTTAACTTTAAATTCATGTCTAAAAAAGCACGCGCCGTACTCTGCATAACGACTAAATTTATATATAAGGTACAAAATTAAAATCTAGTGTTTCATTTTGTTTGTTTTGTTTTTTTGGAGATTTTTTTTTGTTAATCTAGCGGGTTTTCAAAATCTCGGTTACGAAAAGTAAAAAATCTAGCGATTTTCTGGAGATTTTATGTCCTCAATCTAGCGGGTTTTCAAAATCTCGGTTACGAAAAGTAAAAAATCTAGCGATTTTCTGGAGATTTTATGTCCTCAATCTAGCGGGTTTTGAAAATCTCGGTTATGAAAAGTAAAAAATCTAGCGATTTTCTGGAGATTTTATGTCCTCAATCTAGCGGGTTTTACAAAATCTCGGTTATGAAAAGTAAAAAATCTAGCGATTCTCTGGAGATTTTATGTCCTCAATCTAGCAGGTTTTCAAAATCTTGGTTATGAAAAGTAAAAAATCTAGCGATTTTCTGGAGATTTTATGCCCTCAATAGCGGATTTGAAAATCTCAGTTGACAACACTGCTGAGAAATTGTCTTCAGATAAATGGGCTGTCGCATAGCTTCCTTTCAGTTGGGTGACTGGACAGTGCAGGATCAGGTGGTCTATGTCCTGGGGGGAGGGGCTTCCTTGCACTTTGGGCAGATTTGGGAGTCTATTTGTCTCCACCTGTGTTTGTTTACTGCAATCCTGAAGTGTCTTGTTCTGATTCGGTTTACGGCTACCCTATTATTTGTAGCAAAACCTGGGAGGCACAAAGTTGGGTCTTCAATGATTTTCCCTCTTTTAGAAGTATTGTTTCCCCATTCCTCCTTTTAATGTCTCAACTGGGTTGAAAGTTTTGATTTTTGAGTTGTAGAAGGGCTTTCGGAACTTGAGTCTGGAGGTATGTGGGCATCTTTTGTTGGATTAGTAACTGCTGTCCTCCTCGATGCTTTGAATCGGTTAATTTGCTTAATAATTGTTGAAACAACATGATCAGTAATGGTGGAACTTGGGTATGGCTTGATTATTTAAGAGAAACATTCACATTAGATTTGAAGATGACCATGGTATAGTCAGTTGGGAAGCAGCCACATGGTATTGTGTTCCACAGACGAACAATTGTTCATGGAATTTCTTTTAGTTTTAGGCACATTATAGAGTGGGGAAAATTGTTGACGGTTGTTGTAGCTAGATGAGTGCTTGTCGAGAAAATTTTACAGGGGGGTGGGGCATAGATTGAAGAGAGAGAAAGGCGGAGAGAGAGAGACGGACAGAGGGAAAGAGAGAAAGAGATGGACGGAGAGAGAGAGAGAGACGGACAGACAGACAGACAGACAGAGACGGAGGACACTGAGAGATAGATACAGAGAAGGATGGACAGAGGGAAAGAGAGAAAGAGAGAGAGAGAGAGAAAGAGATGGACAGAGAGAGAGAGAGAGAGACAGACAGACAGACAGACAGACAGAGACGGAGGACACTGAGAGACAGATACAGAGAGGGATGGACAGAAAGACAGAGAGAAAGACGGACAGCAGAGAGAGAGAGAGAGAGAGAGAGAGAGAGAGAGAGAGAGAGAGAGAGAGAGAGAACTCCTTAAGAGCTCCTCCCCAGATATGACGACATTATTCTATCTGACTACCTGATCCCAGAAAGAATCGGAGAAAAACTCGATCGGCCAAAAAGTGAACTCGTGCAGATTCATAGAAATCGACACGTTTTTATTTTATTTTATTTTATTTTTACTCTCAGGGCTGATGTAGCAACAGTGCCCCATCTTAGGACGTTTTTGACTCTTGTATAGGTTGAGCATTTCATTGGGGGTGGGATACTTTCTAGAGCAGTAGAATGATCACACCATGTTTCCGGTAACTTTGGCAAAGGCTCTAATGTGTGTGTGTGTGTGTGTGTGTGTGTGTGTGTGTGTGTGTGTGTGTGTGTGTGTGTGTGTGTGTGTGTGTGTGTGTACATATATAGTATAGTATAATAATTCTCCAAGTTCCAAATATCAAGTTTTCTCAGTCATTTATTACTTTTCAAAAAGTTATCCATTACAATATTGTTTTGTATTGTGATTAACAAGTCTGCAAGATTATGTTATTGCTGCATATTTAGTCACGTACGCTTCAGATGTTTACATTTAAAAACGTATAAAAATAAACACGAGTTTGGACAACTTACATGTTCATGTAACCGACAGTTACCAATAAACAAGATCTTTTTCATTATAAAAAAACTTTATTTATGAGATTTTTTAATCGATTGCAATAAGTATATACAAACCGAGTACGTTTCCTTGGGAGTGGGATACTTTCTATAGAAGAATGATCTCACGATTTTCCCGATGATTTTAGTAACGGATCTGATGTGTTTGCTCGTCAACCAAGCCGTTTGTGCCGACACGTCTGCGCCCTTCTCAATGGTAGAATCGGCGACAAATCCTGAACATACAGCAACGGTTGGACCAAGTTCGAATCCAGTTTACATAACGTTTTAATAAAAATACAGAATGAAACGATAAAACTGTCGCCCTTAAGAACACAACACTACAGCTTTATTCCGAAACATTTATTGAAAATATCGATTCAGGTAACTTGATTATGTAGTAGACCTGACATCTATTCAATGTAGCCGTCTTCAGCCTCAATCGTCACCTCGATACCGGTCTGGAACTGGGAGCATGCTTTTTCCACAAGTGCTGGTATGAGTTCAGCAAATACTCGGAGGATGGCGGCAATCAAGCTGAATTTGGTGTTGTAGGAGGTCATGTTGGTGATGTTCTCGACGTATGACTAAACGAAGTAATCTAGTGTAGTGGGTTCAGGTCGGGGGAGGAGGGAGTCAGTGAGAGAGGGGTACAAAATCATAACACTCCTTCTGAAGCCAAGCCTGGGTCTCTTTGGACTTGTGGGCCGGCACTGGCCTGCTGCCACACCCAGGGGTCTGCAAGTGGCCACCTGATTGCACCCAGGGATCACCACATTCTTCAGCACATCCCGATACACTTTGGTGTCGATTTTCAAGCCGACTTTGAAGATGTGAGGTGGTATGATGTGGCCCTCACTTGAAATCGCACCAAAGATCATAACCGTGGCCGGAAACTTTGTTGAGTTGTGCCCTCAAGCATTGAACCGTCCGGATTTGCATTTTGAGGTTGCTGGCAATGGCCCCGTTCTTATAACTTGGATCGGTAGAAAGCATAAGTTGTCAAGTAGCGCATCTCCGAACTCGCTCGTTAAATATTTCAGCATGATAGAAAGTATCTATCGCTCTTGGGATTTGTACACAACTGGCCAACTACTAGATGGTCTGCACACACACACACACACACACACACACACACACACACACACACACACACACACACACACACACAAAGAAAACCGGTTTTTATCAAACGTAAATGGAATCATGTCGTCTTTTCTAGGGCGACAATTTTATCGTTTTACACCGTAGAAAGATATCAAGGAACCGAATGCGAACAATAATCATCTGATTCATACGATGTCTGTCGGAACAAACACACGATGCTGAGTCTTCTATGAATTTTCTTTTTTCTTTTTTTCAACCATTATATTGTCATGCATTTTTTCTTTCTAAGCAAAGAGTTTTTATTTTTTTTCTGAATAATATATGTAAGAGAAGATTCGGTATTGACATAATAAAAACTGGTTGTTTCTGCATAACGACACAGATCTGTAAAAAATGCATCGAAATTTTAACATGCTGGAGCTATTTCGTATGAAAAATAAATATTTGAATCTTGGAATGTAGCTATACTGTTATTCTTTTATAGCTTCTAAACGAAAAGGATTCGTATACACAAAGAGTGAAATATAATTGAAAAAATATATTTTATCCCCCTCCAAATATCCCGGAAATACACATACACATATATAAGAAGGATAAAAAAGACTATAAAGATATATACTGATGTGCATAAATTTAATCATTCATTCAATAGGGAGATTACATCAATTACGGGTACGGGTTATATATGCTCTTTATAAGTTAAATTTCCATTCGTACAAGTAAAATTAAAGGAAATCACGTGATTGGAAGATGGTCCATAATAATCCAAAAAGCCGAAATTATTTCTTGGATTTACATTTTTTGGATTTTACCGTCATTGGATAATTTACCTTCCACCAGACTATCTATTCACGTGAAATTACCTTTTTCTTCACCATATTCCCTATACTTCACTTTTTGTTATCAAATAAAATCTTTGACTTACTTGCAGATTCATCAAATACTTTTGCATGCAAAATCCGATCCCGCATTTTGCTAATTCCTACCCTCTGATGAGAAGGAAAGTATTTCTTCGAAACTCCGCGGATTAAAGACTATCCACTTATTTAGTGTTTCTTTTTCAAATTAAATATGTTTTTTTTTAACATGTTTTATTAACTATTTGCTCTTTATTTATTTATATATATCACCCACAATTTAAGACTGTAAATTATAATTTACAAAAAATTATTGTTGGACAAGATACTCAAATAAGAAATATTAAGATTTCCTTAATCCGCAGAGTTTCATAAAAATACATTCTTCTCATCAGCGAAAAGATGTTAGCAAATGGTTATTATAGCGAAGCTATTGATTTGCTGATACTAACATAAATTGAAACTGCATTATATGAAAACTAGTCATATATATCTCAAAGTGAAAAAGAACTTGAACGATTCGAAATAATCTTTCTTCCTCGACTGCTTGCAAACTGGATATTTCTAATGACTTGAATTACGCACATTTTAGATTTTTAATTTGGATCTACTTGTCAACATTATAAATCCGATTTCTGCTTATGAAAACATTTGTTCTTATGATCATTTCGCCTTTGAAAATGCCTAACCACTCCATATCCTTTCATATGGATTTTTAATCTTTAATTTTTAATTTACTTTCATTTTTCACTTTTCCCCATTTCATGAACTCTTTGCGCTAAAACTTTTTTTTTGCATAGGTCACTAGTTTTCATATAATCAATTTTCATATAGTTTAATTCGCTTTACGTTTACAGAAGCTCTTGGCTTGTAAACTTTAATTTTTCCTGATATATATATATATATATATATATATATATATATATATATATATATATATATATATATATATATATATATAAATATATATATATATATATATATATATATATATATATATATATATATATATATATATATATATAGATGTTGTTTTTGCTTTGGTTTTAGCGATACGTCCCGAATGAACTCAATTATTTACGAAAATTTATGCTTACCTAAATGCGAGGTGGGAACAATTTTCCCTTTTAACTAACCCGGCACCCCCACAT
>NC_136516.1:26809950-26817450 GCF_053919585.1 Euprymna scolopes | reverse complement strand
TACAATTTATTAAAAATTACGTTGCGTTAGATTATGTGTGGAGGGGGGGGGGAAAGAAAAAAGAAAAAAATCACTGACGATCTCATTAAAAACTTGTCATGTGAAGCGAACTTTAGCACGAACTCATTTTCAATCCAGACGTGCTCACTCATTATTCTATTTAAAGATCTTGGAGACTGTTAGGGTTCGGTTAAAAAGGCCTCCTCTCTCTTACAACGTGAAGGATTTAATAATACCATTGAAGAGAAAGCAACTGTAATTTAAAATAGAATGCATATATAACGATAAAAAATTAAAAAAGATAATTTTAAATTTAAATCACTGACATAACAAGCATGGAATGAATGTTGACTTATAATTTTTCAAAAAAATAATTTCTAATTACAATTCCTTTTTAAGAAATAAAATAATTAAATAAAATCAATTCTGAAATCGTAAATGTAAACAAATGATACGAAACTTTCGTAGATTGAAAAGAATACGTGACATATAAATTTAAACTAGAATTTAAGGGTGTAGTTCGGTATTAAGAAAATAAATCAATTAAATAAATAATTTAGAGAAGAAAAATAATTATTTAAATTAAAAAGCACATGGACGATCTGTGTAATATTTAAGATAAATAATTACTTGAAATATAATTTAAAAAGTAGAAATACGAAAATAGGGCAACTTATAAATTCTATGGCAAACAGAAAATAATTAAACCAAAAAACTTGGAAGAAAGGGCTGGGGTAGGTTCAACTGCTTGATCTCTTAAACAGGGATTCAAAATGTGTTCAAATATGTATCTATATTAAATAATGTATTTCGTCATTTGAAGAGAGGCTGTTTTGGATTATTTTCGAATGACATAATGTTTGAAATTGTCCGAATGGTCATAAAACAATTGTAACGAATATGAAAATACACAACAGGATAGTCACATTTTGATTTTTATTATCTTGCTTTTTGTGAAAATATTATATATATCTATATAATTATAAAACTCAAATGACCTTGTAACGATGTATGTAACCCACTTTCCGGTTTACGACATCCGGTTGCGCATGCGCGCATAAACATTAACCCATACAACGTAAACAAATAAACACAAATCGCTTCTTTTGTAGATTTTGACTTGCGCACTGAAATATTAACGTTATTATTTCGAAATTATTATTTAACATGGGAGGAGTGGGGTTTAAAATAACTTAAACGTAATACAGAAATGTACGATGTAAAAAAAAAGCAGACAGTATTAACAATTGTTTATTTGGATAATTTAAACGCGAAAAAAAAGAACAATTGGGACGCTGAAATATTAACGTTATTATTTCGAAATTATTATTTAACATGAGAAGAGTGGGGTTTAAAATAACTGAAACGTAATACAGAAATGAACGATGTAAAAAAAAAAAAAGCAGATATATCAAAATTTGAATTTAACTATAATAAGGATTATGGTATCTGTTCAGTGTACATTTACCTATAAGTATGGCCAACCACTTATAATTTTAATATACTTTCATAGAAATGTTTCTGTTATGTAAAAAAACACGATTTTCTTTACGTCACAAGTGTCACGCTCATACATTAATTCCATAGCTAATATAACATACTGACCCAACGGGTCACGGGTAGTCTAGTTCAGTCTATATATATACAGGAATTCCATACTGACCCAACGGATCACGAGTAGTCTAGTATATATATATATATATATATATATATATATATATATATATATACTAGACTACTATATTTATTTTGGAATATATATATATATATATATATATATATATATATATATATATATATATATTAGCCTTGTATGTGAAGAACGTTCTCTATTAAACCACTCTGTCAGTTTTTCGTCTCCAGATGTGGAACTTGATAGATAAGGGATTCGAACTCGTGGAACAAATTCCATTTGTGGTTTAGACGGTAAAAATAGCTGCTAAGAGGTAAAAATAAAAAAATTGGAACTTGGCAGATGAAAGTCGACTAAACTTGTTATTTCTACGCATGCGCAAATATATATTTAAACATTGTTTTTAAAGTTTTTATATGCATATGAAACTTAGATGATATTGTAATGAATAATGCTGAAGGGTTATATGTGTTGGTTTCGATTCTAGCTGATGGCACCCAAGTCATGTTTCTAAAAAACTTTTGACATCACTGCTATATGTTGGGTACAATATAATAATCAATAGAGAATTATAATAGCAACCTTCCTGAGAGCCCATCATTCATACTTCTCGGCTCAAGATTCACAGGCAACATGAATTGGAATACATTGAGGACATTGCCAAGACTGCTGCAAAGAAAGCCCCAACCTCTGTCCCATCGCCGCAGTGTTGCAACCTTGTACCTATTTTATTGATACTTTAATGAAACGAGCTCTGATGAAATAGCAAACATACATACTTCCAATTAACCTGACGAGCAGCAAAATCCCACCCCTTTACTATTAAACTTTGGAATTCCCTCACTGTTTACTGCTTCCATTGCTGCACTAAACCACAAACACTCATCTCCTTACATAGTTCCCCGCCGACATTGTCCGAAATAGTAACCGCTCACGTTCAATAGGCAACATACTATGTTTGTGTAAAAATGAGCGTGAAAAGAAGCATCCCTTTGTGTCTATCTTCCTCCTCGTGAGGAGGAGACACGTAGTTGTGGAATATTGTCTCCGGGATGGATATATTTGCTGATGTCACCACGCTCTATAACAGGCACACGGGGGGGGGGGAATTAACACATATCTAAGGAAATGACAGAAACACAAGTAGTGGAATGAGGATATAAATGAATGATCACATTCAATGCTGCCAAAACTAAGCTTGTTTCTTTCAACAATTACAAGAAACCTTCCCAACCACCAATAGCTATGACGAAAGATACATTACTTGAAAGTACTTCTTTGAAACTCCTCGGCCTAACGTTCACAGGGAACATGAGTTGGAATAGATACAATGAGAACATTGCCAAGGCCACTGCAAAGAAGGTGAGCTCTCTCTACCATGCTAGAAAGTTCCTTACGCCCGAAAGTATCCTGTGCCTCTATAAGACCACCATTCGCCCATGTATAAAGTATTGTTGTCATATTTGAGCTGGTGCATCTGCTACTAGTCTCTTGCTCCTGGATAGGGTTCAACCTCTGTCCCATTGACAAAATGTTGAATCCCTCTGCCTGTTCTAAAAGTATTTTACTGTTGAATGCTCCGACGAACTACAAACACTTGTACCCCCTCGACGTGAATACCCCCGACAAACCTGACATGCAGCAAAATCCCACCCCTACACAGTAGAGATCTCTAGATCTAAGAAAACCTTCTACTCTAATAGTTTCTTCCCTAAAACTGCTAGACTTTAGAAATCCCTTCTGGGATTTTGCTTCCCCAACTGTACTGACATGCAGAAGTTCAAATAAATGTAAGTAATTTAAACAGGCATCTTGCTGCTCAACTCCCTACATAGCATCCCATCAACTTATGTCCCGAATAGTAGCCCCCTACATCAAAGTGGCACTGTGTTTTGTTTAGGATGAAAATGGAATATAAATTTTTTTTTTAAATATGATTTTAGGAATATGATTTTTCCATACTCTTCAGACTATTGTTCTTATCTTGAGTGTTATTCATATAACGTTTCAGTCGATGTAACTTTCGACCTTCCTCAGTTTTAGTTTGTCAAACTCTGCAATCTGCACGGAATTTCAAACGGAACCCTTTATTGAATCCACGGGTGTAGCATGCTCTCGTTCCGTCAGCCATGACCAGGTAGAAATCTTAAGTAATTTGCAATTTTATTTTGAGTGTTGCCCTCACTGAGGATTAAACCTTTAACCTGCAGCAGAGTACCACTTTACAGCGGAATGTAACCAAGTGCATTATCCGTTATGCCACGGGTTTTTGCGAACTATGATGCTCTGGATCACTTTCGTTTCTCATGAATATCTGTTGATCTTTAGAAAAATAGAAAACAAATGAGATTGAATGAATAAAATAAAAAAATTAGATCGTGTCGAAATTTTCATGCTTCATTTTCTTCAAGATATTAGCCTGATACACATATGTGCACCCATGCGCGTATGCATCGATGAGTGCTGATGACTATTCGTGTGAAAACGCAGGATGGTAAATAGCACACACACACACACACACACACACACACACACACACACACACACACACACACACACACACACACACACACATGTACACACACGCACACACACACACATGTACACATACGCACACACACATTCGCACATATACACGTACATACACACATACACATACACACATACACATACACACACGCATACATACATATACACATACACATACACACTCACACACATGCACACATATACACACATACACACACATACACACACGCATGCACACATATACACACACATACACACTCACGCACGTACATACACACATACACATACACATACGCACATGCACATGCACATGCGTACATACACATACACACATGCACGTGCACACATGCACATACACACATACACAGTCACACACGCATAAAAACACACATACATATACACACATATGGATACACATACACACATAATACATACGCACATACACAAACATACACACTCACACTCCCACACACATACAATCCCATGCAGAGAGAGAGAGAGAGAGAGAGAGACAGACAGACAGACAGACAGACAGACAGACACAGACAGACAGACGCACAGAGTGTGTTGGTGGGGGGAATGTCTTGCGAAAATTAAATCATATCATTTTGAATAAATAAGGCAAATTACTGGTTTTTCTCGTTGGATTTTTTTCTTTTCTTTCTTTCTTTCTTTCTTTCTTTCACACTGCGGTCATTATTTGTTGGCAGATCATATACATATATATATATATATATATATATGATTTTTTTTTTTTTGGAAAAAGAAATCCAGCAGAGTGCTCAATTAAAAGGAAAATTCGAAAAATAAGAACGTATTTATATTTTTTATTTTGTATACAGAAAGTTGTTAGATGAGATACGTCATTAGTACCGTCGGTTTCAAGCCCGATAGTTAGGACCGTTTAAGATATCCATATCAATGGATATCTTAAACATTCCTAATTATCAGGCTTGAAACCGACAGTACCAATGACGTGTCTCATCTAACAACTTTCTGTACACAAAATACAATATATATATATATATATATATATATATATATATATATATATATATATATATATATATATAGATAGATAGATAGATAGGTAGATAGATCTTCATCAGATGTGCTTACAGTTATATTTCATAGGATTAGCGAATCTCTCGACGGAGGCAACCTTTCTAGGCATATCAAAGGCCTTTGTTAGGGTATGGCATAAAGGTTTACTTCACAAGATCTCTAGCTATGGTATAGCTGGAAATATCTTCTCAATTATTAAATCATTTCTCTCTGATAGGTTCATAAGAGTAGTAGTTGATGGGCAAAAATCAGAAGCTCACAGTATTAATGCTGGAGTCCCTCAGGGGTCAATCCTGGGCCCAACTCTTTTCCTGATCTACATTAATGATCTTCCAAATCACATCCTTACATCATCTGTAGACATTTTTGCTGATGACACTACCATCTATGGTAGCACATCTAAGACAGTAAACGACCAAGTTCTCTCTGATTCTCTCTCCTCTGATTTTGAGCACGTGGTACAATGGGGAAAAAGTGGCTGGTTACTTTTAATGCATCTAAAACCAAGCTCCTATCTTTACATCATCAACACTCTGATCCCATCCGGCATTAATTAAAATAATTGGCTCTCGTCTTGGGGAGGCCTTAAGTTTTGACAAGCTTCTGGGCTTGACCTTTTCCTCCTGATCTTGAATGGAATACGTACATCAAATTTGTTGCCAAGACCGCTGGAAAAATAGTGGGATCCTTCTATCGATCCAGTAGATATCTCGCTGCTGATGCAATTCTCTATCTATATAAGAGCCAGGTACGTCCAAGGATGGAATACTGTTGCCACACCTGGGCAGGAGCTGCTAGAAAGGACTTGTCCTGCCTTGATAGAGTTCAAAATAGACTTCGTGGCCTCATGGGAGATGTCGCTTTCTCTTTGTTGCAACCTCTTTCTCACAGTTGCAAGTTTGTCTCTGCTTTATCGTTATTTTCATGGAAAGTGTTCACTGAGCTTCAATCTGTGGTCCCCCCTCACCAAACTTTCACAAGAAACACTCGTCTAGCTGAAAACACTATCAATAATTCCCCCCACTCTTTATCTGTGCCTAAACCTAAACGTAGATTCCATGATCAAAGATTTTTCTTAGAACTGCACGCCTATGGAATTGTCTTCCGTTTTCCTGCTTTCCAGCTGCCTATAATATGGTTGTCTTCAAGTCCAACGTGAACAAGTTTCTGATGAGCCGTTACACTTGAACTTCCATTATTATCGATTACTATATTGTCCTTTTGACTACTGTACACTCTTTAACCCTTATACTTGAGTGGTATCTCGGCCTTGATAAGTGGTGACGCCTATGTAAAATATATATATATATATATATATATATATATATATATATATATATATCGGACGATGTCAAAACATCGTTAAACTCACTACTCGCTCAGCAGCTGGCAATAGCGTAATGGTTGGGAGCCTTGACTCTCGTACAAACGGTCGGGTTTCAATCCTGGCTTGAGGTAGTTGCCTGTCTAGCCGCATTGATGAGCTGTGAAACAGCGAAACAATACTGTATGTGGATGACTATATATATATATATATGCCATTTATTTGTTTATTTTGTGTTACTCGTGAATGAATTCAGTGATTTATGTTCGAATAAGCATTTTATCTTAATGATTTTCACTTTAGCAATTGCATGCCCCCAGAGGTAGCGCAACGTATGCATTTTGATTATTTATATATATATATATATATATATATATATATATATATATATATATATATATATATATATAGTAATTTATAAAATATATATGGCGATTAAGCTACATTGAATATTCTGCGTTTCATCCAACTATAGGATTCGTCAGGCTTATGCGCAAATTCTGTGGTTGCTTCTTGTTTTTATATATGTTGAGGATTTCTAGTTAGCCAGTCAGCTTTCTAGTATCCACCGCGCCCCTTCCTATCAGCCAATGGGCATGCATTTTATCAAACAAAGGATCTGTTTTAGAACTAGGTTAGTGGTTTTAGGTAGACGTTCTCCTTTTTTTTTTTTTACATATAAATATACCTATGTGTACACACATATATGCACATATATATACATATATATATATATATATATATGTGTGTGTGTGTGTGTGATAGTTTATGTATATTCATGTTTATTTAATTTATTTATTTGTTTGTTTTCTATTGTTATTGTTAGTTTTAAAGCTATTTTGTATCGCTATCCCGGAGTAAGTTTTACTTTGTGAACACAGTTGTTTGCTATTTCTCGCCTACAGTTTAATAGATTTTGAGGTTCTTTAAAGTACAGGATAGAAAATTT
>NC_136516.1:26789950-26804950 GCF_053919585.1 Euprymna scolopes | reverse complement strand
TCTCCATACTAACGTACTGTACTTACAATAACCCTTATCCCTGAGTGGCTTCCGGGCCTTGATAAGTGGTGACAACCTTGTAAAAAAAAAAAGACATGGACCCTCTACAAGCATCAAGAGCGCAAACTAAATGCCTTCTCTCTGCGCAATCTAAGAAAAATCTTAGGCATGACATGGCAGGACCACGTTTCAAACAAAGACGTTCTTACCAAAGCAAATCTCCAAGCATGTTTGTCCTCCTCTCCCAGAGATGTCTACGCTGGCACATTTGCATGCAAGATGGCTGAATCCCCAAAGACATCCTGTATGGCGAGCGTTCAGCCGGCAGCAGACCAACTGGTAGACCACTCCTCAGATTTAAGGATGTGTGCTAAAGGGACTTAACCCTGTTGACCTTGAATCCTATGCTGCAAACCGTGACTCCTGGAGGGTAAGAGTCAAGAAGTGTGTCTGGCTGAGCAAGGAGAGAAGAGATGAACAATGGGAGGCGCAAAAGGACAGCATCAGCAGCAGAAGCAGCAGCATCAGCAGCAGCATGACAGAGGGTATCCCTGTAGGAAGTGCAATAAAATCTGTCGCTCCTGCATCGGTCAGCTCAGTCACTACTCATGACAAATTTAAGCGCAATTCTCCATCGTCTATCTAGACAGAAGGGCGCCAAACATAATATGCCGTATTATCATAATCTGCCAGAGAGAGAGAGAGAGAGAGAGAGAGAGAGAGAGAGAGTGAGACAGAGAGAGAGAGAGAGAGGGGGAGAGAGAGAGAGAGAGAGAGAGAGAGAAAGAGAAACAAATTCGCATTATAATTTTTCGGCCTTGACATCACCTTAGCCTAACTCAGGAAGTGAAAATTAGATCATATGGTATCACTGGAAGGATACATAATGTAATAAAATCCTTCTTAAGTAAGAGAAAATTACAGCTTGTCCTTGACGAGCATACATCCAAACAATATGATATAAATGCAGGAGTACCTCAGGGCTCTATCCTTGGACTTTTATTATTCCTAATATTCATAAATGACCTCCCTGATAAAATTGTTTTTGAGAACGTTATATTTGTTGATGACACCACACTCTATAACAGGCACGAGGAGGAAAACAAATGAAAACATATCTAAGGAAATGGCAAAAACACTAGAGGATGACCTCCAATCTGTAGTGGAATAGAGACAATAATGGATAGTCACATTCAATGTTGCTAAGACTAAGTTTGTTTCCTTCAATAATTACAAGAAACCTTCTTTACCACCAATAGCAATGGCCAAGAACACATTATCCGAAAGTACTTCCTTTAAACTTCTTGGCCTAATGTTTACAGGGAACATGAACTGGACTAGATACATTGAGAGCATTGCCAAGGCTGCTGTGAAGAAGGTGGGTTCTCTCTACTGTGCTAGAAAACTAATCACGCCTGAAAGTATCCTATACCTCTATAAGGCCACCATTCGCCCATGTATGGAGTACTGTTGTCACATTTGGGCTGGTGCATCTGCTGCTTGTCTCTCACTCCTGGACAGAGTTCAAAAGAGAGTCGTCAACCTGATAGGTCCTGAACTGTTATCTTAGATTCAGCCTCTATCCCATCGACGAAATATTGTATCCCTCTGCCTGTTCTACAAGTATTTTAATGGTGAATGCTCCGACGAACTGCAAGCACTTGTACCCCTTTAACGTAAATACTCCCGACAAACTCGACAAGCAGCTAAACCCACTCCTTCCCAATAGAGATCCTTAGGTGTAAGAAAGCATTCTACTCCAATAGTTTCTTCCCCAGAACTGTTAGACTTTGGAACTCCCTTCTGGGATTCTGCTTTCCCAACTGTACTGACATGCAGAAGTTCAAGTGTAACCTTAACAGACGTCTTGCTACTCATCTCCCTTCATAATACCCCTACAACTTATGTCCCTGATAGTAGCCCCCTACTTCAAAGTGGCACTGTGACTTGTTTGGGGTGAAAATTGAATTAAAAGAAAAAGCTCCTTACAAATGGCTTCATACCTTGCTTGGTATTATTTTCCATAAGGAGAATCTAATTAGGAAAATTGCAATTAATATATATATTTTTTTATTTATAAGCAGTTAAAATATTTAATTTTACATGAAAATTTTTTTTACAAAGGAATCAACACTTATCAAGGCCCAGAGGCCACTCGAGGATAAGGGTTAAAGAGTGGCCAAAAGGACCATATCGTAGTAATCGTTAGTAGTGTAAATTTGGTAAATTGGATTACTTAAGGGGAACGGCTCATCAAGAACTTGTTTACATTGGACTTGAAGCCGGCCATATTGTAGTCAGCTGGAAACCAGGTAAATGGAACAGAGTTCAACAGGTGTGCAGTTCTATCCAATTGTCCCATGTGTCCAGACTTTAGGAGTATTCTATATTTTTTTGTCTGCGTTTTTTTTTGTTTTTTTTTTTCAGCAAAATTATACGTTTTCCATAAATTCTTATGAGCACTGATGAAGGTCTCCTCAAGAAAGATTGTTTTGTATATTAGCAGTCTACATATCATGAAGAGGTAGGCTGAAACAATTGTATGGAATTAAAACTGTCTTTTCATTATGAAAATTATTCACTACATTTATATGCTATTATATTTCTGTCCCTTTTTTTTTTCAATTTCAGAATTGCCCTTTGAACAACAACTGCAGTTATGCGTTTTGTTGGTTTCGTCCTCCTTCTGGGCATCTGTTACGTTTGGGCTTCAGATGAATGGTTTCGACATTCCACCTACCTCGGCGTCGAATACGTCATGAACTGCACCATTGACGTACCCATAACAGACAACACGATAAACTGGTACCGTCCAACCGGCGAGAAAATCGAGTCTGGCGACAAGTACGTGCTGAATGAACGGTTGCTGAAGATAAAAGACGTCTCCGACGGAGACGGTGGGATTTACACGTGCACCGTGGAAGGAATGGACGAGTCGTTCAACCAAAAGCACGCATTAAACATGGCTGGACCAATGTACAACACCATGACGGACAAGTATTATTGGAACATTGTGGTCGGGGTTGTGGCGGGCGTTGCTGCCGGTCTGCTGGTCATCTTCCTGATTCTTCTTTATCATTATCGCTATAAGGACCCAAAGTTGTCACGCCTTCAAAACGATCTTTATGATGACGATTATGAAATGTATAATACACACTTATAAGATCGATTGGTCACGCAATTTGTTGATTGCGAGTGAAATGGGGGTCGGCGCTGTCTCTTAGCACCTTAGTTACTTAGGAAACTATATTTAAAATAGTCTAATTCGTCTATATGAGGCCTTCTCAAAATGGATTGGGGCTCCGTGAATGAGGCTGAGAGGTTCCGGAAGCCCTTTCTTAAAGAGGACCAAATGCTTTACATGGAAAAATTAAATGGCTGCAAGCATTTAATTGATCTTTTTTTTTTTTAATGGAAAGAGATATGATTCATATCTCTTTCTAGTAAAAAAAAAAAAAAAAAATTATAACTAAAAGTGCAAAAAGTTTCAGGATGGTTCATGAAAAAATAAATAAATAAATAAATAAATTAACAAAAAATGTAACAATTTTTGATTAATCAAAAACAAAAAAAAATGGTTGTAAACATTATCATTAGTTAGTGTTAAAATTTGAAATTAATGTTTTTCATATTTGTTTTAGAAATTATCTTGTTAGTGCTCTGTGAAAAACCTTTGCCTTGTTCAGGGGCTTCATGGTGTCCTGAAGTTTGGGAACCCCTGCTCTATATGACACATTAAATTACCGCGTCCATGATAAAGTTATAGTTTCAGAAAATGGAAAAATGCTATATGGAACTTATTGGCCCTTAGTAACGTTTCGTGCACAATTCGTACGTTGTTTTGCTGACAGAAACGTCTTTATTTCAAGACTTCCTCGAGATGATCGACGAAAAAAAAAAACCAAACAAACAAACAGTAGATACAAGTAAAATATTTGAAATTTGGTATATATATATATATATATATATATATATATATATATATATATATATATATATATATATATATACTAGTTGGATGGTCGGCGTTGCCCGATCGTACAATACGCTTAAACATGATATTTTGCGTATCTATTATTATAGAATCAACCCCCTATGAATATTATATATTACGAGGAATAATTTGCCTGGTGAACTAACTCGCAAATAAATAAATAAAATAAAAAATAGAATAATGATGACAATGTCGTTTATTGAATTCCGTCTGTGTTTGTTTATCAGCTGATATTTGGGCTTCACGATTTTAAAAATAGTGATTTTCCTCTTATAGATGAAAAAAAAATATATTCACAGGCAAATATTTTATGTTACATCGGCTGAAGTTATACCGGCTAAGGTTAAACCGGTATAATGTAAAATATTCCTCTGTAAAAATTCTTTTTATCTATAAAAGAAGAAACATCATTTTTAAGATCGGATTTTTTCGATTTTCGAGACTTATTGGATGAATTTCTGTACAAAAACTATCTAAGAACACTGCCAGACATATGAATTACCTCCATATGAAATTTGCAAATCATAGGCTCACTCGTTTTGGAACCCATCAGGAAGGAACTTACAGACACAAAGTTATTTATATATATATATATATATATATATATATATATATATATATATATATATATATATATATATATGTGTGTGTGTGTGTGTGTGTGTGTGTGTGTGTGTGTGTGTATGTATTAGTTGTTAGTTTTTTAACGATAAATACAGTTAAGTAGCTTTTTCGCCTCGAAGATCGTTTTACTTAAAAAATCGCCCATATTTTTTTATTTTATTTTGACGTAGATAAATAATATTTTTATTTATTTTTTATTATTTTTAAAACAGCACTCTACGGATATGCATGTTTCGAGGTTTCTAGCTCTCTTCAGCGTAGCTTGACTGTGACTCTAGGAATCAACCCCGGACCATGTGTATAATAATAATAATAATAATAATAATAATAATAATAATAACACACACACACACACACACACACACACACACACACACACACACACACACACACACACACATATATATATATATATATATATATATATATATATATATATATATATATATATATATATATATATATATATATATATAAGTCTTCTTACCTTCCATAGTTCTTCCCTGTCTCTTTAATTTTTACTTTGTCCTGTAAGAGTAAATGGTTTTCTGGTTATAGGCAGCTTTGTTTTATCGCTATTTCCATGGCAGGTGCTCGTCTGAGCTCCAATCCTTCGTCCTCCCTCGCCAATCTTTCACGAGAAACACCCGTCTGGCTGAAACTACTGTCAATAATTTTCCCCACTCTTTATCTGTGCCTAAATCCAAACGTAGATTCCATGACCAATAAATAAAACAAAATCTTTTATTTTTATAATTTTATAAACATATATTTCTTGCAAAACTTCAAATAAAACAAAAACTTTTATTTTATAATTTCATAAACATATATTTCTTACATAATTTCAAATAAAATAAAATAATTATTCTTATAATTTTGTAAACATTTCTTTCTTATAAAATCATAAAAAATAAAAACCTTTTTATAGTTTCATAAACATATGTTTCTTATAAAATTATAAATAAAATAAAAAGCATTTCTTAATTTTATAAACATATATTTCTCAAAAATTTCAAATAATATGAAAACTTTTATTTTTATAATTATATAAATATTATAAATAACATAAAAACTTTTGTTTTTATAATTTCATGAACATA
Organism: Euprymna scolopes; assembly: GCF_053919585.1. Classification (NCBI taxonomy): domain Eukaryota; kingdom Metazoa; phylum Mollusca; class Cephalopoda; order Sepiida; family Sepiolidae; genus Euprymna; species Euprymna scolopes. Next base: position 26,799,232 of record NC_136516.1, on the reverse strand, counting down.
TATTTCTTATAAAATTTCAAATAAAATAAAAACCTTTATTTTTATAATTTCATAAACATATATCTCTCATGAAATTATAAAAACAAAATCTTTTATTTTTATAATTTTATAAACATATATTTCTTACAAAATTTTTAATAACATAAAAACTTTTGTTTTTATAATTTCATAACCACATATTACTTACAAAATTTCAAATAAAAACTTTTATTTTTATTTTGTTATTAAAAATTCAAATAATAATTATATTATTTTTATATTTTTGTTAATTTTATTTTTATAATTTCATAAATATATTTCTTACAAAATTTTGAAATAAAAAACTTTTATTTTTTATTTTGTTATCAAAAATGCAAATAAAGATTAATTACATTATTTTTATTTTCATATTTTTGTTAATTTTCATTGTATATTTTTTAATAATGTCCTTTTCTTATATTTTTTTCAATAAATCGCTTTACAACAGAAATCCTGAAGAACAGTAAAAGTGAAAGAGTTGATTTGCTTTGTCACCACTTCCGGCAGCGCTACGTCGGAAATTAGGAAGTATGTTAGCTGACTATAACCGGTGTTTCTTTTCCTTCCATAAAAATCCAAATAACAAAAATGATCAATACTCAGTTACAAAATCCAGAAATAAAATTTTACTTGACGTATATAACACGTTTAATTACCGTTTAATCATGGAAAGTGTCATCCATGTCCAATTTCTAGTTTCGGAAAATGCAATAAATAAAATATGCTATTCATATAATGTTATATGGCACAGATAAACCTACTGTAATGTTTCATGAACAATTCCTTCATCATCTTGTTGACACGTTGTAAGTAATCAACTCGATCAGTACCAACGTCTAATTATAAAGGTAGTCGTAGTGGTGATGTATTAGCAGATGTTTCCGTCTTTCTCTTCTTTTATTGTTGGTGGCCGTCATCATCATTTAGCGGTAGCTATAAAAATGTAGGCAACATCAACATCACTAAAACAATGCTAGCATATCATGTTCTTGTTTTATTTTTTTTTTTACAATAGATACATGTAAATAATTATGTATGGAGGAGAAGGAGGGAGACGAGCCCTGATAAAGACGTTTGTTGACTCTAATCATCAGATATCCCATAATTAGTATCAACATCTAATTGTAAAAGGTAGTCGTAGTGGTGATGTAGCAGCAAATGTTTCTCTGTCTTTCTGTCTCTTTGCTGTTGACAGTTGACAGTTGTAATCATCTTCAGCTGTAGTTATAAATATGTAAGCAAGAAGAAGAACAACAAATTACAACTCCATTATTCGCTCTGGATAGCATATTATTATATTTTTTTGCTTTATTTTGTTTTCTTTACAACAAATACATGCAAATGATTGATATCTACTGTATGGGGAGGGAGGGAGAAGAGTTTCGAAAATACGCCCATTCCTTTTCACCTCATCAAATATTTCATAATCTTCCTAATGACAGAAACTACTATTTGTCTCGTTGACACGTTGTGAGCAGTAAAGTCAATCGGTAGTCACGCCTAATTGTAAAAGTGGTTATAGTGGTGATATAGCAGCAAATGTTTCTGTCATTCTATTTCTTCATTGTTAATGGGCGTTGTCATCTATATCTTGCAGCTTTAAAAATAGAAGCAGCAACAGAAGATCATTAATAAGCCATTTATAACGCTCGAGATGCTTTTAAATAGACAGTAAACAACAGTCATCAGTCATTGACACGTTGTAAGTAGTTGCTCAGTCAGTAGTCAGGTCAAGAATAGCAAGAATTAACCGATTTTAATGTAAACGAATTGGTATGTTGTTTTCCCGTTAAAAGTCTTTGTAAAAAATGAACAACAAAAATGAACAGGTTAACCACCTGACGAAGGGCAGAGGAATAATTGGTTGAAACATCATGAAACAACAACTATAAAGATGAGGATAACATTCTACAAACAAATAAATATATAAATTATTCATCCCCAAGAATTTCCAAAATAATAGTAAAAAAATGAACAATTTTTTTTTTCATATATTAATAGTAAAACAAAATAGATTTCGTAGTGGGAGATGCCTTTTTCTCTTTCCTGCAACCTCTTTCCCACAGAAGAGACGTTACAAGCCTGTTTTTGCTTTATCGTTATTTCCATGGCTCGTCTGAGCTCCAATCTATGCCCCCCGTCAAACTTTCATGAAAAACACTCGTCTAGCCAGAACCGCTACCAATAGTTTCCCACACTCTTTATCTGTGCCTAAACCCAAATGTAGATTCCATGAACAAAGTTTCTTTCTTAGAACTGCACGCCTGTTGAACTCTCTTCCGTTGGCCTGCTTTCCAGCAGACTATAGTCTGATTGTCTTCAAGTCTGATGTAAACAAGTTCTTGATGAACCGTCCCCCTATGTAATCCAACTTACAAAAATTCCACTTCTTATGCTAACTACGCTATAATCACATTGACTAATGTATACCAATTAACCCTTATCCTCGAGTGGCCTCCGGGCCTTGATAAGTGGTGTTTCCTGTGTACCCCCCACCGCCCCCCCCAAAAAAAAACGATTTTCAACCTTGTTTTGTTGCTAAAACATTGTATTAAATGTATTAAGTTGTTTGGGATTAGTGCCGAAACCATGTCACTCTAAATAATTTACGAGACTAAAATTACACGCACAATATAGACATGCTTAAACTAACAAACTATAAAGTATTTTATCCAAATCATTTTTAAATAATAATTTAAAAAATATGTTGAAATTAATACGACTGATCTTTAGTGAATTCTATATGAAAATAGAATACTTAACCATACTAGCAAAGCCCAGCCCATATACGTGAGATATGTAGACGATATACGCATTCTAGCTGAAGACAATATACAAATTCAAATACTCAATACTCCGACGAACTACAGGCCCTTGTACCCCCTCAACGTAAATACCTCCGACAAACCCCTATACATACATCAATCCATTGCAAATCAATCGCTGCAAAAATGGTTAGATCATTCTACCACTCTAGTAGATGTAATCCGCTACCTGTATAAGAGTCAGGTACATCCTTGGATGGAATACTGTTGTCACATCTGGGCAGGAGCGGCTTGGAGCACCTGATCCTGCACTAATAGAGTTCAAAATCGGCTTTGAAACCTTTTCTCTTCCCTGCATCATCTTTGCCTGTTTATGCTCTATTCTTATTTTCATGGCAAGTGCTCGTCTGAGTTTCAATCCATAGTACCCTTTTGTCAAACTTTCACAAAAAAAACACTCGACTATCAACAACCACTATCAACAATTTCCTCCACTGTCTATCCGTGCCTAAATCTAAATGCAGGTTCCATGAACAAAGCTTATTCACTAGAGTTGTCAGCCTGTGGAACACTGTTACGCTGATCTGCTTTCCAGCTGACTACAAAATGGTCGTTTTCAAGTCTAATGTGAACAAGTTTCCGTTGTGCCGTCCCCTGAAATAATCAAATTATACCCAATTTCTATCATTAGCTAAGCTGCTGTCTCGATGATCACCGTTGATTCATTGACCTTTATCCTCGAGTGACCTTCGAGCCTTGATAAGTGGTTACTCACATGTAAAAAAAATTCAACGTATTTTTATTTTTGACTCTTAAGTATAAATTTATGACAAAATCATTGTATCCGTTTCATTATCTAAAAGAATTTTAGGCAGTCCCACATAATGACCTAATCGAGCGTGGCCTACGCAAATAGAAGGTCATTCCACCAAAGTCGCGTAACCTGATGACGTCTAAAGAATAAAGTACAAACGCCTATTATGAAGATAGTCATTTGCTGTTTCGATTCTCAGACACTGCCGAGGAATTCATGAAACTGATCCAAATGTGATTGTGTTTTTATTTTTCTCCCCGAAAAATTAAATATTGTTTAACATTTGGATATGCGCAATGATTGTTGCAAGGAAAATACTGCGGCGAATTTTGATATTTGTTGAAAGTGTATTTAATTATTAATTCGTATGTGAATTTGTTAAAGATGCACTCGTTTTGAAATAATTTTTTAATTAAAATTGAAAGGGAGCATTTTTTGCCGGGAAAAGTTTTATTTTTTAAAAGTCTATTTTACTTAATAATCAAAAATGCACTCGTAACATATTTTTTAATGAATTTTTTTTTATTTTTTTGCCTTTTAGTTTTTAACCATTGGCAATACAGCTGAGTAGCTTAATATACTTGATCGCCAAATACAGTAACTTTTGGACCAGTTTTATTAATCTCTCGACGATTTCGTTGAGACTATAAATAGAAAATGATTATCGTTGTTATAGTCGTCTCAATCGCCTAACCGTGGCCATTTTACTTTGTTCTTTGACTTCACCAGGTCATGTGACTTTAGTGGAACGGCCTTCAATTTATGGAGGCCACGATTGGTAAGTTAATATGTAGGATCATCAAGTTTTACTTTGTTTGATTTCATTTGCTGTGAGTCCTGTTGACATTTACTACAAGTGTAAGAAATAAGTGTAAGAAAAGTGGCGTAATTAAACGCACAGGAGTCGAACTTGGTTCGCCCAGTCCACGTTGTCATCTACTTCAGCACAGCCCCCTCTCGTTCTAACAGTGTTGCATGGTTAATATTTATGGAATTGACGGAAGTCGACATTAAAAAAAGAAAGAAAATAAAAATGGTCGCCGCCAGATGAATAGTTAATGGAGTCGTTTTGATGGGACGAACGCAAGTGGCATTTCCGACAACTCGAAAATTAATAAAGATGCATTTGTGTTAGATATGGAGACATGCCGACGCACATTTGAAAGCTGCGGTGTGCACACACACGCACAGCAGGTGGATTTTGATCTACATTCTTGTGTTCCATAAAAATGACTGGAATTGCAATTATCACGAAAACAAAAAAACTGTTTACATTCCAGTTCAGAAATTTTGAATTACGCAATACAAAATAGAAAAGAAGAATATAATATCTTAATATTTACATTCTTAGGAATGTCGATTAATGTCTATATAAGAGATAACATAAATAACAGGAAGAGAAAAGAGAGCAGACACAGCGACGAGCGTGTTTGACATCTTTGACATCTCTCTGTCGGCGCGCCACACGCCAACGAACCCCATATAATTAACGTCTCTCTCTTTTTGTCGATGTCAAAAATCTTAATTGTAAATAAAACTTATATGTTGATAAATTCGTCTCTATGTTAATTTAGAGAATGTCGACAAAAGAATTGTTAGATGTATATATGATTCTAGTAAGCATTGAAAAATGCAATCTAGAAAATTATATATACATTCAACAACGCAATGTTAAGGAGGGGTGCGGGCGAACTCTGTCAAGGCAAGCAGGAAAATAAACAATGAAAATTCCAGGCGATCAAAAGAACGATCGGTCCCAGGAAAAGGTGACCTAAGCTACATCCAGGCAAACGAAAATAAACAATGGAATCCCGGGATTTGTAGTGGCCTGTATCTATGACGTCAATCGGTCATGGGTCAGACCAAAAACCTGCAAAAGTGCAATAACAAGCTGGCGAGAAAATAGGTTAACAGGTCGAGAGATATCAATAAAAAGAGGATAAAAACAAAACAACAGGCAGGCAGTCAGAGAGACGGACAGATGCGAGACAAAAATTGACAGTTTTCGACCCACCTCTGCCCTAACCCCCACCGTCGTCATATATATATTAAATATATCGTAAAATAAATAAAGTCTTTTTTATAAACAAAGTGTCTCGTATTCATTGATAAATTAAATAAGTGTTCATTTTAATAGATAGATGATCACCAGCCAGACATATATGTAATAGCAACATTTGCGTGTGTTTGACTTATTTCTTGCTGTTGAGACATATAAACTGAGTCACGGGGATATATTGCAGTTCGTATTTACATAAAGGGATCATATTTTATAAGCAGTAGAATATATACTTCATACCTTTTCTTTATCGAGACGTTCTTCTGTCTTCGCTGCTGGGGTTTCTGATAAACCTGCAACGACCAACAATATAACTAAATAAGGCACTTGTGTTTTTCTTCTTTTGTGAAACCACAGAACAACACTTTATATTTTTAAAATATAAATTTATTTCAGCTGCCTCAGTGGTCTACACAAGGAATCTGCATTACGTGTCTACATGCTTGTTCCTTACAGCCCCGCTTCCCGGCTTTGAAGCACGTCTGCTCACTTTCGTGACCAAACTCGAATTCTTCCATCTAATCGTCTTGACCTCTTGACTTGTCAATTCCGTTACGTCATCATCAAAAGCACACGTCTCCTAACGTTTGACCGCTGTCACATATGCAACTGCTGAAAGTCATTTTGTTTATTTAACTTAGCTTATTTATGTAAACACCTTCAGCTAAACAATAAATAACTCCCAATCTAAACTATTTTAACAATATCACTGGATAGATAGATAGATAGATAGATAGATAGATAGATCGATAATAACTAATTTAACTTTTAACCATGTTATTATCTAACATAATTGTCTTATCCATTTCCTGCTTCTTTTGTTCCAGCTCGTTTGACTTGTTGGTCTAGTGGTCTTCATTAATTTTCTGTCCTGATACATTGTTCTAATACAGCTCCCTATCCAAGTAATACATTTCCCAGAACTACAGGTCCTGGATATGGCCTTAAACTATATCCGATTGGGAAGTGTGGAGCCACCCTTTAATTGCTATTGCTCCCAGGTCCACTCTGACCCAGAGTGGTAGTAACTGTTAGGGTCCCAATTATGGGTTAAATAGAAACCGACTAGAAAAAAAAATCAAATATATTTTATAAAAAAACTTTTTCTTCAAAATCTTTGGATTCGGCATTAAATAACCTGAAAAGTGTTGATATGCCGTGAAACAAAACCAACCAACCAACCAACCAGAACTGCAGGCATTCTAGAACTCTTTTCCTGCTGCTGATTTTCCTCCTACCGTTGTTCTTTTGAAGGGTAAGGTCAATAAGCACCCACTATATTTGCGATAATCATATTTCGTTCTATTTAGCTCCTTTCATTGAGTTGCTTCATGCTTTGTCTGTGGCGACTTCTATAAAAAGATTCAACAATAAAGAAGAGAAAATAGCTTCAAAAAAAAAAAAAAAAAAAGAAAGAAAGAAAATAAAAATGGCCGCCACCGGATGAATAATTAATGGAGTCAGTCATTTTGATGGGACGAACGCAATTGGCTTTTATAACGCAACTCGTTATGAATATCTGGAAATTAATAAAGTAGAAGAGTCATCACACACACACACACACACACACACACACACACACACACACACACACACACACACACACACACACAAACTTGCGGGAAAATCGATAACGGATCGATACAAATTGTGATTGTAAACATAATCTCGCTCGTCGTTGCTTTCGTGTTTCTACGATTGACAGTCAATTGATGTCAGGGTCGATCGGAGTTGATGTTGCGCGGCCATTGTCCATTAGCTGAATTGATTCATACAAAGTCCTCTTTAGAGAAAAACGGCCAGTCATGTTGGAAGCACTCAGTGCCTTCAAAGTGATATTATATGATTATGGATCTAATTGGGGGCCAGGGAAACAATCGTGGGCGTAGCTAACACCGGATTGTCTCCGCAGGTTTTTAATATGTTAATCAACCAGCCGTCAAATCTATGGAAGCCCAGAAGACGATGTTGCAAAGGTATTTATCGCTCTCCCACTTCGGGGAGATGAGACACAAGGGTCAGAAAAGTGGGATTGAAGACACGCAAAAGCATTCTGACCAGAAAAAAATGCCTGGATAGCTTTATCGGCATTCTTTGGTAGAGATGCTTCATGCGATTAGCAATGAACTCATTCTTTCTTAAATAAAGAAGGCAATGTTTGGAAAGGTAGGGTATACCTCATATAACTGCACATGATTAGAATATCGTAATCGACAAGAAAAATTAATTACAAGAATGGTTTAGATCAACCATTTTCAACCTTTCCTCTATCATTAACCCCCCCCTTCCTCGTATTTATGCATTTCTTTATTTAACCCTTATACAAAGAATCATAGCCATCATAAAATGAAAGAAAAATAAGAAGGCCAAAGAGAACGCTTTTATTTTTTAGGATTTTAGTTGGAAACGTTTTTTCCTTGTGTTGCATGCGGCGGGGGGGGGGGGGGGCGTACATATTGAGACATGTATAACGGGGACTCAAAACACAGAATGATAATGACATTTAGGCTTTGTATTACTGTACACATACTTTTCTACCTAACTTTCTTTGGCGGCCATCTTTTTTACGCACGTGCCATAAACAAATCGGGTTTCTATTACTGTACACATAGATTCGAAAAAGTTGTCAAAAAAACAAATATACAACAAATAAATATTATCAAAGGCAAGATAAGTTAATTTTCTACCTAACTGGATAATTATTTTCATGTTTTTATTTAATGTAACATATTTATTCAGGTCTAAAAACATAGTGTTTACTGATGTATTGGAAAATTAAAAATGGCACCCGACTCTCTGTTGAACACAGTAAGTTTGGGAAAATGAGTTAAAAATTAAAAAATATATACAAAATACTGTTAAAAACCCACCGAATGTATCTCAGCCTGTGTCACGGTAACATATATTGCGCGATTTCTGTAATGATATGTATTATGAACAAATCCAGAAATTAACTAACCCTAACTCTAACCCTAACCCACCTTAACATCAAAATGAAGAAAAAAATCACCGATCGGACTTCATACCCTGATGAGGCTATTTTATATTGGACTTAGAACAACAATAAAAGTAAATAAAATGGTTCTATTATTATTTCCAGTATTTCAAAGTTTTCAAATTTCTTATTTAAATTTTATTCAAAATAAGTGTCTTCTAAAAGTGTGTGACCATCTTTTACTTGAAATTTCCCGCTAAAAAAAAAGCACGTGGAACCGACGAAACAACGCGTATATTTCTTTTCTACTCTGAGGGGTTATCTCCTCCTTAACGCCAAAATGAAGAAAATGAATCACGAACTGGACTTCCTACCCTGATGAAGTTATTTATAGCGAAATATAGGACATACAACAATAAAAATAAAAGCAAATAAAATGATTTTATCATTATTTCCGACACTTCAATTTTATTCCAAATAAATGTCTTCAAAAAGTGTGTGACCACGTTTTATTTTGACTACACTATGATTAATATTTATAGATATTTTAAATTCAATTTTCGTAACAAAATAATTCTGCAACTTTTTTCATTCAAGCTTGGTTTAAATTAAAAAGCAAACAAAAAAAAATAAAATAAAAAATAATAAAAAAAAACGCATCATCCCTATATAGCCCTCGAACTAATGTGGG
>NC_136516.1:26704950-26784950 GCF_053919585.1 Euprymna scolopes | reverse complement strand
ATATCGGAGAAGCGGCGCTCAAATCATTTTGTTGCCTAGAGAGAATTTGTAATCTAGTACGACCTTCCCACCCATGGAACACATTACTGCAGAACTTTTTCCTTGCAGATTACAACTTAGTCGACTTCAAATTCAATATCAACAGATTCCTGTCTCATTACCCTCCCCCATAAATAACCAAACTTAGTTCCGTTAATCATCCTCAATCTGGCCGAGAACTTCTTGTATATCAGCATCATTCACCCTAAGGTGGGTTGAATCGGCTTCCTCCAAAAGTGGAAATGTCATGGGAATATTAACTTCACAAGCGGTCCTCAATCGCATATATATATATTCTGGTTAGGGAAGATGATGGCATTTTTTTTTTTTTGCAACTTTTGTTGAGTTGACAACGACCTCCTACATACAGCGCGTGATATTCCCATATAGTCACCCATCTGATACTGACCAGGTTCAACGTTGCTTAACTTCAATGATATAACGAGAACTGCTATATCAACGTGTTCATAGAGTATTTGGGGGAAACTCTTACAAAGTGGTCAGACGTGGTACAACCCGTTCTCGTCTGAGTGTGCTTCTAAACTTAACATTTTTCTTTGTTTCGTGTCTTAATTTACTGTGATTATGTATATATCTTGTTGAATTCTGGAATCTTTCTTTACTTCTGATCTGAAATGAAACCCGTACATCAAATCCGTTGGCAAGGTCGCTGGAAAATTGGTTGGATCATTCTATCGCTCCAGTAGATATCTCACTGCTAGTGCAATTCTTTACCTGTATAAGAACAAGTACATCCAAGGATGGAGTACTGTTGCCACACCTGGGCAAGAGCTGCTAGAAGCATCTTATCTTGCCTTGACAGAGTTTCAAATAGACTTCGTAATCTAGTAAGTAATGCCCTTTTTTTCTCACAGAAAAGGCGTGTGCAAGTTAGTCTCTACTTTGTCGTTATTTTCATGGCAAGTGCTCGTCTGACCTCCAATCTATGGTTCTTCCTTGCAAAGCTTTCATGAAAAACACTCGTCTAGTTGAAACCACTACCAATAATGTCCCCCGCTTTTTATCTGTGCCTAAACCTAAAGCGTAGATTCCATGAACAAAGTTTATTTCTTAGAACTTCACGCCTATGGAACTCTCTCCCGTTTGCCTGTTTTCCAGCTGACTACAACATGGTCGTCTTCAAGTCCAACGTAAACAAATTCTTGATGAGTCTTCCCCTTAAGTAATCCAATGTATCAAATTTCCTCTACTAACAATTACTCCGATATTGTCCCATTGACTACCGTACATTCATTAACCCTTATCCTCGAGTGGCTTCCGGAACTTTATAAAAAATCAACAGAATCTTTATATTGAATTCGGGAATCTTCATGGAATTTCGAACGGAACGCTTTATTTCATCAGCGGAGATAACTTACTCTTATTTCATTAACCATGATTTGGTAAAAGTCATAAGTAATTCTTAATTGTATTATTGGTATCGCCCGTACTGGCGCTTGAACCTTCAATTTCCAGTTCTAGTGCGAATTGTAGAGTTCTTGAGACTATGCGTGTTTTAGTTGTGACGTCTCATTACTCGTTGTCACCTATATAACGTGGTTGCTTGTCGAAAATAAAGTAATCATTGGTTGAAGTCAAACCACCTGGTCAGACAAAAACAAACATGGTGGATTGTCATGAATAAAATAATCGTCGATTGAAACTACCTACAAAAGTTAGTAGGATATAAAATAAACGCATTGGGGGCGTGGCTCCATTGACAGCGAAGTCTCACAGTGGGCGTTTACAGGTGTTGGCAGGGGTGTCACAAATTGTTATATAATATCAACCCGATATTGATGTTTTCGAATAAACGCATTGGGGGCGTGGCTCCATTGACAGCGAAGTCTCACAGTGGGCGTTTACAGGTGTTGGCAGGGGTGTCACAAATTGTTATATAATATCAACCCGATATTGATGTTTTCGAATAAACGCATTGGGGGCGTGGCTCCATTGACAGCGAAGTCTCACAGTGGGCGTTTACAGGTGTTGGCAGGGGTGTCACAAATTGTTATATAATATCAACCCGATATTGATGTTTTCGAATAAACGCATTGGGGGCGTGGCTCCATTGACAGCGAAGTCTCACAGTGGGCGTTTACAGGTGTTAGCAGGGGTGTCACAAATTGTTATATAATATCAACCCGATATTGTTGTTTTCGAATAAACGCCTTGGGAGCGTGGCTACATTGACAGTGAAGTTCCAAAGTGCGAGTTTTCAAGTGGAAGCGTGCCATAAATTGATATATAATTTTAACTCGAAATTACTATCGTTTTATCGATTTAAACCTAGGAGAAATTATCAAGTAAGGTTCCTGTGCGTGTGTCTACCTTCTTCACTAACCGTACTCATTCATCGCCGCCAACAATAAAGTTTTATCATATTTTGTTATATATCAGTATGTCGTTATTCTTTTAGTTGAAACACCCAGTCTAATATTCTTAGGTAGTTTAATTTGCGCCCATTTACGCCCAAATCAATTTACGACCGTTTGTTCGTAACTAATTGCGGTTGTAAGTCGACGATTTTTTTTTTACAATTTCACCCCAAACAAGGCATATTGCCACTTTGATGTAGGGGGCTACTATCAGGGACCTAAGTTGCAGGGGTACTATGTAGGGAGTTGAGCAGCAAGATGTCTGTTTACATTACACTTGAACTTCAGCATGTCAGTACAGTTGGGGAAGCAGGAAACCGGGAGGGAATTCCAAAGTCCTGCAGACGGGAAGAAGCTATTAGAGTAAAAGGCTTACTTGCATCTAGGGATCTCAACTGTGTAGGGGTGGGACTTTGCTGCTTGTCGGGTTTGTCGGGGGTATTTTCGTCGAGGGGGTACAAGGGCTTGTAGTTCGTCAGATTTGTATAGATATTATATATATTATATTGATATTAAATATGTTATATTGATATCATATATATATATATATATATATATATATATATATATATATATATATATATATATATATATATATATTACATAGATATCATGTTACAAAGCTCAGAGACAATCAACCCATTTCCCCTATTAATCGTAACTAATATTTTCCCTTACTAAGTTCCAGTGCGGTTTCGAGAATCCCAATCACAAACGATATTTGTCAGTAATAACACAGCATTTAACATACATACACCCTCTCTATCACACACACACACACACACACACACACACACACATTCTCTCTCTCTCTCGCGCGCGCTCTCTCTCTCTCTCACACACACATATACACTTTTTACTCACTCACATATTCTTTCTCTCACATACACACACACTCTCTCACGCGCGCACACACACACTCTCTCTCACACATACACTTTTTCTCACACATACATTACACTTTCTCTCTCTCTCTCTTTCACACACACACACACACATCCCCCCTTTCTCTCTCTTTTTCACACGAACTCTCCTTCGCAAACACGTGCACACACTCACACACACATACACACACTTTCTATTACTCTCCTCATCTCTCTCTCTCTCTCTCTCTCTCTCTCTCTCTCTCTCTCTCTCTCTCTCTCTCTCTCTCTTAACGCAGAATAGAAATAGGATTATATGTAAAAATTCCCCTGTGGGCGTTGAGATGATTGCTAAAAGTCAGAGATCAACTTGAATCAAATATAAATTGAATGCTCATTTCACGAGGGATCAAACATACGAATCATTTCAAATTGAGCTGCATTTTAACGTGTTTCAACGTGTTCAACGTCTTTCAACATGTTTCGATGTGTTTCGACGTGGTTCAACGCGGTTCAACGTCAGGGCAATATTAAATAACTGCTGTACATGTAACTGGGAAATAGACGTCCTGTGGATAGTTGGAAACCAATAAGGGATAAAAAATATCAATCATTTAAACTTGAGCCGTTTTAACGTGGGTCAGCGTGGTTTAGCGTGGTTCAACGCACTTAACGCCAGGGTAATATTAACTAGCTGTTGTATATGTAACTGGGAAAGGGACTATCTTAGGCACCGCCAAAACTGGGGGGGGGCAGGTCAGTACTTTTTGACGGACCGTCTTTTTAAAAATCTACCAAAAATCAGGTAATTATCCGATCAATACGAAATTTTCAGCGATTATTAGGAGAAGAATGAACTTTATAACAGTGTACTTATTTTTCATAAACGATATTTATATATATTTTTTTTTTGCTTACAAAACCCCCCCTTGTTTTGAAGTGGGAACAAATATGCTTAAAATAATCATCTGAAACTGAACAAAACATATTGTGTTGTTGTAAGGGACAGAATTATAGATTAAAAAAAATTGTTTGCATACCTTATTTTGACGTCTGAATATCAGAACTTGGATTGTGTTTAATTATACCGCTTTTGAGTTTTGAAGTGTGAAATTCGGTGAATATGTTGAGTAAAATAATTAATTTAAGTTAAGCAAAACAAAAAAAAATTTTTTTTAATATTTATACGAAAAAATCCATTTTAAAATTTTTGATAAATAAATTAACAATTTTTTTTTTAGCGAGCCGAATAATGCATGACCATTATTAAACAGGGCATGCTTTGAATAATCGATACAAAAAAAAAAATTCGATAAATGTTGTGCCCTTTGTGTTAAAAATAGCATCATCTTTTTCGATCCCGTTTGAAAACGTTTGCCGCCTTTCGACTACGGTGGACCAAACGCGCTGAAATAAATTTTTTTTTCTGCTTTAAATTGCCCCCCCCCCATTTTGGGGAGCCTGGCCACCACACACATACACATTAAAAACCAAACTCATACAAATGGTCACCCATCTGGTACTGGCCAGCCTAAGCTTAATAATACATTGAAATTTTCGTCACTGAAAAATAAGTTTTTTTGGCCTGTTTGGTCTTCCATAGTTTTCTTTTTATAAAACGCAAACGTAAACAGAGTCGATCTCGACTCTGCATCGAAGCGAAATATCTGGTTACCTATATGAATAAGTGGAATTATTTGAAATTCAGGTACTTATATTATAATATTTTTGCATATTCTCTTAGAAAATCATCCTAAATCTTAGTTAGACAATAAATAAATAAATTATTTCAAAAACCTTTTTTTTTTTTTAAATATTTAAGTACGTTTTTTGTGCAAGACAAAAAATGTCAATTGTTAACTTTTTGGGGAAATTTAACATTTAAAATTTAATTAAAAATAGTAGAAAAAGTTTTAAATTATTCTGTTTTCTATATGATAAAATTCAGGGTTTTATCTTTCTGGAAAAAAAAAAGTTACTCAGAAATAATGGATTTTAATAAATGTAATTTAGTTTTAAAAAACAACAACAACTTTATTTTGCGGCCATTTTTGGCGGTGCCTAGACTATCTATATATAGTTGGAAACCAATAAGGGGTAAAAATATGAATTATTTGAGCCGTGTTTTAACGTATTCCAGCATCGTTCAACCTCTTTCATTCGCTGGTCATTTGGATTCACTTTATTTGTAACTTCCAAAAGCAAGAAAGTTTTCGCAGCAGCGTGTGAACTCAAAATATTTTCCGACCAATAAAATTGTTTCAAACTACAAAATCAACAATCCTGTGTGAAATTATGCAAGCCTATAAGGTAAGGATTGTGTCGTATCAGGTTGACAAACCGGTTCTCCCAAGTTCACTGAAGTAAGGTAATGATGAGCCTGGCCAGATAGTCATTTGGGAACGCTATGCGCTGTATAATGATCAATCCTTTGTGAAATTTAACCAACCTACAAAATAGTAGCTGAGTGAACAGAAATTCAGAGCTCTTCTGGAGGACACCCAGGATGTGACGCGTCTCGACTCTCCACGTCAACAACGCCCTTTCTGGGACTGGAATGCTCTTTACCGAAATTTCTTTAAGATTGATGTTATTTTTCCAGTAAAATCAGTCACCCAGAAGGTTAACTCACACACACACACACGCGCACACACACACACACACACACACACGCGCATAACACATCCACATACATACACACAGATACGCACACATATACACATTCACTCATACATAAACACATGCACAAACACATACACACACATACACAAACATATACAAACATTCACACACATACTCATACGCACACATGCACACACATGCACACACATGCACACACGCATACAAATACACAGATAACGGAACGGAACGAATTGTTTTATCTTCTTTTCATCCAAGAATTTTAGAACTTATCAACAAACTTTGATCTTTAAAAGTATATTTTAGATATTTGTAAAATTATTGATATATAAATATGCCTTGTTCGTTAATTCATGTGTTCTTGCTTTCATTTACAAAATCCTGCTTTTAAGTTAGCACTTGCTAACTCGTGACCCATTTATAACATCTTTTTTATTTGCCAATTTATGTCACCTATACAAAATATGACTTGTTCAATGAAATCAGCGTTTTTTCAGGCGACACTTGCAATGTGTCCACACTCTCAGCATCAACAATGTCCATCCATGAAATATCGACTGGAGCGCCCCACGCTGGAATCCCTTTAAGCTTACTGTTATCTCTCCAGCGATAATGCATACCACTCAGAAGGTAAACACAGACAGACGCACACGCACACATACAGACACACGCACACACACGCACACACACCCGCGCGCACGCACACACACACACACACACACACAGACACACACACAGACACACACACACACACACACACACACACACACAAACTTTCTGGCGCGTTTGTCTATTTCTTATTCAAGAACTTTAAAACTTTAAAAACTTTGGTCTTTCAAAGTGTCACACCACGTGTGACCCCGACAGATCGCCGACCCCTAACGTCGTCTGTTGTGGATTTTTTTGTTTAACTATTCTTCTTATGGCCGGATTATCATTTTCTTGGTGGAAACTGCCGATGAGAACGCACATGGGGGCACAAAGTAAAAGAATAGAGTAAAGCAAACGGAAAAAACACAGAACCAATGTTTTACATATATTTGACGGGTGTGCTTCGGAGTGTGTGTGTGTGTATTTATGTGTGTGTGTGTTTGTGTGTGTGTGCTTGTGTGTGTGTGTTTGTGTGTGTGTGTTTGTGTGTGTGTGTGTGTTTGTGTGTGTGTGTGTGTGTGTGTTTATGTGTGTGTGTGTTTGTGCGTGTGTGTGTGTTTGTGTATGTGTGTGTGTTTGTGCGCGTGTGTGTGTGTTTGTGTGTGTGTGTGTGTTTGTGTTTGTGTGTGTGTGTGTTTGTGTGTGCGTGTGTGTGTGTGTTTGTGTTTGTGCTTGTGTGTGTTTGTGTGTTTGTGTGTTTGTGTGTGTGTTTGTGTGTGTGTTTGTGTTTGTTTGTGTGTGTGTGTCTGTGTGTGTGTGTGTGTGTGTGTGTGTGTGTGTGTGTGTGTGTGTGTGTGTGTGTGTGTATGTCTTCTCCCCGTTCTATCGATGTTACGTTCATCAGCAGGAATTCGTCAACTCTAAAAACTGTCAAACCCTTGTCGCTATCAACTCCCATCCGCCGCAAACGGCATCTAATTGTCAACTTTTTCTCTACTTCGGTATCTGAAGTTCCCCCACTCCGGCTACTGGAAGCTGCCTTTCCTGTGTTATCTGTTCTGTAGATTTCTATTGTCATTGTCAAATCTAAAAATACCTACAGATTCATTGTTTGTTATTTCCCATCTCTTTGTTTATTGTAAGACTCTTCCTATTGCCACTCCCCTCTCAGCACTTAGTAACTCAGGTCCATTTTATAGTATCACAAAATTATATTTCACATTTTTGTTAAATTGCTGATATATAAATATGCCATGTTGGCAACCTTCATGTTGTCTCTCATTTAAGTATCTGATTCTAAAAATTGGAATATATAATACATATGGATGTTGGCAACATTCATGTTGACTCTCATTTAAGTATCTGATTCTAAAAATTGGAATATATAATACATGTGGATGTTGGCAACCTTCATGTTGTCTCTCATTTAAGTATCTGATTCTAAAAATGTTTTCTCATTTTCATGCAAAAATCCCGTTGTTTAATTAGCTCTTGCTAACTGGTAACACATTCATAATATTTATGCTTTTTATCTGTTTCTTTCGCCAATTTTAACTACATGTTTATTGTTAGCGCTGTTCTTGGCACAGCATAATAACGTTTGACGCACCGGTCCCCCATCAGATCACCAAAGTTAAGCAACAATGAGCCTGGCCAGTACCAGATGGGTGACCATTTGACACTTCCGAGTGTTCTATGTGCTTTCCACTTATCTCGGCATTATTTTTAAGCCGTCCTCGACTTCTTGCCACTGGACCCAAACCGTGCTGATTCAGGAGAGGCATGGTTGGTTCTTGCGCAACCCTTGCCACACAATTATATGTTCAGCTGCCCTTACAATGGGTATCCTTTCTCTTTCTAGACTGGACGGAGGCATCATCATCTCTTGGCACTTTCAAACACGTTACTATTGCCGAAATACACTATCTGAAACCAGTGGCGGTATTACAAAATATTTTTTTTTTTTTTGTTTTTTGTTTTTTTTTAAACTAACGGTAAAAATAAAATTAATAGATCAATCCCTGCAATTGCCTTTTCATATTTACTAGCGATGGGTACCCGGCGTTGCCCGGGTGTTTGTATGTGTGTGTGGAAACTCCGGCGGGGGGTTAAAAAAAAGTAAGTATGAGGATCGAACCCGAACCCTTGAGGCAAAGTTGTAAATTGAAGTGTGAACAAAAAAAAAAAAAAAACGTGCGACGTTAACTATTGCCCCACCGCGACATGCTAACAGAAACACGTTTGAATTTATTTAATCAGTTGGATTTAGCAGGTGCCCGTTTTAATGAGGTCAAGTTTCACTGCGGGATTTCATTTACTGCTGAACGCTTTTTTTTTTTTTTTTTTTTTTTTTTTTTTTTTTTTCCCAAGATCTTATAGGAAAAAGACTAACCCACATGCGGCGAGCGACAAATGTTGAATATTTATCTTCCCGAAATCGAGCAAATTAAATAGACAAGCGAGCTTCGTTGTTAACTGTGAGATATTACGATGTATATGTGATATAAAAAGTTTTAAAAAGTTGTGAAGCGAGCGACCGCTTCTCTGAAAGAAGCCTTTTGTAGACACACAGAAAAAGCGAACACACATACATACATTTTCGCTTTTATAGATATAGATTAAAGCATATGCACATATTACATGGGACAGTACGATAATCTGAAAGTTAAAAAATATGACAACAACTCTATAAATTTATTTATTGTGGATTATTATCCTCACCTTCATTAGTTGTTTTGCAACGTCTCGGCCAACTATTCCTCTGGCCTTCATCAGGTGGTAACCGTGACGGGATAGGAGCTCCGAATCTTCTAACCATGGTGAGACAACAACAACTATGTATGTCAGTGATTGCTGAGAATGCAGTTAGAAGATTCGGAGTTCCTATCCCATCGTGGTTACTACCTGACGAAGGCCAGAGGAATAGTTGGCCGAAACATGCCCTTCGGGGCCCGTGATGCAATGGATAGAGGCGTTGAATCTCTACGGTTCCAGGTGAGGATTGTCTGAAGATAGTGGTTTCAATCCTACCCAAAGCCGGCCAGACACTTACTTGGCCAAATCGTGGTGAGACGACAACAACTATGGATGGCAGTAATTACTGAGTATGCAGTTAGGAGATTCGGAGTTCCTATCCTGTCGTGGTTACGATCCGACGAAGGGCAGAGGAATAGTTGGTCGAAACGTGAAACAATAACTAATAAAAGTGAGTATAATAGTCCGCAATAAATAAAATTAATAAATCATCTCAATAATGAATTCCAATTAAAATATATATAACAACTCTATAGCTAAATATTTAAAGATTTTAAAAGAATCAGAATCAGTAATTGTATTGGACTCGGGAATTTAATTTTATTGTTGCCATATCTGGGGTTAGACCAGATTGAGCACCGACATGAATATTATTATGACAGTTTTCTAAGCCTTACTACTCCCTTACTTGTTCATGACAAATTGGAAGTGTTTTGATTGTGACACCATCGCTAGAAGATTGTCGTACAGGGCCATTACTTTCACTTATGGATGTTGGCAACCTTCATATTGTCTCTCATTTAAGTATCTGATTCTAAAAATTGGAATATATAACATGACGAGTGAATGTCTGGCATCCAGTAAGATGCCTCATCCCCAGCTAGAAGGAAATGATAAGAAAATTGTAAATATCTTCAACGGACCATCTGTAAAACATTGAATATCAAAAGAGGGTCACCAACCTGATAGGTCGTGAACTGTCAACTAGGCTTTAACCTCTGTCCCATCGACGAAATGTTGCATCCCTCTGCGTTTTTTACAAGTATTTTAATGATAGGTGCTCCGACGAACTACATTCCCTTATATCCCCTTGACGTAAATATCTACGACAAACCGACAAGCAGCAAAATCGCACCCCTACACAGTAGTTATCTCCAAATGTGAGAAAGCCTTCTACTCTAATAGTTTCTTCTCTAGAACTGCTAGACTTTGGAATTCCTTTCCGGGTTCCTGCCTGTCTGACTGTATTGACCTGCAGAAGTTCACGTGTAATGTAAACAAACATCTTGCTGCCCAACTCCCTACATAGTATCCCTGCAAATTATGTCCCAGATAGTAACCCTCTACATCAAAGTGGCACTTTACCTCGTTTGGAGTGAAAATGCGATTAAAAAAAAAAAATAAATAAAGGGTTCCGTTTGAAATTCCTTGCAAATTCCCGAGTTCGATATAAAGATTCCTGAGTTCTGGATAAGGCACCTGAAGAAGTCCGGTGCTTACATCGGCCGAAACGCCGTGAAAATAACACTTAAGATAAGGACAGATTTAGTTGCTAAATTTAAAACAGAGGCGGAATGGGATCGGCTCTTTATTGCGTGTTCTTTCTTTCAACTAATCCAGACGACATAATCGAATCCAAGCTTAATTGCCCCCCACCCCTGTTTTCTTTTCTTTTTTCCCCCCATTCATGGAACACTTCTTCTGTTCAGTTCTCTCTATTCCTTAAAACCTCTCTCCATCTTCTCTCGTGTTTTCTCTTTCTCTTTACTCATTATCAAACAAACCACCGGACAAACGATGGCAGGTTGGTTGCTATTAACGGACGCAGACGCGATGTTTATCACGACCAAACGCACGTGCGCACCAGCCACGAACGGAGGTCCGTTCTGCGCATCTTCAATGGGCGACACGATCATTTTTGTTGACAGATTAGAACCGGTATCAATGATGGCCGAATTCAATTGACAAACCTTGCGATGAAGAGAAAAGATGTTTTATTGTGTAAGTCGCCCATGTTTTCTTGCATCACGAAAAGATTGCCATGACGTTACAACATATTGTGCTTTCTGCGGGCTTGGTTTGCCCAAATGAATTGCGTAAAACAAATCCGCGAATGAAAGCGGAGCTCAGTCAATCCTGAACAGACACTGTCGTCGCTGGTCACGCTTTTATTTATTTATTTTTCTTTCCGGGCGGATAAGATCTTTATCTACTTCGAACCAACACGTTGGACAGTCCCAACTATTCCACAGCATGCGTCTGGACATTGAATAATATTCAAGGTAAGAACGCAAAAACACAATTGTATTATTTGGATCTGGTTCTCAACCCAATTAAAAAAAAACACAACAAAAATACAGAGAATTCTTTATGGTGTACGCCGCACCTGTCATATTCCAAAAATCACGTAAATTGATCAAGTAGTGTTAAGAAGATCAAATTTTATGAGTAAGCAAAAAGGGACTGTTTTTTCGTCGCCATCTTGAAAACATCAAAGGCAGACAAGTCCACAATAATTCAAACAAGATATCAGCCTTGTAATGCAACCGATTTCACAGTGATTGCTTTATATCGTTTAAAAATGATTTCTTTATAAAAATGAAACTGCTTGATCAACTTACGTGATTTTTTGGAATATGACATTTCGTTATGTGACGAGTACGTACATCATTCAGATTTTTCTGTAGTTTGGTTTTTAGTCTTTTGTCAATGAGGTTGAATTCTAAATAGGAACCTTGGATTTTTTTTACAACGTTTCGACGGATGTAATGCAACGGACAAAGTTCTGATTAATGTTTAGTTTAATGTATATATATATATATATATATATATATATATATATATATATATATATATATATATATATACTAGCATATCAGCCCGGCCTTGGCCGGGTGTTTGGAGGTGTATATTTAGCAACAGCAACAACAACAACAACAACAACAAAAAAGTGATAGTAGGAAGGTAGGCTCGAACCCGTACTGCGGAGGAGGAAAAGAATGGGGGGAAAAACCTGACGTCTTTGCGGTTACGACCACCGCCAAATCTGAAGTGCCTTACGTATAAATTAAGGCTAGACAATCAAAAGCAGAGGATGACTTTAAAATATATCGGCGTAAAAAGCGACCCCCCCCCCGGTAAAAAAGTGCCTAGTTGAAGGTGAAGATATTAATGTTTTTAGCCAATTTTTGTAAAAATCCGTCGCCTCTGTCGAAAGTTTTAGGCAGACATGCAAACATACATACATACATGCATTTATATATTGGTAACTAAAAACTTTCGACCCAAACCGATGAAAAAGCTTGCCCTATCTCTGAATACCCTTTATGTAAAATTTCAAATGTTTAGACGAGAAATTGTCTGAGTAATTTGGTAGAGACCGCAGAGGTCAATTTTTTTAAAACTTTGACCCCTATTATGACCCCTTAAAATTTATTATTTGGGGCTGAAATAAAATTATTAAGTTAGATCCATGTCCAAGGAACCTATATCTAAAATTTTAAGACTTTAGACTCCAAATTGTCGGAGGAGTTTGGTAGAGTTCTCAAAAGTCAAATCGTTGAACTTTGACCCCTTAACAGCGAAATTTCTGGCCAAAAACGGATCACAGAGATTTCCCCTAATCTCAGTACCCTGTATATCAAATTCCGAGTCTGTAGACTGAAAATTGACAGAGTTATTGCGTAGGGAAATGTACACGGACACACAGACAGACAGAAAGACATATAAAGAAATGTACACACACAGACACGTTCACTTTCATAGATATAATAGAAGATAGATATTAAACAAAAATATATACGTATACATAAATATATATGGAAATAATTTTGCGTATACTTTAAACTTTTTACGCAAATATTATGCAAGTATAAATCGTAGATTATCTGCATGGATATAATTACACGTAATCTATATCTATAAAAGTGAACGTGTATGTGTGTGTGTCTCTGTGAGTGTCTGTCTGTGTACATTTTCCCTACGCAATAACTCGAAATTTGATATACAGGGCACTGAGATTTGGAAAAATCTATGTGATCGGTTTTCAGCCAGAAATTTGGCTGTTAAGGGGTAAAAGTTCAACGATTTGACCTTTGAGAACTCTACAAAACTCCTCCGCCAATTTTGGGTCTAAACACTTGAAATTTTAGATATAGGTTCCTTGGACATGGATCTAACTTAATAACTTAATTTGAGCCAAAACAATAAATGTTAAGGGATCATAATAGGGGTAAAATTTGAAAAAAAAAATTGACCGTTTTGTTTTTTGTTTTTTATTTTTTACTTTTTGCTCAGCATACACCTCCAAACACCCGGGCAACGCCGGGCACCCATGCTAGTAGTTAACTAAAGATGATCATTCCATAAGGAAACCGAATATATATAAATGGATACAGCAAGTTAAATAAAATAAAACAAATAAGACTTTGTTCTTACGTCACGCCAACACAACAGCTGGTTCCCTGCATTGCTATAGCCTTCTTATATATATATATATATATATATATATATATATATATATATATATATATATATATATATATATACTAGCATTTCAGCCCGGCGTTGCCCGGGTGTTTGGAGGTGTATGCTGAGCAAAAAAAAAAAAAAAAAAAAGAGTAAATTTTTTTTTTAATTTGACTCCTATTATGACCCCTTAAAATTTATAGTTTCGGGCTCAAATCACTTTATTAAATTAGATCCAGGTTCAAGGAACCTATATCTAAAATTTCAAGTGTCTAGACCCAAAATTGTCGGAGGAGTTTGGTAGAGTTCTTAAAGGTCAAATCGTTGAAATTTGACCCTTTAACAGCCAAATTTCTGGCTGACACCCATCACATCGATTTTCCCAAATCTCAGTACCCGGTATTTCAAATTTCGAGTCTATAGACTAAAAATTGACAGAGTTATTGCGCAGGGAAATGTACACAGACAGACAGACAGAGAGACACGTTCACTTTTATATATATATATATATATATATATATATATATATATATATATATATATATATATATATATATATATATATATATATGTAGGTCATGAAAAGGAAGGGTTGTAAATTTGGGTTGAATTTGGGGGCATCAAAACCAAAGCAAAATATGATGAAAGTAAAAATAAAATAGATAAACCCCATAATTTATTATACCTGTTCACACTGAAACACTTATCACAATATTCTGTGGATCTATATTAAAAAACCTTGTTAAACTTTGTGACATATTTCCATTCTATGGAGGTCAGGTGAGAACGAACACCCCATAATTTTATTATACCATATTTCTTCAAACTGAAACATAATTATCAAAGTATACTTATGCAGATAGATATTAAAACTCTTTATTAAAGTTTTTGCCTATTTCCATTCTATGGAGGCCATGCGCGAACGCAGACCCCACAATTTTATCATACCATCCCTATTTAAGTTAAAACATACTTACTAAAGTATTCTTGTGTACATCTATATCAGAAACATTTGTAAACGTTTTTTTTTAAATTTTTTATTTCCATACTTTGTGGACCAGGCGCGAACACAGACCCCACAATTTTAATGAACCACCGTTCTGCCAGATCAAACATACCCATTCCTGTGTCTCGATACATCTTCTATCATTATATGTAATCAGTTTTTAAAAATAGTCGACCATATAGGAGCCTATTCGTTACCAGGCAGAGACACACACAGACAGACAGACAGACAGACACACACACACACACACACACACACACATTCAGCTTTATATTATATATATTACTAGCAAGAAAGGTGCCAGCTTTGTCCGGGCGTAAAATACGCTAAAATATGATATTTAATTCGTCCAGATTTCGTATATATTATTATAGAGTCGTGATTTCAAAAGTAAAAAAAAATATATTTGGGTACCATCAGCTAGAATCGAAACCGAAAGCAAAACTGTAGCATTGAAAGTTTGTGATGTTACCACTGTACCGACGTGACACGCATATGAACTGATTAAAAATTAAATATTAAAAATTAATTAAGACGAATGTACAAAATGTGCAACATTGTTTTTAAATTTTTACCTATTTTAACAATTCGGCTTCCCTTTTTTGGCCCCTTAAAAACTATTTCAACCGGCTAAAGACCCATAAAAGAACGGGTTCCTCTGCGACTTTTAGTTTCGGAAGAGATAGAGTTTGAAAATATGGAGTCAGGCAGAGAGACATATAGCCATTCATTTATTAGATTATTGAAAGTATTTTCCAGCATAATGGAAAGTGAAAAAAAAAAAGAAAAACCGAAAATTGTTTATTAACGTTTCATCTTTGTTTTGAAGACTTCCTCAAGGTAACTGATTTGATTTATATCTATAAATTAACTAAAAGTTTGAAATATTTTCAGATTACAGCTTGCATGATACTGTAAAATTAAAGTCAATATAAATATTAGTAAAAATACTGATAAAAATATCTCAATCAGATTTAAAAAAAAAAGCTAAATATTCGAGATAGGGCAATAATATAAATGAAACATTTAGAGTTATATTCGGTAATTTTTTTTTTTTTAATTACAAGAAAAAATTTAAAAGTTTTTTTCCTTAATCTATGGATTTTCAACAAATGGCTCATCTCATCAGAAGAAATGTTTTTAACAAAATAAATTTTATAAGTCGTCATAAATTTTGCCATTTAGCACATACATTGAAAAACTAAAAAGCTTGGATGAAAGCCTAAACGAAGCAAAGATAAAAAAAAAAAGGAAGATATTCCATGGTGTAGATGAGTCTACGCAGATCGATCAACGTTTTAATATTTTTCAGGTCTCATTAATGTCAAGTGGCTTTTGCATTCCAAAAAAAAAAAAAAAAAAAAATGGAATCAAATTTTTCACAGAAATCCCTAAAAACCGGAAGAATCGACCTTTTTCATCACTTTAGATTCCATCCCTCTCCGTCGGTCGATTAGATGTCTGGGTTATTTGCGTACTTTTACGGTCACCCTGATTCGTTCACCCCCCGCCCCTCTAGCGCTTAGGTCTTTTTGTTTAACTACCGAAAGAATAGTTTATTGATCTTAGTCACTAAGCAGATCGCAAATAAGCAAGTAGAAAATAAAAAGAAGCCAAAAGTGTATGGCGACATGAAATGCCGCCAACACTAATCTTATTTCCTATAATAATTACAAGAAACCTTCGCAACCACTGATTGCCATGGCTAACGATACACTATCTGAAATAGTTTTTTCAAACTCCTAGGTATAACATTCACAAACAACATACATAGGAACAAATTCATTGAGGCAATAGCCAAAGTTGTTGTGAGGAAGGTGGGCCCTCTCCATTTCTCTGAAGTTGAGCAATATTCAATCTTGTCAATACTAAATGAGTGACCATTTGCTATAATACCAAGTGTTGTATGTACTCAGAAATCCAGCGAGAGGTTGGCGCTGCCAGGCTATTCTTGCTTAAGCCGTATGAAATAATATAATAAATGGTAACGTTCAATGCTGCCAAGACTAAGCTTGTTTCCTTAATAATTACAAGAAACCTTCTCAACCACGGATTGCCATGGCTAACGATACAATACCTGAAAGTACTTCTCTCAAGCTGCTAGGCTTAATATTCACAAACAACATGAATTGCTAACATTATTGAAGTTGTTTGTTTTTTTTTAATAATTCAATAATATTCAGGCAATTTCGACTGCATAATTTGGAAGCTACCATTGTAACTTATTAGAATTGATAAAAAAAATTAGTTTAAACCATTGATTTTTTTTAAATCTGAAAACTCCATTTA
Source organism: Euprymna scolopes (assembly GCF_053919585.1). Lineage (NCBI taxonomy): Eukaryota > Metazoa > Mollusca > Cephalopoda > Sepiida > Sepiolidae > Euprymna > Euprymna scolopes. The sequence continues at coordinate 26,767,923 of NC_136516.1, read as the reverse complement.
CTGACCACAAAATCTCGTCCCAATTCTGTAGAAGCGCTGAAAACACTTTGTAAATCGTGGCAAGCTGGTCCAATGGTTATCGTTCTCGACGCACTATCTTTAGGTTTTGGTTTCGATCTCAGCTCGAGAAATTTTTTTTCCTTACAAGAAGTGAATTGTTTAGAACAAACATAATACTCGCACGCACATGCTTCAGTTTCTTTCCTGTTTGTTTGTTTTTTTTTTTACTTCATTTTTTATATAGGAAATCAACGTTACGTTTAATACCTGCTATAATACTTCAACATTACGTTTTATGCCTATTATAATAATTAAGAATTCTGTATTAATCTATATATCTATAAAAGTGAACGTGTGTGTGTGTGTGTGTGTGTCTTTGTGCCTGTTTGTGTCTGTTTGTGTCTGTGTACATTTCCCTACGCAATAACTCTGTCAATTTTCGGTCTACAGACTCGAAATTTGATATACAGGGTACTGAGATTTGGGAAAATCGATGTCATCGGTTTTCGGCCAGAAATTTGGCTGTTAAAGGGTCAAAGTTCAACGATTTGATCTTTGAGAACTCTACCAAACTCCTCCGACAATTTGGGGTCTAAAGACTTAAAATTTTAGATATAGGTTCGTTAGACATGGATCTAACTTAATAACTTGATTTGAGCCCAAAACAATAAATGTTAAGGGGTCATAATAGGGGTCAAAGTTAAAAAAATTGATCGCTTTTTTTTTTTTGCTCAACATACACCTCCAAGCACCCGGGCAACGCCGGGCTGAAATGCTAGTTAAAATATAAAATTTATGCGGGTGGCACGCTCATATTCTATACAAGTGAGAATGTGTGTATGAGGACATTTCAATTTTCGTTCTGTAAGACAAAAGTTATGATGAATTTAGTGGTGTTCAAAATCGTAAAAATATATAAGGAGATGAGCGACGTTTTTTATGACTGGTTTCCATAGCAACAACGTCGCTTCAGCGGCTACTGTTGCTACTAATTCACTAACAGAAATCATGAAAGGGAGATAATTGGGGGGATTTTATTGAAAGCAGATGAGTGCTGTACATTGTTATTACATACGTGTTTATGGGGCAAAAATAAGACTGGAATTAAAGAAAGAACAAGTGAATTTATTGGAAGCCTGGAAAATCATGGATTACGATAGAAAAATGCGAGCATGAAAAGTAATATGGTTAAGCTTAAACTTGGAAAAGTAACGGACTAGTTGTTAAAACTGGAGAAGGAAAGGACAAGATATTCAAGTAAAAAAAAAATAATAAATTCATAACTTAAAATTATTGCAGCATTAAGAATTTTTAAAAAATTTAATTAATAACATTATATAATCAATTCTTAATGCTGCAATATTTTAAGTTATGAATTTATTATATTTATTATATTTTTTACTAGAATGTCTTGTCCTTTTCTTTTCCCTGTTTAAGCTTAACCATATTACTTTTCATGCTCGCATTTTTCTATTGTAATATATATATATATATATATATATATATATATATATATATATATATATATATATATATATATATATATATATATCGATTTAAAGGTTATGGGGTTTTTTGAAGCATGAAAAACGATGCTACTTTTTGTATTTAATATTTTTGTTGTTATTTTTAATATTTCAAGCGGACCTCCGCTCTTGGTCACAAAAAAGTATCGAAATATATGTGTGTGTGTCCACATGCATATATATATACATGTACAATGGCGCCAAAAAGAAAGTCCGCACTTGTCATTTGTTCTAAAACTGCAAATTTAAGCTAAATTTAATGTAACTGTTTAAGCAACCTATACTTCATTTGATTTGCCGTTTATTCCTTTATAATTTCACCTGTTCATATTTGACTTTTAATTAAAGTATCCTAATGTTCACGTCAATTTAAAAAATTAATTTCAAAACGAGAAGACAAAAAGAAACTCCGCACAATGGAAAATTGTTATTTAAATGTAACTTTAGAACATTAATGCAACACAAATACAACAGGAATCCAATAAACTAATTAATATTTAGTAGCATAGCCCTTCTGCAATTTGACAGTTTGCAATCTTTTGGGCATTCCTTTACTCAGTCTGTGGCAATACTCCGATGAAAGGTATCTCACTTTTCTTTAATTTTTGTCCAATGTTCTTCCAGATTTGAAATTTTATCATTGCGTAGCTGTTGCTTGATGTAATGCCATACGTTTTCGATAGATTGAGGTCTGGAGATTGTGCAGGCCAATCCAAACACAGAATATTGTGCTTTTTAAGGAACCTCTTGACATTGCCAGTTGTGTCAATGAGAGCACTATCCTGTATGAAGATGGGATTATCATCCAAATTCTGGCCAAAGTAAAGTAGAAAATGCCCAGTCAACATATTAATGTACTTGCTCGAATTAATTCAACCTTTCAAACGAACTATAGGCCCTAGACCATTGGCACTAATAATGCTCCACATGAAAAACTGAACCTCCACCACATTGCAGGGTTGAAACTGTGCACTTAGGATTAAATTCTTCATCCTTCCTTCGATGGACTTACTGCCTACCATCACTACCTAGCCTACTAAACTTGCTTTTGTCACTAAAAATCACTTTCAATCAATATGAAGAATCATAATCTTCATTGCATATGACGAAGTCCAGACGGTGCTTTCTGTTCTTTACAGAAATCATTAGCTTGCGTTTTGCAACACAGCTTTGCAAATTAAAATCCTTCAATCTGTTCTTAGCTGTAGAAAGAGAGCAATTTTTAGAAAGATTACACTGTTGTTTGATTTGGTAAGCCGTTTCCGAGGCTGCGGATTTTGATAGCATTGTTCTCTCTGTAAAAAGTAACTCTAGGAGGACCAAATTTGGGGGCATCATGAACACTGCTGGTGTTTTGGTGCTTTTGCACAGTCATTCGTATCGTTTTCTTGTCACATTTCAATCTGCGGTCGATTTCTCGATTAACAGAAAGGTAGAGATTAATGAGCTCCAGGCGATCACTAAGAGAAAGTCGAGGCATATAGACTAAATATTGCGTTGTATAACCTGGAACAAAAACAATTACCATCACAGATGCTTTTTTGCCTTAGAGTGGATATTTTAAGCTGGTTTGTTGCTACAGAGTTTATTTTTGCCTCCTCAATTTGAAGTTATTTTTTAAATTGACGTGAACACTAGGATGCTTCAATTAAAAGTCAAATATGAACAGGTAAAATTATAGAGGAATAAAAGTCGAATCAAATCAGGGATAGTTTGTTTTAACAGTTGAATTAAACTTAGATAAATTTGCGGCTTTTGAAAAAAAATGATGACAAGTGCGGACTTTCTTTTTGGCGCCACTCTATGTATATAGATACATCCATTCTCTGATGTCTAAGATCTCTCTGAACAGAGGATTGGAAGAGTGGTCCTCCTAGAACTGCACAGGACCAATAATATACATCAGTCAGCAGAAAATCTAAAAAATGGATTGCAGGATCTGCGGCTTTGGGGGGTCAAGAGAAATCCCTAACTACGACTTATTTATTGATTAATGTTTCAGTATTTGTGTATGTTTGTGTGTGTTTTTGACGATACTTTTTTGCTTTCGTCAGATATGGCTGCATTGTCGTCATCAATTATGGGTTGCGGAACTTCACGAAATCTACTGGCACGAAGGCGTTCAACTCATCAACACGGTAAGTACTTATCTCGACTTTAATTTCGTTTCGTTTCAAAAACCATGAAAATCAATCTGATACGTTGAAATGGAAATTTTTGAAATTCTGTAAAATTTATTTCTTTTATTAAAATGAGAACATACGGCATAATCACGTTGACACAGCGGTTCCCATTAGATCACAGAAGTTAAGCGACGTTGAGCCTGGCCAATGCTAAAATGGCTGACTATTTTGTAATGCCAGGTGCTATACGTACTCGGAGCCTGAAAAAGGGTGGGCGCTGCCAAGCTATTCTTTCCCAAGACACTCTGCATGAAGAAATGCAGCCCTCCCCCGACCCCGGAGGGTTTAGGGACACATCTTAAAATGAAAAAAGTCCACCATGACTATAGAAGTCTTTATAATATATTTTTCTCTTCTCATTTTGATGGCGATTTCCCTAAAACAGGGGTTTCCAAAGTTTTTGAACGTGGGGGGATATTTTAAAGCTATAAGGGTAAAAAAAACAAATGGATTGGATGTATTTTAAAAAAGTTAGACTCGCTAGATAAAACAGGTGTCAAACGATATAAGGAGATGACGTCACGTGTTCAGGGAGAGTTCTGGCCAATCTCTCATTGGAAGTTAAGTGAACGAGACATGAAAATAATATAGATAATCTAAGTGAATGCTTCCTCGAGACTCTGTCTGTGCGTCGTCAATTCTGAAGACTAAGCATAGAAAATTAAGTAAATAAATAATTAGCCTAAGTAGTATCCCCCCCATGAGAAAATTCTTTCTAAACGAATAAAACCTTTGAAAAATCACCATCGTATTTTCATGTATAAATAGTTAATCATTCGTCAAAATGGAGATAATGACGTTAAGAAGAATCCTTACAAGAAAACACTTTAAACACAAAAGGCAGGGGTTTACAAAAAATGTAAAGAATAGTTTAACGAGATGAAGAGATGAAGAAAATAGAAATTCAAGTAACTTCCCTTTTTTTTAGGATAACTACGTATAAATTTTTAAAACAATGATTTTTAGGTACTTATGTAGATCAGCACCTACTCACCTTGGTGCTCAGAAAATAAAAATTTATTAGATGAAAACGGTAAAGGGATGACGTCACATGTTCTGGGAGAGAACAAAGAGTTCTAGGCAATCTCACATTGGAAGTTAAGTGAACGGGATATGAAAATAATGTAGATTAATCTAAGTGAATGTTGCCTTGAGACTCTGCCCGTGCGTCACCCATCATTAAGATTAAGTTTAGAAAATTAAATAAATAAATAATTAGCCTAGATAGTCTCTCCCCCATGAGAAAACTCTCTATACATAATAAACCTTTAAAACTCTGAAAGTCTCCATTGTGTTTTTATTTGTCTTCAGTTAGACAGAAGATAAAAAAGCATGAGGGGGTTACGACCCACACATGAAAAAGTGACGATCAAAAATATTAAAGAGCAGCAACTGCGCACGTATGTATAAAATAGATTTTATCTTATTTATCTGTCACTTGATCACTCACACCTGCGCTGGAAACCTGGATGGTCAGGATGGGGACAAAAAGCTCATTAAACAAATATAGATAGAGGGAAAAGACCACGGCATAAATCAAACAAAATGTTTAAAGGGTACTTTGAAAAACTACTTGAAATTACTTGACATGGATGGAAATAATTATAAGGCCAATCGAAAGATCGAGAAAAAGAAAGCTATTAGGATTTTCGTGTTGATCTTGTCTTTTTTTACAGATGAAAGTATTCTATGCGCTCTTCACTGCTGCCATCACTTATGGCCATTTCATTAGATTTAAGCACCAATATTATTTCTTATTTTGGCAGGGTCTTCATTTCTCGAAGTAAAGGCTGCCATTTTAATCCAGAAATGGTACCGGAGAGCGCAAGCAAAACTGGAGACGAGACGAAGGGTCGTTTGGAAGATTTTTCAAGAAATCGAATATCATGGTGAACAAAACCAAAATAAAGTAACTTTAATCGCCTTTTTTTTTTTCTTTTCCAATTTTTTCTTTTCCAATTTTTTCTTTTCCAATTTTTTCTTTTCCCAATTTTTTCTTTTCCAATTTTTTCTTTTCCAATTTTTTCTTTTCCCAATTTTTTCTTTTCCAATTTTTTCTTTTCCAATTTTTTCTTTTCCCAATTTTTTCTTTTCCAATTTTTTCTTTTCCAATTTTTTCTTTTCCAATTTTTTCTTTTCCAATTTTTTCTTTTCCCAATTTTTTCTTTTCCAATTTTTTCTTTTCCAATTTTTTCTTTTCCAATTTTTTCTTTTCCCAATTTTTTCTTTTCCAATTTTTTCTTTTCCAATTTTTTCTTTTCCAATTTTTTCTTTTCCCAATTTTTTCTTTTCCAATTTTTTCTTTTCCCAATTTTTTCTTTTCCAATTTTTTCTTTTCCAATTTTTTCTTTTCCCAATTTTTTCTTTTCCAATTTTTTCTTTTCCAATTTTTTCTTTTCCCAATTTTTTCTTTTCCAATTTTTTCTTTTCCCAATTTTTTCTTTTCTAATTTTTTCTTTTCCAATTTTTTCTTTTCCCAATTTTTTCTTTTCCAATTTTTTCTTTTCCAATTTTTTTTTTCCCAATTTTTTCTTTTCCAATTTTTTCTTTTCCAATTTTTTCTTTTCCCAATTTTTTCTTTTCCAATTTTTTCTTTTCCCAATTTTTTCTTTTCCAATTTTTTCTTTTCCAATTTTTTCTTTTCCAATTTTTTCTTTTCCAATTTTTTCTTTTCCCAATTTTTTCTTTTCCAATTTTTTCTTTTCCCAATTTTTTCTTTTCCAATTTTTTCTTTTCCCAATTTTTTCTTTTCCAATTTTTTCTTTTCCAATTTTTTCTTTTCCCAATTTTTTCTTTTCCAATTTTTTCTTTTCCAATTTTTTCTTTTCCCAATTTTTTCTTTTCCAATTTTTTCTTTTCCCAATTTTTTCTTTTCCAATTTTTTCTTTTCCAATTTTTTCTTTTCCCAATTTTTTCTGTTCCAATTTTTTCTTTTCCCAATTTTTTCTTTTCCAATTTTTTCTTTTCCCAATTTTTTCTTTTCCAATTTTTTCTTTTCCAATTTTTTCTTTTCCCAATTTTTTCTTTTCCATTTTTTTCTTTTCCAATTTTTTCTTTTCCCAATTTTTTCTTTTCCAATTTTTTCTTTTCCAATTTTTTCTTTTCCAATTTTTGTCTTAAGGCATGACTAATTAAGGCATAGAAAATTAAGGCATGGAAAATTAAGGCATGGAAAATGATCTAGAAGTTTTTTTTTTTTACACAGTGATCACCACTTATCAAGGCCCGGAAGCCACTCATGGATAAGGGTTATTGCAAGTACATTACGTTAGTGTGGAGATTTGATAAAGTGTTTACTTAAGGGGGCAGTTCATTAGGAATTTGTTAACATTGGACTTGAAGACATCCAAGTTGTAGTCCGGTGGGAAGCAGGCAGACGGAACAGAGTTCCACAGGCGTGCACTTCTAAGAAAGAAGCCTTGTTCATGGAATCCACGTTTTGATTTAGGCACAGATAAAGAGTGGGGGAAATTTTTCACAGTGGATTCAGCTAGACGGGTGTTTTTCGTGAAAGCTTGGCGAGGGGGGACCAGAGATTGGAGTTCAGACGAGCACCTGCCATGGAAATAACGATAAAACAAGGATAGGCTCGCAACGTCTCTTCTGTGGGAGAGAGGTTGCAGGGTAGAGAAAAGGGCATCCCCCACTAAGCCATGAAGTATATTTTGTACTCTGTCAAGGCAGGATAGGCTGTTTTTAGCAGCTCCTGCCCAGATATGGTAACAGTATTCCATCCTTGGACGTACTTGGCTTTTATATAGATAGAGAATTGCATCAGTAGTGAGATATTTTCTGGAGCGGTAGAAGGATCCCACCATCAGTTATGGATTGGGGTAAGAAATGTCTTGTTTCATTTAATCGTATTAAGATTCAACTCGAGCCTTGTAATCGTGGGCATGTTCATTTTCTTGCTAACATTCTTATGAATGGATCTGATCTTAATGAGAAATCGACTCTAAAACCTTTTGGTCTGTCTTTTTCATCAGATTTTTCTTGTGTCCATTTATTTAATCCATTGCTCTTTCTGATTCTTGTAAAATTGGTTCTCTCTATCGCTCCAAACACTTCCTCACATCCGAGGCTATTCTCTATCTTTACAAATCAACTACGGAGGACGTCATATTTCGGTTGGTGAATCTCTGTCCAATTTGAAGGTTCTTTACAAATTGCAGAAACGTATTTGTAATTTGATTGGCTTCATACTTTTTCTTCTTACAACCTCTCTCTTACCGACGTGATGTTGCTAGTCTCAGTTTTTTCTATAAATACTATTGTGGCATGTGTTCTTCAGAATTGTCTGATCTGTTCCCTGCTTCCTTTGTTCCAGCTCATTTGACTTGTTGGTCTCGTGGTCACTATCTATTCGATGTTTTCATACAATATTGTAATACATCTTTTTATTCCAGTAACTTCTTTCCAAGGAGTGCAAGGTTGAGGAACTCCCTTCCTGCTTACTGTTTTCCTTCTACCCATAAATGTTTTTCGAGACTATGATCGATAGGCATCTTCAGTTTTTGCAAAAATAATCTATCGTTCTTGTTAGATCCTTATATCAAGTGGCCTCATGCCTTGTCTCGGCCAATTTCCATTAAGAAAAGGTAAAATTGCTCTTGAATTTATTTTCGCTAAAATCTTTATAAAAAATTTTTTTTCAAAGTTTTTTTTTTCTCAGACATGGGAACAAATAAAAATACAAATCAAACATTAACAAAATATATATCTTTTTAAATTAAAAGAAAATTTCTAATATTGTCATTAATTTTTTATATACTAACTCGTGTCCACGGTGTTTCCTACGAACCGCATTGATATAGCCTTCGAACACAACTCCTTTTACATTACGCACAATGTTTTAAGCAAACTACAACATCCTTCTCAAAAGCAACAAGTGTTTAGTTTTGAAAATCCTAAATGTATTTTTTGTTTTAATGGTAATTTTTTTTATAGTAGATGTTTTTTTTTAAGATGGCAATGGAAAGTAAATATATTAACAACTTTCCTCAAATATCGGCCAGTGAAGAAAACGAAAGGAAACATAGCAAGTAAGTTCATCTAATTTAAAATCGGTTGCCTCTTGTTGTTAGTAGTAGATTTGAGACGAACGAGCATAGCAAACCTTTTTTCTTTCTTTGTGTTGTATTGTCTGTCTCTCTGTAGCGATTTATAGCAAGCTGTAGGAAAAATTGCCCTCTCGGAACAGATCAAGAAAAACTTTTTTTAGAGCCATAGTGGAGACGGTGTTGCTTTATGCTTCGCCAGCATGGACTCTCAGTAAAAAAAAAAGTTAGATGGAACTATGGCAGTGTTAAACTAAAACTGGAAAACCCTAACCCAACTATTAGTCGTCTGTATGGTCTGTTTCCCAGGATCTCTTCAGTAATAAGAGAAAGGAGCACACGAAACGAGGTCGTCAGTGATGCCGTACTGGGGGATCCTAAACACGAAACGGCTAAAGTAGGAAGACTTATGACGTACACAAAATTATTGTCAGAAGACACTGGCTTACGACTTGGAGATTTTCCTAAGGCTGTTGAAAATAGAAACCTGCGGAGGGAAAGAGTCAATTTGGTCTGGCCAACCCGCCCGATACGATGACAATGATCAGAGAGAAAGGATTTGATGGTTGAGAGGACATTCATGTTGGAGATCTTGCGGAGTAGACCTTTATGCGCCTTTTTATCTAAAATGAACCTTATCGGGCAACATTATTTTCTCTCGTTTTAATAGATAATTCTCCATTTTTAAATTCACGTACAGTCATGTCGAGGGGCGGAGTAGTTTTATTTGTTCAGATCTACCAACCCGTATCTTGTTTGTTCAACGTCTCTACTCGACACTAAATGAATTCTCATATAAGCAATAGCATTCTTGCTTTTGTGATGACATAATTTTTCACCCGATCCGAGTTTTTTTTTAACTGTCTTTCTTACTCATTCCAATAACCTCTTCTTGTATTGTCTCTGTAACGATTTATCTGTTTATCGCTCACGTATGTATAATCATGTTTGTTGCACTTCTACGAAATGTGTGCTGCCAAATAAATATATACACTCTAGCTTGTTCCAGCCGTTTGAGACGGTTTCAAGCAAGGGCGGTGAAAAAATAAGGTTGAGGTTGACGAACCAACGATGTTACAATCGTGCGCATCTCCGTCTCTCACTCTCTGTCCTCTTTGTACGTCGAACCTTTTTTTTTTTTTTTTTACAAGGTGGTCACCACTTATCAAGGGCCGGAAGCCACTCAGGGATAAGGGTTATTGTAAGTACAGTACGTTAGTGTGGATATTTAAAGTGTCTACTTAAGGGGGCGGTTCATCAGGAATTTGTTTACGTTGGACTTGAAGACATCCAAGTTGTAGTCAGGAGGGAAGCAGGCAGACGTAACAGAGTTCCACAGGCGTGCAGTTCTAAGAAAGAAGCTTTGTTCATGGAATCTACGTTTTGATTTAGGCATAGATAAAGAGTGGGGAAAGGTTTGGACAGTGGATTCAGCTAGACGGGTGTTTTTTGTAAAAGATTGGCGAGGGGGGACCAGAGATTGGAGTTTAGACGAGCACCTGCCATGGAAATAACGATAAAACAAAGATAGGCTTTCTTTTATTGAAAAATTCTTTCTTTGTTCCATCAGAGGTCAATGTATGTGTACAAGTTCTTACATGGCACTTTCTTTGTTTCATTAGAGGTCAGTATGTGTGTCAAAGTCCGACATGGTATTTTCTTTATTCTCTGTTAACCCGGAATTTGTGTCTGCACAATCTCCAAGTTTTTTTTATCAAACATTTGTTTATTCAACAATCTCTTCCTCCTTCTTTCCTTTTTACTTTGATCAAGATGCGATTCAGGTGAACACTAACATGCAAATGGCTTTAATTGCTTCCCCTTTTCTTTCTCCGATTCATTGAAATCCACTTCCTTTATCATTCTTAAAAAGGCAAGAAGTTTTTATAGAAACATATGAACTGAAAATATTTTCCAACGAAAATTTTTTTTTCAAAATCCAGAACTAACAATCCTGCGTGAAATTTTAGAAGCCTATAAAAGATAAATTCAGAGTTCTTCAAGGAACATCTGACACACCTCGACTCTCCAAGTCCATCTAAGACGACTGGGATGCGACACGATGAAATCCTTTAAGCCTGCACCTCTATCTTCTGTGAACACATGCCACACACACACATACACATACACACGCATACACACATACACACATACACATACACACACATACATATACATACACATACACATATAGACACATACACATACACACACATACACATACACACACATATACACACATACACATGCACACACATACATACACACATACACACATACACACACATACACACATACACACACATGCACACACACACACACACACACACACACACACACACACACACGTATACAACGGAACTTTGAAACGAACTTTTGTCGACTTCTTATTTAAGAACTTAAAAGCTTCAACAATTTTTTTTCAACATATATTTTACATTGCTGTAAAATTGTTGATATTTTGTTGGTTAATTCATGTTTTCTCATCCATCACACCATTATTATTAAGTCAGCACTTACTAACTGGTGACCCATTCATGTTTTTATTCACCTTTTCATTGGCTTACATTTAACTACAAATTTATTAATTGTTAGCGCTGGCCTTTGCACTTTCAAAAGACGTAGTATCACCAAAATACATTACATGTAAACAGAAACAACTCTACAAATCCGAGGTTGCTCGAATAACGTGCTTAAATATCATGTGAATAGGGAATCAGCAGAAGCCATTTTCCGTGCCTTGTCATTCCTTTGTCGTGCTTTAATTTGTCGTACATAAATAGTAAAACCTTGATTAACTTAGAATACGGCATAATCACACTGACACACTGGTACCTATTAGATCACCGAAGTTAAGCTACGTTGGACCTGGTCAATATTAAAATGGGTGACCATTTGGGAATTCCAAGTGCTGTATGTTTTCTCTGCTTATTTCGGCATTGTTTCCAATCGGCTAACACTTCTTCTTGCCACTGGACTCAAGCAGTGCCGATTCAGGAGAGGTGTGATTGAGGGTTGCACAACATTTGCTCTACAATTACATGTTTAAGCACTTTCACAGGGCGTATCCATTGTCTCTCTAGATAGAATGAAGGGAAATGCAGATTAACTCAGCTTTAAATAATAATAGATTACCAAGGATTTTTGTCGACTTTTTCAGAGTTTTACAATTGTGGCTGCGTTTTCATGCATAGTGAACTACCATGAAACTGCAGTTGAGATGGGTGATGGACTGTCGTGTATGGATGTTGATGCCTTTCTCCGTCCATAGATAAAATTGTATTGGCATTTTCATAAATCGACAGATTTTGCTGAGATTTGTTTATCTGTTTTTGCAATCTGATTGATGGATATATATAGTAATGTGTACGGTGACCTATGAATGCGCAGAGCCGATGCGCAGATATTAAAAAATTGGGTGCTTATACAGATTAGTGATGTATTAAACTAACACATTTCAGGTTAAAACATTATTACGAACTTATATGTCATGACGAAATTAGTATAAATTTGAAAAATTACGAAAAACGATATAGTAGATGTGCTAGATGTATTTTAACAAAAAAGTCGTCAACAATTACGTTCTGACATATTGACATATTGTTTAAAAATGGCGGACCCTTAATTTAATTCGAATAAAGTCAAGGGAGATTAATCAGTTTGCCGTACTGAATTGGTCGCACAACTCTTCCACATTAAAACATTCGGTAAATTCTATTTTTTGTTGCAATTATTTTTCTAGTTGATCATTTATGGGAATTTTTGGAATTTATACTAATTTCGACATGACACGTGAATTCGTAATAATGTTTTTACCTAAAATGCGTTGATTTAAAACCTCACCATTCTGCATAAGACCCTAATTGTGCCGTATAATTAAATTTGGAACAGATTAAAACAATATCACATACTGACATATCATATTGAAAACGATATAAATTCCACAAATTTACAGAAAATAATACAATAAAAGAATTGCTGATTTATTTTTCACAAAAAAAAAAAAAAAAAAAATCATAGACATTAGTGGTCCAACATTTTCTATTTTTTTAATGGTGGATTTTCAAAAAAGCAATGGAGATAAATCGGTTTGTTACACTGAACTGGTCACACAACTCTTCCACGTTAAAACATACAATAAAACTCAATAATTCGATAAATTCTATTGATACTTGTAATTATTTTTCTATTTGATCGTTTTTCGTAATTCTTGGTACTTATACTTATTTCGACATAACACATAAGTACGTAATAATGTTTTCACCTTAAATGCATTGGTTTAAAGGATCAATTATCTGCACCAGAACCCAACATTCTTCCGTGACATTCAATCTTATTCGTTTCCGTTGACCGCTTCATCGAAGTAGAAATTGCAAACCTAAAAACTAATCATTCTTCATTCATTTTTTTACGACTTAGCATATTTTTTGTCATATTATTTGTATTGTTCATGGTCTATCGATTTTTCCCAATTTTGAAAACTTTCATATTGAAATCGATTAAATCGCACGAACGTATGATTAACTGAAAAGCGAGGAGAAATTTTTAGATTTAATCATATCGTTTTAAAATGAAACTTTCATATTAAATTAATATTATTTATTCATTTTTTATTCTTTCTCTCCAAACAAGACATGTTGCTAGTTGGAACGTAAGAGACTACAAAATGGGATCGTATTTCACAGGGAGAGGACTAGTAGATGCATCAGTTCAGATGTGACAACAATACTCCTTGCCTGAACGAACGATAGCTTTGTAGAGATGCAGGATACTCTCAGTTGTGAGTAGTTTTCTAGCACGGTGAAGAGAGAGCACTTTCTTTGCAGCAGCCTTGGCAATGTCTTCAATGTATTTGTTCAAATTAGTTGCGGGTATTTACATCGTGAAGGCACAAATGTTACTAGTTCATTAGAGCACATTCCATTAAAGTACTGATAAAAAAGGTGCAGAGATGTAACATTGCTGCGATGAGACAGAGGTTAGAGCTTGGCTGATAGTGTGAGACTTATTGGGTTGGAGACGTTTTTGGACTGAGAGAGAGAGAGAGAGAGAGAGAGAGAAAGAGAGAGAGAGAGACTAGTAGCTGCATCAGGAATACTCTCAGTTGTGAGTAGTTTTCTAGCACAGTAGAGAGAGAGAGACCACCTTCTTTGCAGCAGCCTTGGCAATGTCTTCAATGTATTTGTTCAAATTCATGTTGCCTGTGAATGTTAAGCCAAGGAGTTTGAATCAACACGTGGATTCCACGAACAAAGCTTCTTTCTTAGAACTGCACGCCTGTGGAACTCTGTTCCGTCTGCCTGCTTCCCCCCTGACTACAACTTGGATGTCTTCAAGTCCAACGTAAACAAATTCCTGATGAACCACCCCCTTAAGTAGACACTTTAAATATCCACACTAACGTACTGTACTTACAATAACTCTTATCCCCGAGTGGCTTCCGGGCCTTGATAAGTGGTAACCACCTTGTAAAAAAAAAAAAAGAAAAAAAAGAGAGCTATCAGGTTTCTTGTAATTGTTAAAGGAAAGAAGATTAAAGCATGAGGAAAGACTTGATTATATTGTATTCAACTTATAGACAAATCCTGCGATGTGTAACTACTCTTAAGGCTTCATGAAGTCCAACAAAAGAAAGGAATTATATTATTATTTATATTTTTTATTGGAATCCTTTGAGATGAGTAATTTGTTTATTTTATTTGTTTTTTGTGGACTGTTATCATAATCTTCATAGTTGTTGTTTTACCACGTTTCAGCCAACTCATACTCTGGCCTTCAATAGTTGGATTTTACTGTGGTTTTCTTGACCTCCGTGACCCAGTGTGCAATGGATAGGGGCAGGTGAGCATTGTCTGAAGATAGCGGTTTCAATCCTACACAAAGCAGGCCAGAGGTTTGTTTGGCCAAAACATGATGCGACAACAACAACTATGGAAAGCAGTAATTACTGGGGATACAGTTAAGAGACTCAGGATTTTGTTGCAGTTAATCACCTGAAAAAGGCCGGAGGATTAGTTGGCTGAAATGTGGTGAAAAAACAACAACTATGAAGGTGAGGATAACAATCCATAAATAATATAAATAAAAAAAAAAAGAACTTCACATGTTTGGGGGTCGTTGACCCTGGAATCACTGTGACCAGTAAGTGAAAATAACCATAGGTTTTAGTCAGATCAAGAAGGCACAAATGCTATGAGTTCGTCAGAGCACATTCCATTAAAATACTGATAAAACAGGTGCAGAGATGTAACATTGCTGTGATGAGACGGGGGTTAGAGCTCAGCTGATAGTCTGAGACTTATTAGGTTGGAGACGTTTTTGATCACTGTCTGGAAGTGAAAAAAAGTAGATGGATGAGGGAAAAGCACATGGATATCTCAGGCCACCAAAAATGTCTTGTAGATGTTAATGACGCTGTTGAAAGTCGTTAAATAAAATGTTTTTCTAATCCGAAAAGTAAAAGTAATGAATGATATTGTTATATAATAAAAATATATCTTTTTTTAAAACGTGTATTATATGTTTTTACTTTTATTATATTTTTTACTTTTATTATATTTTTTACTTTTATTATATTTTTTACTTTTATTATATTTTTTACTTTTATTATATTTTTTACTTTTATTATTTTTTTTACTTTTATTATATGTTTTTACATATATTATATTTTTTTACTTTTATTATATTTTTACTTTTATTATATTTTTTTACTTTTATTATATTTTTTACTTTTATTATATTTTTTTACTTTTATTATATTTTTTTTTACTTTTATTATATTTTTTTACTTTTATTATATTTTTTACTTTTATTTTATTTTTTACTTTTATTATATTTTTTACTTTTATTATATTTTTTACTTTTATTATAATTTTTTTTACTTTTATTATATTTTTTTACTTTTATTATATTTTTACTTTTATTATATTTTTTTTAACTTTGATTATATTTTTTTACTTTTATTATATTTTTACTTTTATTATATTTTTTACTTTTATTATATTTTATACTTTTATTATATTTTTTACTTTCATTACATTTTTTTACTTTTATTATATTTTTTACTTTTATTATATGTTATACTTTTATTATATTTTTTACTTTTATTATATTTTTTACTTTTATTATATTTTTTACTTTTATTATATTTTTTTTTACTTTTATTATATATTTTTTACTTTGATTATATTTTTTTACTTTTATTATATTTTTTACTTTGATTATATTTTTTACTTTTATTATATTTTTTTTACTTTTATTATATTTTTTACTTTCATTACATTTTTTTACTTTTATTGTATTTTTTACTTTTATTAAATGGTATACTTTTATTATATTTTTTACTTTTATTATATTTTATACTTTTATTATATTTTTTACTTTCATTACATTTTTTTACTTTTATTATATTTTTTACTTTTATTATATTTTATACTTTTATTATATTTTTTACTGTTATTATATTTTATACTTTTATTATATTTTTTACTTTCATTACATTTTTTTTACTTTTATTATATTTTTTACTTTTATTATATGTTATACTTTTATTATATTTTTTACTTTTATTATATTTTATACTTTTATTATATTTTTTACTTTTATTATATTGTTTACTTTTATTATATTTTTTACTTTCATTACATTTTTTTACTTTTATTATATTTTTTACTTTTATTATATGTTATACTTTTATTATATTTTTTACTGTTATTATATTTTATACTTTTATTATATTTTTTACTTTCATTACATTTTTTTTACTTTTATTATATTTTTTACTTTTATTATATGTTATACTTTTATTATATTTTTTACTTTTATTATATTTTTTTACTTTTATTATATTTTTTATTTTTATTATATTTTTTACTTTTATTTAATTTTTTTTCTTTGATTATATTTTTTACTTTTATTATATTTTTTTTACTTTGATTATATTTTTTACTTTTATTATATTTTTTTTACTTTTATTATATTTTTTACTTTTATCATATTTTTTACTTTGATTATATTTTTTTACTTTTATTATATTTTTTTACTTTTATTATATTTTTACTTTTATTATATTTTTTACTTTTATTATATTTTTTACTTTTATTATTTTTTTACTTTTATTATATTTTTTACTTTTATTATAAATTTTTACTTTTATTATATTTTTTACTTTTATTATATTTTTTACTTTTATTATATTTTTACTTTTATTATATTTTTACTTTTATTATATTTTTTACTTTTATTATATTTTTTACTTTTATTATATTTTTTTACTTTTATTATTTTTTTACTTTTATTATATTTTTTGACATTTATTATATTTTTGACTTTTATTATATTTTTTTACTTTTATTATATTTTTTTTAGTTTTATTATATTTTTTACTTTTATTATATTTTTTACTTTTATTATATTTTTTACTTTTATTATATTTTTTACTTTTATTATATTTTTTACTTTTATTATATTTTTTACTTTTATTATATTTTTTACTTTTATTATATTTTTTACTTTTATTATATTTTTTACGTTTATTATAATTTTTACTTTAATTATATTTTTTACTTTTAAAAAAATATAATATATTTTTTTACTTTTATTATATTTTTTTACTTTTATTATATTTTTTTCTTTTATTATATTTTTTTTACTTTTATTATATTTTTTACTTTTATTATATGGTTTTACTTTTATTATATTTTTTTACTTTTATTATATTTTTTACTTTTATTATATTTTTTGCTTTTATTATATTTTTTACTTTTATTATATTTTTTACTTTTATTATATATTTTTACTTTTATTATATATTTTTACTTTTATTATATTTATTACTTTTATTATATTTTTTACTTTTATTATATTTTTTTTACTTTTATTATATTTTTTACATTTATTATATTTTTTTTTACTTTTATTATATTTTTTACTTTTATTATATTTTTTTTTACTTTTATTATATTTTTTATTTTTATTATTATTTTTACTTTTATTATATTTTTTACTTTTATTATATTTTTTACTTTTATTATATTTTTTACTTTTATAATAATTTTTACTTTTATTATATTTTTTTTACTTTTATTATATTTTTTTACTTTTATTGTATTTTTTTATTTTTATTATACTTTTTTTATTTTTATTATTTTTTTTCTTTTATTATTTTTTTACTTTTAATATATTTTTTACTTTTATTATATTTTTTTTTACTTTTATTATATTTTTTATTTTTATTATTATTTTTACTTTTATTATATTTTTTACTTTTATTATATTTTTTACTTTTATTATATTTTTTTTTACTTTTATTATATTTTAACTTTTATTATATTTTTTTTTACTTTTATTATATTTTTTATTTTTATTATTATTTTTACTTTTATTATATTTTTTACTTTTATTATATTTTTTACTTTTATTATATTTTTTACTTTTATCATAATTTTTACTTTTATTATATTTTTTTTACTTTTATAATGTTTTTTTACTTTTATTATATTTTTTACTTTTATTATACTTTTTTTATTTTTATTATTTTTTTTCTTTTATTATATTTTTTACTTTTATAATATTTTTTACTTTTATTATATTTTTTTTATTTTTATTATTTTTTTTCTTTTATTATTTTTTTACTTTTATTATATTTTTTACTTTTATTATATTTTTTACTTTTATTATACTTTTTTTATTTTTATTATTTTTTTTCTTTTATTATTTTTTTACTTTTATTATATTTTTTACTTTTATTATATTTTTTTACTTTTATTATACTTTTTTTATTTTTATTATTTTTTTTCTTTTATTATTTTTTTACTTTTAATATATTTTTTACTTTTATTATATTTTTTTACTTTTATTATATTTTTTACTTTTATTATATTTTTTTACTTTTATTATACTTTTTTTATTTTTATTATTTTTTTCTTTTATTATATTTTTTTACTTTTATTATATTTTTTTACTTTTATCATATTTTTTACTTTTATTATATTTTTTTACTTTTATTATATTTTTTTTACTTTTATTATATTTTTTACTTTTATTATATTTTTTTACTTTTATTATATTTTTTTTACTTTTATTATATTTTTTACTTTTATTATATTTTTTTTACTTTTATTATATTTTTTTATTTTTATTATTTTTTTACTTTTATTATAATTTTTACTTTTATTATATTTTTTTTACTTTTATTATATTTTTTTACTTTTATTATATTTTTTACTTTTATTATATTTTTTACTTTTATTATATGTTTAACTTTTATTATATTTATTTACTTTTATTATATTTTTTATTTTTATTATATTTTTTACTTTTATTATATTTTTTTACTTTTGTTATATTTATGACTTTTATTATATTTTTTAACTTTTATTATATTTTTTACTTTTATTATATTTTTGACTTTTATTATATTATTTACTTTTATTATATTTTTGTATTTTTATTATTTTTTATTTTTATTATATTTTTTACTTTTTATATATTTTTTTATTTTTATTATATTTTTTACTTTTATTATATGTTTTTTACTTTTATTATATTTTTTAACTTTTATTATATTTTTTAACTTTTATTATATTTTTTACTTTTATTATATTTTTTACTTTTATTATATTTTTTACTTTTATTATATTTTTACTTTTATTATATTTTTTACTTTTATTATATTTTTTACTTTTATTATATTTTTTAACTTTTATTATATTTTTTACTTTCATTTTATTTTTTTACTTTTATTATATTTTTTACTTTTATTATATTTTTTATTTTTATTATTATTTTTACTTTTATTATATTTTTTACTTTTATTATATTTTTGACTTTTATTATATTTTTTTTTACTTTTATTATATTTTAACTTTTATTATATTTTTTTTTACTTTTATTATATTTTTTATTTTTATTATTATTTTTACTTTTATTATATTTTTTACTTTTATTATATTTTTTACTTTTATTATATTTTTTACTTTTATCATAATTTTTACTTTTATTATATTTTTTTTACTTTTATAATGTTTTTTTACTTTTATTATATTTTTTACTTTTATTATACTTTTTTTATTTTTCTTATTTTTTTTCTTTTATTATATTTTTTACTTTTATAATATTTTTTACTTTTATTATATTTTTTTATTTTTATTATTTTTTTTCTTTTATTATTTTTTTACTTTTATTATATTTTTTACTTTTATTATATTTTTTACTTTTATTATACTTTTTTTATTTTTATTATTTTTTTTCTTTTATTATTTTTTTACTTTTATTATATTTTTTACTTTTATTATATTTTTTTACTTTTATTATACTTTTTTTATTTTTATTATTTTTTTTCTTTTATTATTTTTTTACTTTTAATATATTTTTTACTTTTTTTATATTTTTTTACTTTTATTATATTTTTTACTTTTATTATATTTTTTTACTTTTATTATACTTTTTTTATTTTTATTATTTTTTTCTTTTATTATATTTTTTTACTTTTATTATATTTTTTTACTTTTATCATATTTTTTACTTTTATTATATTTTTTTACTTTTATTATATTTTTTTTACTTTTATTATATTTTTTACTTTTATTATATTTTTTTACTTTTATTATATTTTTTTTACTTTTATTATATTTTTTACTTTTATTATATTTTTTTTACTTTTTATATATTTTTTTATTTTTATTATTTTTTTACTTTTATTATAATTTTTACTTTTATTATATTTTTTTTACTTTTATTATATTTTTTTACTTTTATTATATTTTTTACTTTTATTATATTTTTTACTTTTATTATATGTTTAACTTTTATTATATTTATTTACTTTTATTATATTTTTTATTTTTATTATATTTTTTACTTTTATTATATTTTTTTACTTTTGTTATATTTATGACTTTTATTATATTTTTTAACTTTTATTATATTTTTTACTTTTATTATATTTTTGACTTTTATTATATTATTTACTTTTATTATATTTTTGTATTTTTATTATTTTTTATTTTTATTATATTTTTTACTTTTATTATATATTTTACTTTTATTATATTTTTTTACTTTTATTATATTTTTTAACTTTTATTATATTTTTTAACTTTTATTATATTTTTTACTTTTATTATATTTTTTACTTTTATTATATTTTTTACTTTTATTATATTTTTTTACTTTTATTATTTTTTTTATTTTTATTATATTTTTTACTTTTATTATATGTTTTTTACTTTTATTATATTTTTTAACTTTTATTATATTTTTTAACTTTTATTATATTTTTTACTTTTATTATATTTTTTACTTTTATTATATTTTTTACTTTTATTATATTTTTACTTTTATTATATTTTTTACTTTTATTATATTTTTTACTTTTATTATATTTTTTAACTTTTATTATATTTTTTACTTTCATTTTATTTTTTTACTTTTATTATATTTTTTACTTTTATTATATTTTTTACTTTTATTATATATTTTTTTAGTTTTATAATTTTTTTTTATTTTTATTATATTTTTTTACTTTTATTATATTTTTTACTTTTATTATATTTTTTTATTTTTATTATATTCTTTTACTTTTATTATATTTTTTTACTTTTATTATATTTTGTACTTTTATTATATTTTTTGTTGCACAACTAACCGTAAAATTCAAATATTTTATTTTTGGTGGACAATACTGAATGTGAAAACACCATATAAAGGTTGTCGACTTCGTAATAAATATGCTAATCCACTTACATTAAATAGTGATAATTATAGTTTTCTAAATGTGTTCTGTGACTGGTTAGAAACTTGGAATAGCATTCCTGGAAGAACTGGTAAGTTAACAAAGGAAACATATACTGATTTGCACCATACTACTTACACAATTTTAGAATTGACTAAATATTGTATAAATGTACGGAACATGGTGTATATATTACCAGGAAAGTTTCAGACAGATAACCTTGAGGCAAGGTTTTGCCAGTATCGACAACTTAGTGGAGATCAGTATAATATATCGATACGCCAGGCGTATGAATGTGAAAAAAATCTCAGAATGTTGTCAGTTTTAAAATTGAGCTTACCAATTATTAATCGAACTATTCAATTGAAACATTTAAAATAAACTAACTGGGATGTAATGACAAGGAAGCAAGAGTTACATGTTTATAAATTTAACATAGATGTAACAGAAGATGGTGTTAATCAATATATTATACTTAGCAGGTTATTGCTGTTATATTATATATATTATATGTTATATTATACTTAGCAGGTTATTGCTGTCATGCAGTTTTCAAAAAACTGAAATGCAGTAGCTGCAAAAATTTAATATCCGGGAGAGAGGCTGTTGAAGAAGGGTATTAACAGAGGTTCTCTGCTATATCCAAATGATATAATTAATAAGTTTGTCTTATATAATTATATAGTTATAAACAAACTTACAAAATGCGATTCTTTTTTACATTCGATTCATCAGAGAAAATTAGCCATGTACATAACTTTAAATATTTTGTCTGATCAAAATCGATTATTTCATGTTGACTCTTGTGATGAGGGTCACACTATTCAGCAAATTGAAAAAATGCTGATATGGATTTCATCTAATTCCCTTATAAACATTTTTTTGTCGCAAAGAGAATGACAATATTAGTAAAAAAATATCAGAAAAAGAAAAATTCAAACTTTTAATTAAATTCTACAACAGATTTTTGAAAAGTTTTAATATTCAATGTTTGAAATATTTCTGCCTTAGTAACTTTGTTTATACTAACATTTGTTTGAATTTAATTTTTAACTTATTGTTTATTATTCAGTTAAACTAATTGTTCGTTTTTCAGTTAAACTAATTTATTGTTCGTTTTTCAGTTAAACTAATTTATTGTTCGTTTTTCAGTTAAACTAATTTATTGTTCGTTATTCAGTTAAACTAATTTATTGTTCGTATTTCAGTTAAACTAATTTATTGTTCGTATTTCAGTTAAACTAATTTATTGTTCGTTTTTCAGTTAAACTAATTTATTGTTCGTTTTTCAGTTAAACTAATTTATTGTTCGTATTTCAGTTAAACTAATTTATTGTTCGTATTTCATTTAAACTAATTTATCGTTTGTTTTTCAGTTTTTATTTTTAAAATATTGTTTTTTTTATTTTAAAAAATATTTATTGTTCATTTTTATTTATTTCTATTTAATAAACTTCAGTTTCATACAAATCAAATCGTATTCCTTTTCTTTTTAAACTTTTTAACAACATTTCTCCCTTTCAATTCGTTTTTATTATTAATATTTTTATTATTAATATTTTTATTATTAATATTGGATGAGTTTCCGTACAAACTATCGTGTTTATCTTTTTTAATCCAATTTTGAAGTTTTCTAACGCTTTCTGTAAAAAATGTCTGCTCATTATCGACAGTCTGTGTTCCACTTATCTTGCTTGCTAGGACCTATGGCGATGACGTCATTTTTCAGCTGACAGGCCATCTATGACGATGGTCACGCCTAAACAGAGAAATAAGTTTTTGTCATTGGCGTTTAAAAGGGTCGATAGTGTCATACTCACAACTAGATTATAGCCTCCGTTTAGTCTCGAGAGACAATGGATACCTTCTGTAAGGGTAGCTGTACGTGTAATTGTGAAGCAAGGGTGCGCAATCACCAACCACACTTCTCCTGAGTTGACACTGTTTGGTTCCAGTGATAAGGAAAACTCCAGAATGACAGTAAACAATGCCGAGATAAGTGAAGAACACATACAGCACCTGGTATTACCAAATTTGTCACCCATTTAGTACTGACCATGTTCAACGTTGCTTTGGCGATCTAACGGGAATCGGTGTGTCAACATGATTATTCCGATGTATAGACAACTAAAAAATAACTGCTATCTCCAGAATGTGTCAGTGTTTTCCGCTTTTTTTTTTTTTTCTTGTGCGTTTCTTTTTTTTTTTTTTTTATACTTATGAATGACTGAGAGCTAACGACACGGCCAGAACGAGAAGAAAATCACATGGGGGAATATGGTTTCACAGCCGAATATTTGACAACTTGTGAAAGGACGCAAGATTCCATTAGTACCAGTTATTCGAAGCTTTCCCGATTGGATGTCAAAAATGAAATGACAGAACAAACACGATTTGTGAAATGATGCGAGAACAAGAATGGTCGAAGAAGATCAAATATGTTTTTGGCATTCCTTATTTTCAGGTTCTTCCGTTAAATGGAACGAAAGTACAGGATGGAATGATAAAAATGTCGCCCTTAAAACATTTATTTTAGAACATTTTATTGTAAAAATCAATTGAGGTAACTTGATTATGTAGTAGAGCATACATCTATTCAATGTAGCCGCCTTCAGCCTCAATTATCGTATTAAAATATTTCAAATAAAAGCGATTGCTGATGCCTTTTTCTCCTTTATAATTTATCCAGGTTCATGGCTTCTTCGATATGCTGTTGAAGGAATTCTTCGATTACGAAAATGGACCGTCGTCTCTGACTAAAAAAATTCTACAAATACAAAATCGACTTTCCTATTGTAAGTGCATCTTTGTTCTCTTATTCTGTTATTCTATTATTCTCATATTCTGTTATTCGCTTATTCTATTATTCTCTTATTCTGTTATTCTCTTATTCTGTTATTATTCTGAGAATGTTTGGGAAAGACATTTTTGAATGTTTCATTTTTTAAATACGTTCTCTTATGTTGACAACAAAATCGATTTTTTTCTACAACGGAATCACCACTTATGAAGGCCAGACGTTCACTCGAGGAGAAGGGTTAAAAAGTGGGCAGTGGTCATTGCTATAACAGCGTAGCAATCGTGAACACTTGGTATAATTGGATTATTACATATTATTACATTGTATTATACAGGGACGGCTTAACAAGAACTTGCTCACATTCGACTTGAAGACGACTATGTTGAAGTAAGCCGGAAAGCAGACCAGCGGAACAAAAAATTCCATAGACGGACAGAAGCTTTGTTCACGAAATGTGCGTTTAGATTTAGGTACAGTTAAGCAGTTGGGGACTTGATAATGGTTGTAGCTAGTCGAGTGTTGTTTGTAAAATTTGGCAAGGGGAGACCATAGACTGGAGCTCAGACGATCACTTACCATGAAAATAACAAGAGAACAGAGACAGGTTTGCAACGTCTCTTCTGTGGGAAAGAGGCTGCAGGGAAGAAAAAAGGGCACCACCTATTCGGTTTTGGACTCTGTCAAGGCAGGATTAGAGATTAACTATTTTATCAGGCTTAAAGACAAATGACATTTTCATCTTAAGAATGGTTTTCTAAATCGTACCATTATTCTTATTTCGAAACTCATATTTAATATGGGTTGACTTTATTTTAAACGTTGTAATCATGAATTTTCGTCTTCCTTTCATGATTTCATTATATATATATATATATATATATATATATATATATATATATATATATATAACTACTTCATTTATTCACATAAATTTAATATACGAAAGTATAGATTTATGCGTAAACTTTAAGTATTTACTTCAAAAGTGCTCAATACGTAGGTAGAGCTAGTTAGTAATTTATAAAATATATATGGCGATTAAGCTACACTGAATATTCTGTGTTTCATCGAACTATAGGATTCGTCATTGCTTCTGTCGTTGCTTCTTGTTTTTATATATGTTGAGGATTTCTAGTTGGCCAATCAGCTTTCTAGTATCCACCGCGCCCCTTCCTATCAGCCAATGGGCATGCATTTTATCAAACAAAGGATCTGTGTGTGATCGTTTATGTATATTCATGTTTATTTAATTTATTTATTTGTTTGTTTTCTATTGTTATTGTTAGTTTTAAAGCTATTTTGTATTGCTATCCTAGAGTAAGTTTTATTTTGTGAACACAGTTGTTTGCTATTTCCCACCTACAGTTTAATAGATTTTGAGGTTCTTTAAAGTACAGGATAGAAAATTTTTCATGGAGGCATAATTTACATGGGTCGTCTAAATGTCTGCATGTGGTAGCTTGTCTCATTATTTTCCATTCGACTACCGGCGAATGTCCGCTTTCTTCGAGTTCCCAGTATTTATTCGCTAGTGTTGTTTTTATACGGTGTTTTTATTTTTGAATGTGCTTTTGTGGTCATAGTACCGGGTTTTGAAATCTAAGGAAGTCATGCCTATGTAATATTTCTTGTTATTCGGGTTTTCTTTCGCAAATATTGTTGCTTGATAAACTACGCTTTTTGTTAGACATTTATTTTGGACTGGGCAAAGTGTGCGGTGTCTACAATTGCATTTATCTTGTTCGTTATTAGTATTTTTATTTATGGTATGGTTGTTCTTGTCCGGGATTGGTTTGTTATTATTATTATTATTATTATTATTATTATTATTATTATTATTATTATTTCTGCTAGTGTTGGTTTTATTTCTGTCATGGTGTCTACTTTTTTTATTGTTTATTTTGTTGTTGTTTACATTGTTTTCATTTAGTATTTTGTTATTATGTGCCTTAATTATCATCTCTAAATTTTCGCAACAACTGTAAGATAACTTCAAGGTATTTTTATTGAAGATTTTGTGTAAGGGGTTGGTTGTGGGAAAGTGTTTTTCAATAAGATCTAGAAATTTCTTGCCAAGTTTTGTTTTTAACATTTGATTGTATGGGGCCGTATACCAAATTATAGTTCTTTTTCTTCTGTTTATAATTTTATTATAGTTGTTGGTGTTTTGTTGCTTATATTTGATATCGATATTTTTGTATCCACTATTTACGTAAACCCTAAGTCCAACCACCCACCATCAATTATAAAACATATTCCTAACTCGATCGTAAGTAGACTCAGTAATAACTCAAGCGATGAAAATGCATTTAACAGGTCATCCAATATTTACGAAACAGCCCTAAAAAATAGTGGATACAAAAATAATTTTAATTGGCTTTTTTTATTTGATTTTCTTTAAAGAAAAATAATCTACCGCTGATAGTAATACTAAAAAAGTGAATATCTGTTGATCTTAACCTATTAGTAAAACTAAAATCGATAGATCATCCTTCACAGTTTATCCTTATGTTTAAGAAAATATCTGAGCATTTAACATGTGTCTTTACGGTAAAAAATAACAACCTTATTGTTAAATATGTAGAGTTAGAAAGAATCGAAATCGGAATCGGTAATTGTATCGGAATCGGTAAAAATACTGGAATCTTCCCATCCCAAATATATATATATATATATATATATATATATATATATATATATATATATATATATATATATATATATACTCCTATGGATTCTTTTTTCTTTTGTGTGTATCAATATTCATATTAAAAACCCTCTTTTCTATTTATTGAAAAAGAAAATACAATTTTCTTATATATATGGGTTGTAGAATTGTATTCACTAGCAAACGATCTCGCTCATTTGCGTATTCTTTTAAATACATATATATATATATATATATATATATATATATATATATATATATATATATACGTCAAGATATTGAAATGAATTAGATTACATGCTAGTGAATCTAGTAGTTTCAAGTCTTATAAAATGTTGGAAGGCAATATTCTTACAAGGCAATCTCAACCAAATAAAAGTGCTCAATATACTAGATAGAGCAAATAAGAGTAGATTTTATTTATTCAAATTTGATTTAAAAAGAATCACTTTTCAAAATAAATAAAAAATTATGGCTTCAACCAAAGAATAGAATGTTTAAATTGATGTCCTTAATCCATGGATTTTCAATGTAAGTGCATCTCCTCAGAGGAAAAATTCTAGCAAAATTCAAATATTGGTTCGAAATTATTTTGCTAAATAGATCATACTGGGAAAATATTAAAGATGAAATGCCTTTAACGGACATAGAGAAAGTGAATGATTGTTGAAAGAAAAAAAGGATATGATAATTAGAATCCAAATATATATATATATATATATATATATATATATATATATATATATATATATATATACTAGCAAAAGTACCCGTCGTTGACTGGGTTCAAAAGCAGCCGACAGAAAATGGACTCTGATTTATGAAAGTATGATAGGTTATGAAAAGGAAGGGTTGTAAAGAGATATCTTCGAATTTGGGGGCATCAAAACCAAAGCAAAATATGATGAAAGTAAAAATAAAATAGATAAACCCCATAATTTATTATACCATACCTGTTCACACTGAAACACTTATCACAATATTCTGTGGATCTATATTAAAAAAAAAACTTGTTGAACTTTGTGACATATTTCCATTCTATGGAGGTCAGGTGTGAACGAACATCCCATAATTTTATTATACCATATTTCTTCAAACTGAAACATAATTATTAAAGTATACTTACGCAGATAGATATGAAAAGTCTTTATTAATGTTTGTGCCTATTTGCATTCTATGGAGGTCAGGCGCGAACGCAGATCCCACAATTTTATCATACCATCCCTATTTAAGTTAAAACATACTTATTAAAGTATTCTTATGTACATCTATATCGAAAACACTTGTAAACGATTCTTTTAAATTTTTAAATTTTTATTTCCATATTTGTGGACCAGGCGCGAACGCAGACCCCACAATTTTAATGAACCACCGTTCTGCCAGATCAAACATACCCATTCCTATGTCTCGATACATCTTCTATCATTATATGCAATCAGTTTTTTAAAATAGTCAACCATATAGGAGCCTATTCGTGACCAGACACACACACACAAACACACAAAC
This sequence comes from Euprymna scolopes, assembly GCF_053919585.1. Taxonomy (NCBI): domain Eukaryota; kingdom Metazoa; phylum Mollusca; class Cephalopoda; order Sepiida; family Sepiolidae; genus Euprymna; species Euprymna scolopes. The sequence goes on along the minus strand of NC_136516.1, from coordinate 26,739,450 downwards.
ATCCAGCTTTATATATATATATATATATATATATATATATATATATATATATATATATATATATATATAAAAACGGATGATATGGGAAAAATGTTATGCGATGTGTCGAAAGATACCAGAGCAAAAAAAATAAAATAAATAAAATAAAAAGGAAAAAAAACAGATTTGATATTCCCGATGCGCTTTTCAACCGACTCTCTTCAGGGGAATCGTCAGTAAATTGGTTAATTACTCAAAACCATGAATTGGTAAATAAAATATTGTAATTGTAAAGTGGTCGGATGTTTTTAATCTAGCCTCTTTTCTGATGAGAAGCATTAGGCTTCCAAATACCTTGGTATAAATAGAATAACTCCCTCAATTATAGCTTTCCTTATTACATCAAAAAAAAAAAAAACTATGTATACCAAGATATGGCTTTGTCTTGTCTATAACGCTAAACGGAGTATTATATTATTTCAACTTTCATTTTTGTAGTTGGAGAAAATGATAGAAAATTACTAGATGACGAAGATTTCTCGGAGAATTCCATCCAAATCGGCAGCGACTATGAAGGGCCGGCGTTCACATTTCCAATTGATGTTAACCAACTTCAATCTCTTATTGACGCCTTTAAACGCAAAAAGGTTTGTATTTTCTTATTGCCAAGTGAAGACATTCTAACCAAGATATAAACGATCATGAGACAGTTGTGGGCGGTTTATATGGTAACTAGCAAGGTTTCCATTCCACGACGGGCGCATGATTCGTGAGTTTTAATGTTTATTTAGAGCAAATCATTTATTTTGGTCTCCTTTGCATTATTCCTTCTTCCCCCATTATATATATATATATATATATATATATATATATATATATATATATATATATATATATATATATATATATATATAGAGAGAGAGAGAGAGAGAGAGAGAGAGAGATGTTGTTTGTTTTGGTCTTAGCAATATGTTTTTTGAATGAATTCAATTATTTACAAAAGTGCATTTTTACCTAAATGCGAGTTGGGAATAATTTTCCCTTTAAACAACTTGGTATACCCACATGGGGAGCGGTATATATATTATTTATTATTTTCAATATATATATATATATATATATATATATATATATATATATATATATATATATATATATATATATATGATTTTTATTGTATTTTTGTTTATGAGTTTACCTAAGGAAGTTCTTGTCAAGAATCGGATAGAATTCCTTTGACAAGTTGTTTTAAACCCATATATATATATATATATATATATATATATATATATATATATATATATATATATATATATATATATATATATAAGTTTGAATGACGCAAAAATTAATAAGACTATAAAGGAAAGTGAACAAAGTACCAGCCAGAACACTGAAAATGAAACTGTAGAAACAAAAATGAATATCCTTTGGGTGATAAATGCCTTATTTCTGACATTGTATATAACTTTGACGTCATTGAAAGTAATAGAAATAGCACGTATATAGGGTTGACGGTCTATCAATTTAAGCACAGATTCCACAACCATATATTATCTTTTATAATAAAAAATGAAGAAACTCGTAAGAAATCAATATCTTTAGCTAAATGGGTAAGAAAAATACGTAGAAAAAAAAACATAGAATACAAATTAAAATTGTAAATGTTAGGAAGTGTAAGAAAATATACACCTAACAAATCTGGGCGCTGCAACCTGTGCATCATCAACGCCTATCATATAGTAGTATCTAAGGAAAATTTATTGAATAAACGGCAAGAACTCGTACAATGCTGCTTGCAAAGAAATAAATATTTATTATCCCACCTAAAATCCGATCAGGCAAATTAAAGTTATATAATAATGTAATAGCTTTCATGAGAAAGTAAAGTAAAATAAAATAAATAAATAAACAAATAAAAGCAAAAACGAATGAATAAAATAAAAAAGTAAATAAAATAATTTCATATAAGTGACAAGAAATTGGATCTCATAGAATTATGCAAACATAATAGAAAAGATAAGGGTCCCCTATCTTCAACCACCTGGTAGAAATTCATGGTTCGCCCCACGTAGACAGCATCACACTGACATTGGAATTTAGATATAAATTTATGCGAGATGAAGTGTCCGTTTTAAAAGAAGAAAATGCAGGTTTCGTCATGAAAATCACACAGACAGACTGTTTCACTTTATCACAGCTCTTCTTTTTTTAAGCCGTTCTTCATGTTTGATCATGAAATTATTATGAATTCTGTTTTAAAGAAGATACAAAAAACGTAACTCATCGTTAATTCGTCATGAGATCAGCTTCCGGTTCTCATGATTAAACATGGTCGATCCCTTGACTCCTTTCTGGCCCCTTTCCAAACTGAATCTCTTTTATGCGCAATCATCATAATTGTATTGTTTCTGTTCCATAAAAGATGCCAAAGCGTAACCCATCGTTAATTCGTTTTGCTTGTGAACCCAGATCCTGCACGCCAAGTACCTGTTCCAACTGTTGAACGCGGCCCGGTCTGTTCTACAAAAACACGGCAACTTTAACACAGTATCAACTTCGGTATTACACAAGGTCACAATTTGCGGAGATATTCATGGCAAGCTTGACGATCTCCTGATGATATTTAATAAGGTAAGTAGATAGGGAGTACTCTTTCCTCTTACTAAATAATACTCCCTACTGCCTCTTTATATCGGTAGGATTAAGTAGATGTTAGTCGCAAGATGATCTGGATTAAATGTATATTATTCTAGTTGAATAACCAAACATTTGTTGTATGTATGCATGCAAAAAACAAAAAAAAAAAAAAAAAAAAACATTTTAAATGACGCATTTTTTAAAGAAAGGAATCAATGATATTTTTAGTTTTGCTGTTACACCGCTTGTTGTATTATCGAGTGTATGCATAACAGTGTATATATGTGCGTTCATGCAAGTCTAGTCCATATAAATATACGTGTGCATGAAACCGATGCCCGTGCATCGTCTAGTGGTTATAAATGTTCGTTGTCGTTGTGTATGTGCGTGTTTACACATAATAAAACAAGGTTCACGTAACATGGACAAGGTAACAGTCATTTGTTCGGGACAGGGTCAACAAACATGACACATAAGCACATAATGGCCGTTCGCTAACGGACTACTAACCTTAGGTTGTGGTGATCTTTTTCTCTCAGACGATGTAAAAAATCTTCATTGTGAAGCAGTAAAAACAGGACTTCTTTTTGTTTTTCCTCGTTTATTCTCATTTTCACAGTTAAGTGTTTCTCTTAGGGATTCACAACGCTTCTTCTTTTAGTCTTTACATCGCTCGTAGTTATTTTCTTATATTTTCCATATTTTATCTTTTCCATATTTTATCTTTTCCATATTTTATCTTTCCACAGAATGGCATTCCGTCCCAAGTAAATTCCTACATTTTTAATGGCGATTTCATTGATCGGGGCAGCAACTCAGTCGAAGTGGCTTCCATTATATTTTCCTGTTTGATTTTGTTTCCAAACAATGTTTTCCTGAATCGAGGCAACCATGAGGATCGGGCAATTAACATTCGGTGAGTGACGTCATTTAAGTTGAAAAACTTTAGACTGTACAATCAGAGGAATAAACTAATGTCGGTAAGAATTCTTAGGAACAATGTTGGAGGAAAGGTATTTAGTAAGTTGTTAATTTTTTTTTATTAAACAATTGTTGTTAATTATTGTTGATATCGACGAAATTATTACATATATATATTGACAAAATAGCGCACTAAAGTTACAAATATATAACACCAAACATTAATTTATATTGAATTCTTTGAAAAATATTTATGCTAATTATGCATTCGGATGATTGCCTTTGCACCGTGCGCCTCTACTATGTATATTGAGTATTTCAAAATATGTTTTATTGATCTTACAGTTTTACCATTTTGATGATAATATATGACACTAACGCTTCCTGGGGAGAGTTATTTGGTTGAGAAACGTCTGGGGACGTAACCAGCTCCCCGGGTGTTAGACACGACATCAAACGATAGGCACATGGAAACATCAACGCAACTGGTCGATATGTCGTCGGCTATAACTGGCTGGCATGCGTCGATTCTTGTGTCGTCATTACATCATTACAGGCAGCTTTGTATTAGCAGTATCAGAATTTTTGTAGGAATTTTGACACCCCTAACACGAAACTGCGAATACAATATAAAAATCTCGTAATTTCTCTGTTAAAAGTGGGTTATTTATTTTCTTTATGGATTATACTTCCAAAATAAACTATTACAGTTGTTTTAAAAGTAATAAAAATATTTTTATTTTTTTTTAAAACAGTAATGAATTTTCCGAACTCAATATTTTTCAATTTTTAAACTCAATATTTTTAAATTTTAAAAATCTATCAAAATTTTTCTATTGATTCTATTTTTACGATATTTTCAGGGTCAATGTGAAATTTTATGTTCTTTCCAATAAACCGAATATAATATTTTAGACAAACGTTTTTTTTAAATTCACGCCCCCCCCCCATTTTCACGCCCCCCCCATTTTGAAATGTCTATTAAAAAGTAAATAATTAATTTATGTTTAATAGGTTTATATATCACAAATTGAAGAGAAAAGGTCAATAAATAATATATTCAAATTTAAAACAAAAAAAAAAATCAGTTTTTTAGAAATTTACCTGTAAAGTCCGAAGTTTAAAACCTTATTTTATAAGAACACATTTTTTCTTTTTGTCTTTTTTTTTTTTTTAATGAAACCTTGGTCCTTGCTCCTTTAATTGAAAAATAAATTAGGGCTTGAATTACATTTTTCGAGGAGTTATAAGCTTAGAAAGATAGGGGGTCGAATAATTTACGCCTCTCATTTTGAAATGTCTATTAAAAAGTAAATAATTAATTTATGTTTAATAGGTTTATATATCACAAATTGAAGAGAAAAGGTCAATAAATAATATATTCAAATTTAAAACAAAAAAAAAAATCAGTTTTTTAGAAATTTACCTGTAAAGTCCGAAGTTTAAAACCTTTTTAAAAAAAAAAAAACACATTGTTTTGTTTTGTTTTTTTTTAAAATAAAACCTTGGTCCTTACTCCTTTAATTGAAAAAAAAAATTAGGGCTTGAATTACATTTTTCGAGGAGTTATAAGCTTGGAAAGATGGGGTGGAATTATTCACTATTTTCACGAAATTTCTGACACTGCTAGCTTTGTATCGTCGTCGTCAATGGCAGGGACCTCATACTGAAATCGAACGCTTGTCCAAAAATAGCGAACAAATACATTTTTTAAAAATATATAATTTATTTAACATTTAACAATGAGGGAGCATATTCAGTCGACCTATTGCGTGCACACCAACGGCTACAGCTATGTCTGACTCGTACAGAAGCCAAGCTTCAACTGTTTTAAATCAATGGAATTATATTAAATGAAGAAAGAGAGAAAAGGGAGTGAAAGAGAGAGAGAGAGAGAAAGAGAGAGAGAGAGATTCATACATAATGTTTAAGCATTGTTTTGTTTTTGTATTACATCATGACCTGTTTGACCTTTCGAATTCAAGGGTCTCAGATCGTTTTGACTTGGTTCTTATATTATAAACAACTGCATTCTTTACTATTTGAGCTATTGATAGATAAGAAAGATAAACAACTTCAAGCTATGAATGACTTTGCGCATGCGCAAAAGTAATAGAAAATTTGCTGAAATCTTGCCGACGTATAACGAGAGAAAGCCCTTCTTATTAATACTTAAGTAATTTTAGTTTAATTCTAGAACCTTACGTAAAAAAATATTTTTTTTAGTTTAATTCTAGAACCTTACGTAAAAAAATATATATTTTAGTTTAATTCTAGAACCTTACGTAAAAAAATATATATTTTAGTTTAATTCTAGAACCTTACGTAAAAAAATATATATATTAGTTTAATTCTAGAACCTTACGTAAAAAATATATCTTTTAGTTTAATTCTAGAACCTTACGTAAAAAATATATATTTTAGTTTAATTCTAGAACCTTACGTAAAAAATATATCTTTTAGTTTAATTCTAGAACCTTACGTAAAAAATATATATTTTAGTTTAATTCTAGAACCTTACGTAAAAAATATATATTTTAGTTTAATTCTAGAACCTTACGTAAAAAAATATATATTTTAGTTTAATTCTAGAACCTTACGTAAAAAATATATATTTTAGTTTAATTCTAGAACCTTACGTAAAAAAATATATATTTTAGTTTAATTCTAGAACCTTACGTAAAAAAATATATATTTTAGTTTAATTCTAGAACCTTACGTAAAAAAATATATATTTTAGTTTAATTATAGAACCTTACGTAAAAAAATATATATTTTAGTTTAATTCTAGAACCTTACGTAAAAAAATATATATTTTAGTTTAATTCTAGAACCTTACGTAAAAAAATATATATTTTAGTTTAATTCTAGAACCTTACGTAAAAAAATATATATTTTAGTTTAATTCTAGAACCTTACGTAAAAAAATATATATTTTAGTTTAATTCTAGAACCTTACGTAAAAAATATATATTTTAGTTTAATTCTAGAACCTTACGTAAAAAAATATATATTTTAGTTTAATTCTAGAACCTTACGTAAAAAAATATATATTTTAGTTTAATTCTAGAACCTTACGTAAAAAAATATATATTCTTTACTTATTTTTAATAAAACATGTCATAATAAAAAAAATTTTTTAATGATTATTTTTCGGAATGATTTTGATTGTAACATAGGAATGATTCATTAAAAAAAAAAAACTTTTGCATATCGATAAATCTTTTAGTGTTTCATTTCTTCAATTTTAGATATGGGTTTTTAAAAGAAATCATGAATAAGTACAAAGTAAGTATAATTAATTCGATAACCATTCTCATACACTTTACTCATATACTTCAGCGTTCGCCATGTTATTAAGTCCAGAAGAAAGTTCTTACAAAATTTTTCATTTTGATTCAAATGATGTATTTTCAAATAAGTTTTCGTTATAATACTTTTACTTTATATATCATTTTAAAGAGTGTTTTATACTCTATCTAATCGTTTAACTTACAATCGTTTTAAAATAATTATATCTTCTTGCTAAGTGTTTAGGCATTATGTTGAACAAAGATGCCGCCGAAGAATCAATGCAGTCACGATCTCGAGTGTTGAGTAATTCTTAGTGACAAAGATGGCGGCGAAGAATCAATGCAGTCACGATTCAGTCGTTTCGAGACGGAGGTTGACAGCGAACTGAACTAAATCCAAAATTCGATATTTTTTATAATAAAGTTGGAGGCTTCTGATTGGTTGATTGTCATTACCGTGGTTATAAAAATGATGGCCGAAATCATTGGTGTCATATCCCCATTACTTCGTCTGATGGGGATGTGTCTCCTCGCAGCTTCGGCTGCAGGGAGACAGGGTAGTACAAGTCAAGGATTCGTCGCTTGACACTCAGCCCAACAGGTGAGGGGCCGGGAACCGGCCCAGAACCTGTTGGACTGAGGTACACCGCCTGGGTAATACCTAGGAGGTCTACCCTCCCAGGCCTTGCCACCGGGCTTTCCGGTGGGGCAAGTTTATTGCTTGCTGCCTGAGGCGCCCCGACCGGGGAATGCCGACGGGGTTACTCAGGCAATTTTTAAAATTGCAGGAGTGCTCCTCCTTTAGGGGAGCCTGCGGGGTTCCCACTTTCCAGGCCTTGTGCCACATTTTGCTGAGGTGGGCAGCAAATAAATATCTATCCCCATTACTTCGTCTGATGGGGATGTGTCTCCTCGCAGCTTCGGCTGCAGGGAGACAGGGTAGTACACGTCAAGGATTCGTCACTTGACACTCAGCCCAATAGGTGAGGGGCCGGGAACCGGCCCAGAACCTGTTGGACTGAGGTACGCCGCCTGGGTAATACCTAGGAGGTCCACCCTCTCAGGCATTGCCACCGGGCTTTCCGGTGGGGCAAGTTTATTGCTTGCTGCCTGAGGCTTCCCGACCGGGGAATGCCGACGGGGTTACTCAGGCAATTTTTAAAATTGCAGGAGTGCCCCTTCTTCTTCCCTACAATTTGGGGTCTAAACACTTGAAATTTTAGATATAGGTTCCTTGTACATGAATCTAACTTAATAACTTGATTTGAGCCCAAAACAATAAATGTTAAGGGGTCATAATATGGGTCAAACTTTAAAAAAATTTACCGTTTTCGTTTCTTTTTTTTTTTTTTTTTGCTCAACATACACCTCCAAACACCCGGGCAACGCCGGGCTGAAATTCTAGTATATCTATAAAAGTGAACGTGTCTGTGTATCTGTGTGTCTGTGTTTCTGTGTGTCTTTGTATCTGTGTGTCTGTGTGTTTGTGTGTGTACATTTCCCTAAACAATATCTCTGTTAATTTTAAGTCTACAGACTCGACATTTGATATACAGGATATTGAGATTTGGGAAAATCTTTGTAATCCGTTTTCAGCCAAAGATTTGGCTGTTAAGGGGTCAAAGTTCAACGATTTGACCTTTGAGAACTCTACCAAACTCCTCCGCCAATTTTGGGTGTAAACACTTGAAATTTTAGATATAGGTTCCTTGTACATGAATCTTACTTAATAACTTGATTTGAGCCCAAAACAATAAATGTTAAGGGGTCATAATAGGGGTCAAAGTTTTAAAAAATTACCTCTGCTCTCTCTACCAAATTACTCAGCCAATTTCTCCTCTAAACATTTGAAATTTTACATGTTCCGTCTGCCTGCTTCCCACCGGACTACAACTTGGATGTGTTCAAGTCCAACGTTAACAAATTCCTAATGAACCGCCCCCTTAAGTAAACACTTCATCAAATCTCCACACTAACGTAATGTACTTGCAATAACCCTTATCCCTGAGTGGCTTCCGGGCCTTGATAAGTGGTGATCATTGTGTAAAAAAAAAAAAAATACATAAAGAGTATTCAGGTATAGAGCAAGCTTTTTAATCAATTTGGGTCGAAAATTTGAGCTGTCAAAGGATCAAACTTTAAAAGATTTTCTCTTTGCGATATCTAGCAAACTACTCAGCCAATTTTTGGTCTAAACATTTGAAATTTATACATAACAGGTATTCAGATATACGGCAAGCATTTTCATCAGTTTTGGGGCGAAAATTTAGCTGCCAAAAAGTCAAAGTTGAAAAAGGTAATTTTTGCAGATTCTACCAAACTCCTCCGCTAATTTGGGGTCTAAACACTTAAAATTTTTGATGTAGATAACTTGTACATGGGTTAAACTTTTTATTTTTATTTCAGACCAAAACAAAAGGTCAAAATTGGGATCAATGTTTAAAAAAATTATCTAAACATTTGAAATCTTACATAAAGTGTATTCACACATAGAGCAAGTTATGAACAGTACATAGGGCCCGAGCAAAGCTGGGCTGAACTACTAGTATATATATATATATATATATATATATATATATATATATATATATATATATATATATATATATATATATATATATATATATAAGACACTCGGACAGCACTAGTAGCATTGTTAATAAACAACAAAATAAGCCTGATCACCATATTCAAACTAATCTTTCTCGTAATCTCGCAGGTGTTCAATTACCTGTTGTCGAATGAAGTTTCCCTTTGTAAAAAAAAGCATTTAATGTCCCCCCCCTTTTTTTTGCAGCCCCATACCACCATGATCATGCGCTTATTCGACAGCGTCTTTAAATGGCTCCCGATTGGCACCATAATCGATGACAAAGTCCTCGTCATTCACGGCGGAATATCGAATTCCACAGACTTAAATATGTTGGCCAATTTACAACGACAAAAGGTGACGTCATTCTTATTTGTTTCCGATTCCTTTTTGCCGTAAACATTTTTTCTTTCTTTCTTTTTTCCGTGCTTGTGAAGATTAGTGATGTTTTAAACCAATGCATTTCAGGTGAAAACATCATTACTTACGTGCTATGTCGAAATTAGAATAAATTCCAAAATTTACGAAAAATGTTCAGTATTTTTTTAGATTAGGTCCACCTCCACAATTTTCTTATAAATGACAACTTTTATAGGTTTTCGACTATGCTGAATACGGAAATCGCATTGAAATTTTGCAGAAATAAGTAGTTATCTAGGTATAAAAAGTTGTTTTATGCATTGTATTCTGTGGCGGCCATCTTTGTTACGCGCGTAGATTTGTTTATGGCGCGCGCACGCGCGTAACAAAGATGACCGCCAAAGAATACAATGCATAATACAACTTTTTATATCTCGATAACTACTTATTTCTGAAAAATTTCAATGCGATTTCTGTATTCAGCATAGTCGAAAACCTTTAAAAGACGTTATTTAAAAGAAAATTGTGGAGGTGGACTTAATCTAAAAATTTACCAAATGATCCAATAGATTTTAATTACAAGTAAAAATAAAAATGATGGATTTATACAGTTTTGCCGTATGTTTTAAGTGATGTTGGTTTAGTGGTTAACGACACAGACTGACGATCTGGGTGTTCCAAGTTCGAATCCAGTTAATTCCACAAAATTCACTTTCTTTTAGGATGTTAGCAAACTTGACGTGGTCCCTCTCGTAAGTACCCGATGTCTTTCTAGAGATAACTTTGACTAGAAAAATATCAGGGAAACCAATGCCAACAGTAGAATTTTTGGATTTATACGATATGACGATGAGCGTACGTTTTAATATGTTGAAAAGTTCTCAAAATCCAAGGGAGGTAACCACAATCGATCATATAGACTTTTGATTATCATAATTCCGCCATTTTTTAACACAAAATGTCAAAACGTAAGTATGGATGATATTTTTTTTATTAAAAATACATCAAGCACCATTTTTTTTACTTGCTTATTCCTTCAAAATAAACTTTAAACATTCTTTTTTACAAATAAAATAAGTTAATTTTAACGGAATTTAATGAATTTAAAAGAAAAATACCAAGTTTAAACATATTAGTCGATATTTTTGGTATGAAAAAAGAAAGAAAAAAAAACGATATTGTAGATTAACACGATTCGCTTAAACAATGAGATTCTCACCCGTAGTGGTAGGACATGGTAATTATATTTTTACTGAAGTATAACCTGGAAAAATCCGCCCCCCCCCAAAAAAAAATAATTGCACAGAATTTATCTCCCATAGCAACTTTTTTGGTTAGCTGCCGTAAAAGTTAGAACGACCCAGAAATGGGGTAACGTTTTACATTAAATTTCACACTGTCGAGGAGAGGGTGGCTCTTTCCAGGTTGAGAAACTGTTCAGAAACGTGGTTGCCTAGGTTGGGAAATCCATTGTGAGAAATAACCTCGCATAATTAAATAGGGTCTGGCGCATCAGAGAAGACGGTAAAAGAATGACAACATTTACCTGAATTCCTTTCGAAGATATCAGATCAATTAGTAGACCTAAGATGGCGACGTAGCCTGATAAAGTAAGGGTTTCACAGTTGTTAATTGAACTGGAGAATGTGTCAAATGGAAATTCAATAATCTAATACATAAAACGCTATATGTCTGTCTGTCTCCATATTTTCAAACTCAATCTCCTGCTAAACTAAAAGTCATTGAGCGGAACTAGGGGCCTCAAATGATTGGATTTTTTATGGGCTTTTCTTTTATGGATCTTTAGCCGGTTAAAATGGTTTTTAAGGGGTCAAAAACGGGTCAAAAATGAAAAAATCGTGATACATTTTGTTCATTCATTTTAATTTATTTTTTAATTTTTAATCAGTCCGTATGTGTGTCACTTGGTACGGTGGTAACGTCACTAGCTTTGAATGCTACAGATTTGCTTTTGGTTTCGATTCTAGCTGATGGCACCCAAATACTTTTTTTTTTTTTTTGCTTTTGAAATCACGACTCTATAATAATATATACGAAATTGGGATAAATTAAAATATCATATTTAAGCGTATTTTACGCCCGGGCAAACCCTCTCCCCCATGAGTTCAAGATAAAATTTATTCTGGCTGTGTTGGTTATACACCACTCAAATTCAACAAGAAATTATATTGTTGGGGTAAACCCGCCATAGCATTTTTTGGCTAGGAGTAAAGTGTAGTATCTGTTCAGATATAACACTTCAACTGTTCTGACTTCGATAAATGATGGAGAAATCCTTCTAGATTCAGGCAATTTTTATCTTTATTCCTATCCAGAGTGCCTCTTTTGGGGAGCTAGATTTTCCCCACATTAAAAACTGACCTTGTGTTTAACTCTGCCCTCGTGGGGAGAGGGGAGTAAATAGGAACATAATAAATAACATTCAACAAATGGATTGATTGAGATTGTCGGACTTCCTCATCTTGGTTGTTATTGTCACAACGTTTCGGCCGTTTTGCCCTCTGGCCTTCGTCAGGTGTTTTGTATCGAACTGGGGAACCGTTTGTTAGGAGTCTCGAACCCAACCCTTTATTATTATTACGGGGGTACCGTGCTCGGACTCCAGCTAGGCTCTGGGACATAGTTGCTGATTCTCTGTTTTTGAATGTTACTTTTTCACTGCCTTCGTTCATGTGAGCTGTTTCTTTAAGCTTTCTCACTTTCCAGTGGGTCTCTCTGTTTATTATTTTTACTTCATCCCATAGGGGGCGATGGTTCCCCCTCTCCATCCAGACATGGTTGGCTATACTATCTGGATGGAGAGGGGGAACCATCGCCCCCTATGGGATGAAGTAAAAATAATAAACAGAGAGACCCACTGGAAAGTGAGAAAACTTAAAGAAACAGCTCACATGCTCGGACATAACAACCTACTGAGCAAACCAAGCATAGAGCTGAATGCAATTTGGACACCTCTGATAGAGAAAACCTTGAATAACAACATAGGTTTAACATTAGGTTTAACATTAACTAAAACCAATTAAGAATTGTCCCAGACGTTGTATCAAAGTTTACAGTTACCCAAAGGTGCTGAGTTCAATCCTGAACGAAGGCAGTGAAAAAGTAACATTCAAAAACAGAGAATCAGCAACTATGTCCCAAACACGATACCCCCGTTCGTTGGGTTCGAGACTCCTAACAAACGGTTCCCCAGTTCGATACACCTGACAAAGGCCGGGGGGCAAAACGTTGTGACGATAACAACCAAGATGAGGAAGTCAGTCCGACAATCTCAATCAATGAAAACGCCTCATCTCAAAAATACATGGATGTTGGACGTATAGCCGTCGCACATTTAAATTAATTAATCTTAAACAGAAAATACTTAGCAAGTACAAATTACTAACAAGACGGAACCCAAATAAAAAATATAGACATTTATTATTCAATAGCGAAAGGGGACGAGTTTTCCGGAGACGAGTTTTCCCGGGACGAGTTTTCCTAAATTCGTGTTCTACTATGGCTATCGAGAGAGGAGGCCGGTGAATATGACAGCGTGGTGTCATTACCAGGTCAACATGTAGGTAAAGGGTGCCCAAAGTTACCACGTGGTCATAAAAAATATTTTTCGTTGCTTTAGAGAATGAATGTACATGTTTTTTCTTTTCCTAAAGAGAAAAAACAATTCTCCATTTGGATAATTATTATAATTCCACATTGGGATAATTTTAATCTAACAAAATATAGAAGTAAGTGAACTTGTTTTTGAATTTTTATATCTATCGAAGACCTAACAGCCAGCCATGGTTCTCCTCAGAATGTGCTGCTGCTATCGCGCACAGAAATCACTTTTTCCATAGCTACCAACGTAATAGATGCACTGAGACTAAAGCTGCTTTCAGGACTGCCAGCAACCACTGTAAAAGAGTAATAAAAAATGCAAGAGAGCTATATGCCCAGTCTGTTAAATCCAAGGTAGCTGATCAGCGGCTTGGTTCCCACCAGTTTTGGCAAATAACAAATAGGATCCTGAACAGAAGTGTGCGTTCTATCCCAACCATTATCAATGGACCAGAGGTTATCTTGTCAGCGTCAGACAAGGCCAAACTATTTGCAAAGAACTTTGCAGCTAATTCTACCCTATGCGACGAAGGCCATCAACTCCCCATATTTCCTCCTATAACACAGAACAAGCTAGGTAACATACAAATATCCGTGCATGAGGTCGCCAAGCTAATAAAAAACCTAGATTCCAGTAAAGCAACTGGCCCTGATGGCATCCCAATTATAGTGTTAAAAAAGCTTCAACCAGAACTTGCTCCCATACTTACGAAACTATTTAAGCGCTGCCTTAAGGAGAAGTGCTTTCCGACCCCTTGGAAGACCTCATCAGTTTGCCCTGTATTTAAGAATTCAGGTGATAAGTCATCTCCCTCTCAGTACAGACCAATAAGTCTTCTCTGTGTTATGAGTAAGTTGCTGGAATCAATATTAAATAGAGAAATAGTCAACCACCTCAGCAGGAATAACCTTCTTAGTGACACACAATATGGTTTCCGCTCTGCAAGATCTACCGCAGATGTGCTGACGGTTATATCCCACAGGATTAGTGAATCTCTTGACAAAGGCTTCCTTTCTAGGGCAATTGCTCTTGACATATCAAAGGCCTTTGACAAAGTATGGCATAAGGGTCTACTTCACAAGATTTCCAGCTACGGTATAATGGGAAATGTTTTCTCAATCATTAAATCATTTCTCTCCGATAGGCTCATAAGAGTAGTGGTAGATGGACAAAAATCGGAGGCCTTCAATATAAATGCTGGAGTCCCTCAGGGGTCAATCCTGGGCCCAACTCTCTTCCTGATCTACATCAATGACCTCCCTAAACACATACTTAAATCATTCGCTGACATCTATGCTGATGACACGACCATCTACGGCAACACATCAAAGGCTGTAAATGACGAAGTTCTCTCTGATTCTCTCTCCTCTGATCTCGAGCGCGTGGTTCAGTGGGGGAAGATGTGGCTAGTTACCTTTAATGCATCCAAAACCAAACTCCTATCCTTACATCATCAACGCTCTGATCCCCAGCTGGCATCAATTGTGATGGATGGCTCTCATCTGGGTGAGGCCCCGTGTTTTGACAAGCTTCTGGGTTTGACCTTTACTCCTAATCTGAAATGGAACACATACATCAAGTCTGTTGCCAAGGTCGCTGGAAAGATGGTGGGATCCTTCTACCGCTCCAGAAGATATCTCACTACTGATGCAATTCTCTATCTATATAAAAGCCAAGTACGGCCAAGGATGGAATACTGTTGCCATATCTGGGCAGGAGCTGCCAAAAACAGCCTATCATGCCTTAACAGAGTACAAAATAGACTTCGTGGTTTAGTGGGGGATGCCCTTTTCTCTACCCTGCAACCCCTCTCCCACAGAAGAGACGTTGCGAGCCTATCCTTGTTTTATCGTTATTTTCATGGCAGGTGCTCGTCTGAACTCCAATCCCTGGTCCCCCCTCGCCAATCTTTCACGAAAAACACCCGTCTAGCTGAATCCACTGTGAAAAATTTCCCCCACTCTATATCTGTGCCTAAATCAAAACGTGGATTTCATGAACAAAGCTTCTTTCTTAGAACTGCACGCCTGTGGAACTCTGTTCCATCTGCCTGCTTCCCTCTGGACTACAACTTGGATGTCTTCAAGTCTAATGTTAACAAATTCCTAATGAACCGCCCCCCTAATTAAACACATCATCAAATCTCCTCACTAACGTAATGTACTTGCAATAACCCTTATCCCTGAGTGGCTTCCGGGCCTTGATAAGGGGTGATCACTGTGTAAAAAAAAAAAAAAAAAAGTCGAATATTTCATTTTTTTTTAACCACAAAACAAAGCAATTTTTATATGAGAATATTTTTCAGTCCGTTCTTTTAATAATAAATAAAACGTTTCATTGAGTATTTCCAAATATTTTAAAGTTAGAAGTATTTTTCACGACAGTTTTTTTTTTTTTCACTAAAACGATCGATGAATTCAATATTTTAGCACTGGGCGTAATTTATTTCTTTGAAATATATTTAAAACTTTAATTTAAGACAAAGTTTTTGTTTGCTTGTTTTATAACATTTTATCCGTAAAAAAATTTGCATGACTGAAATGGGAAATGAAATAGGAAATTTTCTATTCTCTACCGAGACATACGAACACACATTCCTCTTAAAAATTCATTAACTAATCAGTTTTAATTAAAGTTTTGATATGAACTAAAAATAAAGAGTACATTAAATTTGAGGCAAAAAAGGCCAAAAGCATTATTTGAATATGTATGAAACATTAAATGTAACAAAAAATAAAAATATTTAGTGTGGAAAATATAATAAAAATAAATGAAAATCAAATTAAAATATAATAAAAATAAATGAAAATCAAATTAAAATATAATAAAAATAAATGAAAATCAAATTAAAATATAATAAAAAATAAATTAAAATCAAATTAAAATATAATAAAAATAAATGAAAATCAAATGAAAATATAATAAAAATAAATGAAAATCAAATTAAAATATAATATAAATAAATGAAAATCAAATTAAAATATAATAAAAATAAATGAAAATCAAATGAAAATATAATAAAAAAATAAATGAAAATCAAATGAAAATATAATAAAAATAAATGAAAATAAAATAAAAACAAACACGAACTAAAAGTATGAATCAAATTTAATTAAAGAAATAAAAAAAAATCCAAAAAATAAAATAAATACACACTCGATTACAAAAAAAGTGTATGAGATATATACATGAAGAAAGTGAAAGAAAACCTCAGGGAGCAACCATTAAACTAAAATCCATTTATGCGTGGTCCTCGTTCCCCGTGAAGTGCCAAAAAACCTGTAGATGACATCGATTGGCGTCACAGCAACTAGTTGTGCAAGGTCAGGGAGGATGGAAAGTCCGAGGTGGGAGAGTACTAACCAGATCTCCACTGGAAGTGTGCAGTTCAAATCTGATACCTTGGGAAGGCATTTTGTCACCCAAATATCAGGAAACACCAATGGCCGATGCCAACGAGAAATCAATGGCAAACGGCTGTTGCGATAACGTGCAATCATCTGCACGAGTGGTCAAGAGGTGGAGAACACTGGAAATCTGGAGAGACTTGTTGTCACTCGGTCTCCAGCGAATACCACAGGTTACTGCCAGTGAGCATTCACTGATGATGGCCTGTGAGACAACTCGTAGTGAGTGAAATAATAATAATAATGTCCCCTCCCAAATTTACCACCGTCCTGATTTAATATCGTACATGTTTACTATATTTTCTTAGTTTTTAACCAATATTCACATTATAGTATGATTGTCTTTCAGTAGTTATGTTAACTTTATTTCCGTATTCATGTATTCTACACTGATATGAAAATGAAGAATATAGCTGAGTATAGGATTCCTAACCATGTAACTGATGAACTTTAAATATAATTTCTGGATTAAAAATAATAGTTATTTAAATATTTTAACATATAATCTTGTGGGGGAAATCCAGCTCCCCAATAAGCGGCACTCTGAATAGGAACAAAAATTAAAATTGTCTCAGTCATGAACGATTTCTCCTCCACCGGCTAAGGACAGAAAAAGTGAATTATAGCATCAGAACAGATACTACCACACTGTGACTTCATCCCGAAAGCCAAGAATTGTTCGTTTTATGTTCCTTTGTTTTTCCCCTAAATTCATAATTCAGTTTTATCAGTATTAGATTGTATAATGCTTTAAAATTACGTAATTTTACATAGATAATATTTATATTTTATATTGAATAAAGTTCAGTTTCATTATTAATCGAATTGGGTTCCTTTCTTTTCTTTTTTCACGTGTTTTAATGCTCGTTTTTAAAATGCCTTCATATAGTATCGACAGTGGCAGTTTGACAAATCTTACCTACATTGCCTGCAAGCATTTTTCAGTTAACAGGCCTTCTATATCTCGGTGGCCGTGGTTCTACCCTGTGAGGTTGCACGCTTTCTCTCACATGGGTTTTGACCCACCGTACGAGAAACCCGCGTCAGCTATGTGCTTACCAAGCCAAGGGAAACCACTCACCGATGTATCTACAACCGGTATTGTTTCCCTAATTCCCCTACATGGAGTTCAATAATTTTAAGTTCATATTTTCCAATAGAAAGTGAAATTATATGGTGGGAGGGGGGGCCGAGGGGCTCCTTCCAAATATTAATTATGTCGATAATTCGACGTCCGAACGCTAACTGGTTCTTGGGAAAAAAAACATGACGGTTAAATCTTTCGCCTTAATTAACCCTTCAAATATTGAAGAGTGGAAGTAAGGGAAGTTGAAAGTGTGAAAGGGGGAGGAGGATAAGTGTGCGTCACATTTCACAGCACAATTTCTAACCACTGTAAAATTCAGTTTCATTTTTTAATTTATTCATTTATTCATTCATTTATTTATTTATTGCGATTGGCCTCTCACATTTCTGCAGTAAAATTCTTTTCTTTTGTAGCAGTCATAAATAACATAAACCATTTATTTTCTCGCGATTCAATGTACTTGCTTGGCGATTTAGCCACACACTGACCAATCATGTTGCAAGGCAGATCGATTTCATCTGTCCCCCAAATAAATTCTTTAGCTTCTTAGGGAATGATGGTCGGTCAGCAGAGAAAACCCAGGAGGCACTGAAAAAGACATCTCCCCCTCCCTCCTTCTCTCTCTCTCTCTCTCTCTCTCTCTCTCTCTCTCTCTCTCTCTCTCTTTCCTGTACTGGTCCAGTTGACGCGTCAACATTGACGATCTTTGCCGAAGATAACCACTGGCCAACCAGCGACAGCCCAAAGAACTTAAAACTCTTCATTTCACCGTTCAACCTTTTTGCCAGTGAAATAAATCCTTTCTTTTTTGTTTTAAAAGAAGTTTTGTTTTTCTTCCGTGCTACGTTTTGGTTACAATAAATATATAAAAGTGCATCTCATATCTAAAATGTTTTGCTTCAATATTTTTTTTTTCTTTTTTAATTTTTTATCATCTTAAATAAAATCGTTAAATAATTGTTTCACGTCTTAATATAACTGTTATAAGTGTTTTTTATGCGTTTAGATGATAATGTAATTTGGTTCGGAAGTGGGTGATCATTTTTACGTAAAATTTATATGAAATAATGATCTAAATATTAATTTTTTTTTAATCTACATTTTCATGTTGTTTCTTTCTCGTTTGGTTCTTCAGTATACGTCTGTCATCAAACCGTGGCCAATCTCTGAAATGGGCGCGCATCAAGCAGAATACAGTGAATGGTCGCAGGTTGGTTATTTTCTTGGTAACACCTCTCCCCTCTTCTCTCTCCCTTCTCTATCACTTTTCTTTCTCTCTTCCTCCTTCCCTCTCTCCTTCTTGCCTCTCTCTCCCCTACTCCCCCTCTCTCCCCTTTCTCTCTTTCCCATCATCTCCCTTTTCCTTCTCTTTCATCTTCTACTTTCATCTCTCTCTCTTCTTTCTCCCTCTTCTTTCCTTCTCGTTCCTCTCTCTCTCTCTCTCTCTTTCCTTCTTCCTCTTTCTCTCTCTTTTCGTCTTTTTCTTTCTCTTCTTTGTTCTCTTTTTCCTTTTCACTCCTCACTACTTTGCTCTCTCTCTCCCCTCTTTTTTGTCAGATTACAATGTAGAATACGATGTTTTCTCGACCCCTGGTTACGGTATTTGTCCCGCTTTACGGTGTTATTCATAATGTTATTTGATTATATACATATGCATTATATACTGTACTGTATTTTGTTACTAATTTTTAATGCCGTGTTCAGGGGTTATACTATAGTCGTAATCCCGTTGGCACACCGGTTTTTGTCCGAAATCTTTGACCTGGTCAGTAGCAGATAGGTAACTATTTGCGAATACCACACACTGCAAAGGTCTAATGTCGTCACTTCTTCAGACGGGGATATACATGCAACTGGGGACTACTTGTAAATTAAGATTTCTTTAATCCACGACGCTTCACAGAAATCGTTCTTGTCATCAGAAGAAAGATGAATATTATAGCGAAGCTATGAATTTGCTAGTACTGGCGTAAATTGAAACAGCATTATATGAAAACTTGTCATTAATGCAGAAAAAGTTTTAGTGCAAAGAGTTCATGGAATGAGGAAAAGAAATGAAAAATGAAAAAGTAAATTAAAAATTAAAGATCAGAAATTCAGATTAAAGAATATGGAGTGGTTAGCTATTTCTAATACGAAATGATCATTGGATTTATAATGTTGGCAAATAGATCCAAATTAAAAATTCGAAATGTGCGTGATCCAAGTTATATGAAAGATCCAGTTTGCAAGCAGTCGAGGAAGAAAGATTATTTCAAATCATTTCGTCTTGAAAATACTTAACTACTCCATATCTTTTTAGCTGTATTTTAATCTTTAATTTTTTAATTCACTTTTTTCATTTTTCATTTCTTTTTTCCATTTCATGAACGTTTTGCACTAAAATTTTTTTTACATTTATGGCTAGTTTTCATATTATGCAGTTGCAATTAATGCCAGTACCAGCAAATTCATAGCTTCACTATAATATGCATTTACTAATATCTTTCCTCTGATGAGAAGAACGCATTTCTTTGAAAGTCTGCGTATTAAGGAAATCTTAATATTTCTTTTTAAATATCCTATCGAACAATAAATTCATTTAAAATATAATTTACAGTCTTAAATTGTGTTCTTCTTTAACTATTTTAAGCTCTATTTCCAATCTTGGTTGTATTGAGTTTTTTTATTTGGTTTGGATTACTATATGAATATCAATATTTATATTTGTTTTAAGTTTACAGAATCTTTTGGCTTGCAAACTTAATTTTTACTTATATATATATATATATATATATATATATATATATATATATATATATATATATATATATATACTAGCATGGGCGCCCGGCAAACCGGAAGCGACATTTTTAAAAATTAAGGCTAGACAATCTAAAGGAGAGGATAACTTTCAAAAATATCGGCGAAGAAAGTGACCCCCCTCCTGTAGAAAAGTGCCTAGTTGAAAGGGGAAGATATTAATGTTTTTAGACAATTTTTCGATATTTGCCGTATGAAAGATCGAACTTTAAAACAATACTGATCTTGGTAAAATCCGTCGCCTCTATTGAAAGTTTAAGTCAGACATGCAAACAGACATACATACATACATACATACATACATACATACATTTATATATTGGTAACTAAAAATTTTCGACCCAAACTGATGAAAAAGCTTGCCCTATCTCTGAATACCCTTTATGTAGATTTCAAATATTTAGACCAGAAATTGTCTGAGTAATTTTGAAGAGACCGCAGAGGTCAATTTTTTTAAACTTTGACTCCTATTATGACCCCTTAAAATTTATTGTTTTGGGCTCAAATCAAGTTATTAAGTTAGATCCATGTCCAAGGAACCTATATCTAAAATTTCAAGTGGGTAGACCCAAAATTGTCAGAGTTTGGTAGAGTTTTCAAAGGTCAAATCGTTGAACTTTGACCCCTTAATAGCCAAATTTCTGGCCAAAAACCGATGACATCGATTTTCCCAAATCTAAGTACCCTGTATATCAAATTTCGAGTCTGTAGACTAAAAATTGACAGAGTTATTGCGTAGGGAAATGCACACACACACACACACACAGATACACACACGCACACACACAGACACTTTCACTTATATATATATATATATATATATATATATATATATTCAAACAACGTTATTGCAAGCATTATGTTTGTATAAATAAACGTAGCGTGTGTGCGTGTGTGTGTGTGTGTGTGGTTGTGTGTGTGTGCGTGTGTGTGTGCGTGTGTGTGTGTATGTGTGTGCGCGTGTGTGTGTGCGCGTGCGTGTGTGTGTGTGCGTGTGCGTGTGTGCGTGTGTGTGTGTGTGCATGTGCGTGTGTGTGCGTGTGTGTGTGTGCGTGTGTGCGTGTGTGTGTGTGCGTGTGCGTGTGTGCGTGCGTGCGTGCGTGCGTGTGTGTGTGCATGTGCGTGTGCGCGTGTGTGTGCGTGTGCGTGTGTGCGTGCGTGTGTGTGTGCATGTGCGTGTGTGTGTGTGTGTGTGTGTGTGTGTGTGTGTGTGTGTGTGTGTGTGTGTGTGTGTGTGTGTGTGTGTTAAAAGGCATGCTTATGATGGAAGTTGCTTTCTTTTCAGTTGCGTGACTTGCTTTGGAGTGATCCGATGAGCGGTGATGGCTGCGTCTACAATGTCGACCGTGGAGCCGGGAAATACTTTGGCGCCGAAGTGACGAATAATTTTCTAAACAGAAACCGGTTGGAACTGGTCATTCGTTCACATGAATGCAAACCGGAAGGTTTTGAGTACACGCACAATGGAAAGGTAAGAAGCATCCTTAGATGCCTTCAATAAGTTTCCAGACGTTTTTCGCATGGGCACTTTTATTGATTGTACATGCATGAAACTTTAGTCTCCTTCGAAGTAATCTCCCCCCCGGCTGCAATGCACTGATTGTACCGTTCCAACAACTTCTTTCATCTCCTGAATTATATCATAACGACAGCCTCTAAGGTTTTCCTTGAGCTTAGGGAATAACCAAAAGTCACAGGAAGCAAGACTGGACTATAGGGAGGGTGAGGAACTGTCTTGATGCCATCTTGGTTAAATACTCTGTAACAAGGATAGAGCACCTTTGAGATAAACTTTGCACAACTCTTCCGCATCTTCAGTTTCTCACGAATAAGTGTGTGGACAGTTCCCACACTGACATCAAACTGTGCACTTATTGTCTCTGTAGACACACGGTCCTTATCCATGAAATTCTTTATTTGGCCAATCAACTCTGGTATTCTGACATCCTTATTCCTCTCATCATCTCTCACAGACTCCTTGCCTTCTTTGAATCTCTTATGCCACTCAAAAAACTGATGCTTGATTCATGTAAGATAGTCCAAAAGTAGTCTGAAGCATCCTATACGTTTCTGTTGCTTTTTTCCAAAGTTTAAAATAACATTTTATTGCATATAATTTTTCTAAAGTTCAGATTGCATTTTGAAAATTCACCTGCTGTGATAATCAGGCTTTAGTAGGGCGTATTTCAATTCCTGTTGTAGCTGTTCATTTGAACCTGAAATCTTAAAAAATTGGTCAGTCATCTTATAACATGTATAGCAATCACATACTGAATTTTCAAGTGTCTACGACAATTTTAAATGCTTGTACAAAAAAGTCCGTAAACTTATTGAAGGCACCTCATACTATTTTTTTATTTTTATTTACATGGGAGTCACCACTTATTAAGGCTCGAAAGTCCCTAAAGGATAAGGGTTAATGAATGTAAGGTGGTCACTGAGGGCAACAGTTTATTAATAGTTAGTGGTGGAAATAGGGTAGAAATGGATTATTTGGGGGGGGGGCGGGTTAATAAGAACTTGTTTAGATTAGACTTGAAAACGACCATATTGTAGTTTGCTTGAAAGCAGGCCATCCGAACAGAGTTCCACAGGCGGGTAATTCTAGGAAAGAAGCTTTGTTCATGGAATTTGTGTTTAGATTAAAGTACAAATAGAGAGTGGGGAAAACTGTTGATGGTCATTGTAAGTGAGTGTTTTTTATAAAGGGGGACCCAAGATTAAAGCTCAGACGAGTATTTGCGATGAAAATAGAGCAGAGACAGGCTTGCAACATCTATTTTGTAGGAAAGAGATTGTAGGGAATTAAAAAAGGCAACACTTATTAGGTTTCAAAGCTGGTTTGGAACTCTGTCAAGGCATGATAGGGTGCTCCGAACAGCTACCGCCCAGATATGACAACAGTGCTCCATTTTACGACATATCCGTCTCGTGTACAGGTAGAGGATTGCGTTAGGAATTAGATGCCTTCTGGGGCGGTAAAATGACGTGGCCTTTTTTTCCAGCAACAGAAAAGCCATGTTGGATACAAGTTCACTAATACAGATGAAAGTATGGACCACCTAACTACACACACAAATTGGACGCACAGAAACGACTACAGATGCAAAAGGCAAAGGAACCTCACATGGAATCAATGGCGTAACTGTTAAATACCGACCCCCCCCCCCTTTTTGTGTCATGATAAATATGGTGCCATCCAAATTCCAGTTAAGACCAATGGTCTCTGCCAACTAGAAATCAATGGTAAGTGGCTGTTGCTATAATGCAAGTTGTTCTCAAAGAGCAATTTTTGATGCTGGCTTGCATGACTACTCCTAGTGAGTAAATATTAATAATAAAAATAATAATAATAATAATAATAATAATAATAGTAACAAACATAATAATAACAATAATAATGACAATGATAACAACAACAACAACAACAACAATAATAATGATAATAATAATAATAACAATAATAATAACAACTCCAATAATAATAGTAATAATAATAATAACAATAACAACAATAATACTAATAATAATAATAAAATAATAATAATAATGATAACAATAATAACAATAATAATAATAACAAGAATAATAAAAACAATAATAATAACGATAACAATAATAATAATAACAAAAATAATAATAATAATAATAATAACAATAATAATAATAAAATAATAATAATAATAACAATACTAATAATAAAATAATAACAATAATAACAATAATAATAACAATAATAATAACAATAATAATAATAGCAATAATAATAATAATAATAACAATAATAATAATAAAATAATAATAAAATAATAACAATACTAATAATAAAATAATAACAATAATAATAACAATAATAATAACAATAATAATAAAATAATAACAATAATAATAATAAAATAATAACAATAATAATAATAATAATAATTTTTTTATATGTCCCATATGTGATATTGCACGATACCTCTTGTATACATGGGAGCTTTACACTATCCCTGCATCATAACCACAGATAAAACAATTCTGGGCTCGGTGTTGCCACAAACACCAAAACATGAAAAATGTCAATTACAAATTATCCAAACCATGGGACCCAGAAGAAAGATCTGGGTGTCATGATCGGCAGGTGCTCCTTCGGTAGACAGCATGGGGGACCCGGTCGTCATCCTGCGAATGTTGGCCAACTTTCTAGTTTCAGAAACTCAAATTACATGGGCGCTGAACAGGTAAGTATAGCCTCCAATTTCAGGGAACAAAATGATACCGAACAAACATGGCACAGCCATGATAACCATCCAAAGGAAAAAAAAAACGAAGAAAGAAATGGACAACAAAAGAGAATAGACTCGTAATGGAATGCTATTATAGAAGCCCTCCTAAATATAGATATGGAGGTTATCGGAAATGAATGAAAGAACTATGGGACCTATCCAGTGACTACCATACGACAGAACGAAGAATTGTGGACCAAGCAAGACTAATACTCAAGAAAGGTTGGCTCTCTAAACTAGAACTAACAGAAATTCAGCAAAAAATAAATGATGAAACTGAATAAGAAGCATCCCCCAACGCAACCGCACGTAGAGCAATCCCACAAGTTGAAGCCTCACATATAAAAACACCAAAGGCCGAGGACCAACAAAGAACGAAGTCTACAAATGTGGAAACCGAGAACAATGAAACAAAACTAACAGAGAATGAAACAAATGAAGTAAATAAAATAATACAGCTGATGAACGAAGAAAAAACAAAGCTCCCATCGTTAAGGAACCGAGAGCAGAAGAAATTAAAAACAGAAACAGAGAAGGTTAACAAACTACTCCCACATATCCCAACAAATACAATCACAGACTTAAACAACCTGATTTACGCAGGCACCAAAATGGTAAGTATGAAACTCAAATCAGAAAAACAACCGGGGACAAGTGGACTGACAAAACCTGGATGGGAAATAAGACTAGAAACCCAAATACACAAACATAAAAAAGAAACCAAAATGATCAACAGGAAGAAAGCAATGTGGAGAAAACGGAATATTGGAAATGTAACTGACAGGGAGAGGCTAAACAAGAAACATGAAGAACTGGACCTAAAAATAAAAGCAAAAGAAGCGAGATTGAGACGATATAGATATAAATCTGAACAATGCAAACAAAACAGAACATTTGAAACTAATGAAAGCCAATTCTACCAAAATGTGAATGGAGGAAAACAAAAACAGAACAATCAAATCCGACAGAAACAAAACTCTACTAGAGTAATATATGGGAAGAGCGACGAGATCATAATAGAAATGCCGAATGGCTGAAAGACATGAAGGAAGACTTACAACAAATAGAAGAAGGAACAGTGAATGAAAGCAGCAAGGAAACCCTAAAGAAAACCATAGAAAAAATGGCAAACTGGAGAGCACCAGGGTACGACGGGATACATGCATACTGGTTCAAAAAGTTCACAACCTTACACGAAAGGCTAGCCCAAAACCTGAGAAGATGTATACAGGAAGCAAGCGTACCAGACTGGATGACAAAAGGTAGAACCACACTGCTACAGAAGGACACGGAGAAAGGAACCGTCCCTAGCAACTATAGGCCAATCATGTGCTTACCAACTATGTGGAAGATACTGACAGCACAACTGAGGGAACAAATATACCACTCCCTGAATAACCGTGGACTCATCCCCAAGAAGCAGAAAGGATGCCAAAAAGGAAAAAGAGGAACACATGATCTGTTATATATAGATCAAAATATCCTAAAGGAGGTAAAAAGGAGGAGAAAGAATTTAGCCATGGCATGGATCGACTACAAAAAAGCATATGACGGGATCCCCCAAGCATGGATAATAGAATGCCTAAAAATGTATAAAATACCAAGCAGGATCACCAACGTAATAGAAAATGCAATGAAAACATGGAGACTGGAATTGACAGCTGATGGACAACACATAACAGAAATTAACATACAAAGAGGCATCTTCCAAGGAGACTCACTATCACCATTACTGTTCATCATAGCCATGATGCCCTTGAATAGTATTCTGAGAAAGTGCCAAGCCAGATACAAGTTCTCCAATACAGAGGAAAAAAGGAACCACCTGATGTACATGGACGACCTGAAACTTTTTGCAAGGACCGAAAAGGAGCTAGAGACACTAATTAAAACTACCAGGATCTTCAGCCAAGATGGATTTTGGAATGGAAAAGTGCGCACAACTAGTTATAAGAAAGGGAAAACTGGAAACGACAGAAGGCATGGAACTACCCAACCAAACAGAAATGAGGGCACTAGGGAAACAAGACGACTATAAATACTTGGGAATTCTGGAAGCAGACACCATTAGAGCAACAGAAATGAAAGAGAAAATTGGAAAGGAATACCTCAGGAGAACAAGAAAACTCCTAAAAACTAAATTATATATCAGAAACCTAATAAAAGGTATAATACATGGGCAGTATCACTAGTAAGATATTCTGGAACGTTTATAGGGTGGACAAAAGAAGAACTGAGACAACTCGACCAGAAAACCAGGAAACTCATGACCAGGCATAATGCACTACACCCAAAGGACGATATTGACAGACTCTATGTGAAAAGGAAAGATGGCGGGAGAGGACTGATCTGTATAGAAGACTGTGTGAAGAACACGAAAAAAGAACTAGAAAAATGCATAATGCAAAACACTGAAAGGATAATTATGGCAGCGAGAGACACTGAAAAAAACAACAAAACAGAAAACAGAGGGACAAACAACAAAACGAGAAAAGAGAAATGGGAAGAGAAACAACTCCACGGAAGATTCATAAGAATGACAAGATGATGAGAATTACGAAAATACCTGGACATGGATGTGAAAAGGACATATAAACCGAGAAACTGAATCTCTAATAACTGCAGCACAAGATAACTTGATAAGAACCAACTATATCAAAGCAAGGATCGATAAGACACAAGAAAACAGCAAATGCAGACTCTGTGGACAAAGAGACAAAACGATAAACCATATAGTAAGTGAATGCAGCAAACTTGCACAAAAGGAATACAAAAACAGGCATGACCAAGTGGGGAGGTCGGTGCACTGGAAATTGTGCAAACGACTGCATTTTGAATGTACTGACAAATGGTACAAGCATAAACCCGCAATAGCACTCGAAAACGAGAACCACAAAATCCTATGGGACATGAACATACAAACGGACAAACCCATCCAAGCAAGAAGACCAGATGTCGTAATAATTAACAAGAAAGAAAAATCCTGTCAAATCGTAGACTTTGCAGTTCCAGCTGACCACAGGGTGAGTATGAAAGAAAAGGAGAAACGAAGCAAATACACAGAGTTAGCCAGAGAGTTAAGAGGGATTTGGATGATGAAGAAAATCAAAATAGTATCGATAATAGTAGAAGCACTAGGAACGATTCCGAAAAAAATAATAACAAAAATAATAATAATAATAATAATAATAATAATAATAATAACAATAATAATAATTACAATAATAATAACAATAATAACAATGATAATAACAACAACAACAACAATAATAACAACAACAATAATAATAACAACAACAATAATAATAACAACAATAATAACAACAATAATAATAATAATAACAACAACAATAATAATAATAACAATAATAATAATGACAATAATAATAATAACAACAATAATAATAACAACAACAATAATAATAATAACAACAACAATAATAATAATAATAATAATAATAACAACAACAATAATAATAACAACAATAATAATAATAACAACAACAACAATAATAATAATAATAATAACACCAACAACAATAATAATAACAACAATAATAATAATAACAACAACAACAACAATAATAATAACAATAATAATAATAATAATAATAATAATAATAATAATAATAACTATTTGTCCGTCATTTGGATTCCTAACTTTTGACACAAATTCCAATGCAAATTTGTGAAAACTTTGTATGCTTTTTGAGTAAATATAGAACATGCACTAACAATGTATGACACTGTTTAAAGAGATATACCACACAACCTGCACATATCAGAATTAATTATATTTTTATCATTGTTATTTTTATTGATATAAATTATATGTTTATTATTAATATTATTCTTATTATTTATTATTATTATATTATTATATTTATATGATTATTATAAAATATTACTTTTATAAATAAGCATCTGGTGTAGGATGTTTGCTTAGCAGAACTGACTTTTCAACGAAAGAGGTGCATATGAGGAGACTGAGACTGAATTTGTTTATGTTTGATACAGTGCGGCTTTTGGAGGATGGACACAGGAAGAAATAGAAAGCTGGATAGAGACCGACAAAAACTGTTAGTCAAGTATGGAACTCTTCACCCAAATTCTAATGTGCCCAGGCTGTATATCACGAGGAAGAAAAGAGGAAGAGGGCTTATTGCGATTAAATAGTGTGTTGGGGGAGAGCTTAGAAATGTTCACCACTACTTGGCTAACAGTCATAGAGTGTTACTCCCAGCAGTTGCGAAAGAGGAAGAGCTAGATAAAGAACCATTGGAAGATAAGCAGAAGTACAAGGAAAGAATGGAAGCAGAAAAGTTGACTGAGTTGGTAAGAACAAAACTTCATGGTTAGTTTCAGCGAGATACTAAGACAAAAGAAAATGTCAGGACATGTGGAATATTTAATCTAAATGTGACTTGAAAAGAGAAACAGAAAATCTTATATTTGCTGCTCAGAAACAGGCACTAAATACAAATGCAATAAATAAAACCATCTATGGGAAAGACTGTTCTGATATGTGCAGGTTGTGTGATATATCTGTTGAAACAGTGGTTCCAACATCACCAAGAAAGGGGTAGTGAAAAATAAGGACGTTAAGTTTCTCTGGGATTTCATGATTCAGTGTAACCGAGACATAACTCACATTAAACCGGATATTGCAGTTTTGAACAAAAAGACCAATAAATGCCAAATTACTGATCTGGCTTGCCCAAACGACATGAACAGGCAAGAAGAATGAGAAACCATGGAACTATCAGAAACTGAGGTTTGAGATTGCTAGTGGAATTGGAGTGGAATAAGAAAACCTCCATCATGCCAATAATGGCTCAATTCTTGAAGATCTCATAAAACAGCTGAACTCCTTGGGAATCAGATACAACATCACCGTACTCCAGAAGTCAGTTCTGTTTGACTCAGAAATGTGACTCTCTACCTGCGCCATTCCCCTCTTTCTTTATTGGCTCCCCCTCAACTATGTATGTCTCTCTTTCTCCCCTCTCTTTCTGGTGTTTTAATATCCTTTCTTCCTCTCTTTTACTCTTATCACTCTTTTTCATTTTTCTCTCTGTTTCTCTCACCACCCCTTTTTCCTAATCTCATTTGGTATCTTTATTTTAACACCCTCTTTTTCCTTGATCTGTTACTTAAAAAAAAACAAGAAACGTTGCATATCTTGACTTTTCCACAACCTGATTTTTCTTGAAGCTCCATTTTACCCTGGACATTTATATTTATATTTTTCATAGATTACCAATGCCTTTTCAACAGACGAATTTCGGATTTTTCCTGTTCTGGGTTTTACCATCTTTCTCACTGTATTTTTATCATATCCCTTTTCTTCCTTTTTTCCGTTTCTTTCTTTCTCAATCCTCTTGAATCCCTTCAAACTATCTCAAACTGTTAAATGACTTTTTCTTATGCCAATATGATAAACTTCATATTGTTTGTTTTCTGTGATGCATTAACCTGTAAAATTTATTGTATATTTTGCAAACCTCTTCCTTCTGATGAGAAGAATTGCATTTTTCGAAACTCCATGGAATAAGATTTTTCTTGTTTTATTTGCATTCCTTGTCGAATAATTAACATTTTGTATACCTTCCTTATAGGTTTACGAGTTTTTTTGTATTTTTTGGAAATTTTAATAAATTTTCAATATCAAGATATATATATATATATATATATATATATATATGTATATATTGTCGGTTGTCGGTACCCGAGTGGTTCAGGTCCTTGCTAATGAAGCCAGACATAACTTCTGTTGCCAGAGTTCGAATCTCTCAACTGGCGTTAATCGTGACACCCTGCACTGATGATTCCCAAAAGGATGAGACACTAGTGTCTGTAGGTATTTAATTATTATTATTATAGTAAATAATTATATATATATATATATATATATATATATATATATATATGCAGATCAGATCTACAAAAAAGGCACCAGTTTGGCTTGCAGTTGTGTTGTTTCATTCGTCATGCAAGGTGGCACTTTATCAATTGTTCACGTGACAAATCTGGCAGACCACTGCGTTTGTCACGTATAATCTTGACTGCGCATGCGCGCGACACTGATGCATCTGCGAGCACACAAGACGTCCCCCCCCTCTTTACTAGTGAACGTTTTATTCTTCATGTGTAAGAAAGATAATTGCATTAGTTTGAAATAAATATTCATTAAATGTTGAAACGACGATAATATTCTTGATAGCCATTCTATCGTTCTGTTTTCTAGTTGCCATAGCAACGCGCTGGTGGTGGTGGTGGTGGTGGTGGTGGTGGAGCACGTATTGATTTTGAAATAAAAACTGGCGAAATCAAGATGGTAAATAACGAAACAATTGATTATTTCAAATTATGTCCAATGAAAAAGTGTTGATGCGTCAATGCAACTTTAATATAGGGCTCTGTCAGTCCGTTCGTCGTTCCGTCTGTCACGCCTATGTTTGTAGTGGTATTAGAATCATACTCTTGCTCTGGTTTCTTCTTCTTCTTCTTCTTCTTCTTAATATTATTATTATTATTATCATTATTATCATCATCATCATCATCATCATCATAATCATCATCATCATCATCTATATATTAATACGATAGCGGGTGTTATTTTGTGTGTCACGCTAACACCTTTTTTCTTCCGAGTGACTGTCATTTAATTGTTATGACCTTCTATTTCTTGTAATGAATAATTTTACCAAGAATTCTTCATACGTTTTGGTTTCGGTTTCTATTATAACTGATGTCCCTCAATCACATGAATATATTTTTTTTATTTTTGAAATCACAACTTTATAATATATAAAAATCGATAGAAAATTGACTCTATAATAATGTATACGAAATCTGCATAAATTAAAATATATTTACGCGTACTTTACAACTGGGCTACACAGGGCGTCCCTGTTAGCTTATATAAATACTTTTGCAGTTTTAACAAAAGAGCTACAATAATATCAAGGCGTCTTTATTTATGCTGAACATCTACAGAATGCCAACATCAATATATTACATATGAAAGAGTCCGCTGTGGAATTTCCATAGGTTCCTCTAGTTATTATTATTTTTATTATTATTTACTCACTAGACGTAGTCATATAGGTCATTTCTCTTTGAAAACACCTTGTGGTGTTCCCTGGAGTCTGAGTGACAAGTCTTCCCAGATTTCCAGTATCCTCCGGCTCTTTCGATAAGCTTTGTAGATGAATTTGCGTTATCGCAACAGCCGCTTACTATTAATTTCTCGTTGGCAGCGACCATTGGTCTTCACTGGAATTTGGGTGGCATTAACCCTCCCCAAGGGCCCAGTCCACACTGCACTCATCCAGTGGAGCTCTGGCTAGTACTTTCTCTCCTCAGTCTTTCCATCTTCCTTGACCCTCCTCACTAATTTGGTGTGGCGCCAGTTTATTGTGACACCCACCTGCACAAAAAAGGGCGGGGGGGGGAGTCAGGATCCCCCACATTTATACAGTTTTCATGATTCCATGTGATGTTTATGTGAGTTTTACATCTGTAGCAGTTTCTGCATGTCCGACTTGTGCCTGTAGCTCGTGTGTGTTAGTCTCTGCATTCAAGGTTTTTTATTAATATTTCAGCCGTTTTCGTTATTGTTATCCATTGTATCTTGCCAGCCGTCCCTCTGATTAGAATTTCTCCCATTCTTTTTTCAAAGTTTTTCGGTATTGTTCCTAGTGCTCCTACTATTATTAACTTTCTTTATCTTCCATATCCCTTCGAGCTTTTTGGTCAGTTCTGTGTATTTACTTCGCTTCTCTATTTCCTGTAGTCTGCTGGAAATCTACAATCTGGAAGGACTTTCCCTTCTTGTTAACTATTATGGGTCTGGTCTTCTTGCTTGAATGGGTTTATCCGTTTGTATATCCATGTCCCATACAATTTTGTGACTTTCCTTTTTCAGTATTGCTGCCAGTTTGTGCTTGTAGCATTTGTATGGATGTTGAATGTATAGTTGTCTGCATGATTCTCAGTACATTGCCTTCCCCACTTGATCATGTATATTCTTATATTCTTTTTAGGCTAGTTTGCTGCATTCACTTATTATGCAGTTTATTGCTTTGTCCACAGAGTATTCTCAACTTTTGAAGGTTTTTTCTTGGATTTTTTTTTTCTTTGAGCATCAAGCCAATTTCTTTGACTTTAAACATTGCTTCGCCCATTTCTATTTCCTTAATTGTCACTTTGTGGCCTGCTGAAACGGCAAAATCTACAATCTGACAGTACTTTTCCTTCTTGTTAATTATTATGACGTCTGGTCTTCTTGCTTGGATGGGTTTATCTGTTTGTATATCTATGTCCCATAGAATTTTGTTTCATTTTCATTTTCAAGTACTGTTGTCAGTTTGTCAGTTTGTGCTGCTGCTGCTTATTATTATTAATATTATTATTATTATTATTATTATTATTATTATTATCTTCCTTTTTTCTTCTTATTTTTCTTTTTTTTTTTTTTTTGTTCGTGGAATTTCCGTTTAGTTTTCGGTACAGATAGAGAGTAGGAGAAATTGTTGACAGTGGTTATAGCTAGACGAGTGTTTGTTGTGAATGTTTTACAGGAGGAGGGGAACCATACATTGAAGCTCGGTCGAGCATCTGCCATGAAAATAATGAGAGAGCAGAGGTAGACTCCAACGTCTTTTCTGTGAGAAAGACATTGCAAGGAAGAGAAAAGGGACATCAATTTCATAAAAGTATTTGTTGTTGTTGATGTGCACTGATCAGAAAGACATAGAATAATGTCTCAAGGATCTATTCTGGGGCAAAAGCCCTTGCTGGTCTTCATTCATGATCTGCCAAATCATATCCTGAGATCATTCGTTTACATCGACACAAAATACACAACAGTCTATGGCTACACTGTGAAGAGCTCTGATGATTATGATATCGCTTATTATCTTTATTTTTTTTGAGTATTGAATACCTGGTGCCCTGAGGAAAAAAATCTATGAAACCAAGTGGCTCTCTTTTCACCACTAACTCTCAGACCTTTTGTCTTATCCTAGTCTAAATAAATGGTTCTCTGCTCGAAGAGGTCTCTTTCTTCCCATAAGCTCAAAAGAAGATACTTTTACGCAAGATCTGAAATTGAAGATGTTTATTCAGTCTGTTGCTAGGTTCAACCTACGAGGATCGTTCCAAAAGTATGGCGTCCAATATTTTCACTCAAACATTAAAAGATTGAAGTGCTACAAAGATGAGAACAGTACCATAAAAAGGGCGACCATTTGTGTTCCAGAATTTATTGTTCTACATAGTCACAACCAATCTGCATGCTTTTTGCCAGCCTCTTTTAATGATTCAATAATAAAAGTCTGTTGCCATTCCGAAATCGACGAACCCATCTCCTAACTATGCTGACATTAACTGCATTAGCTACGTAAACGTTCAACAGACGCTGGTGAATGTTGATCAGTTCATTTTTTTTTTTTTTTTTGTGGCATGAAAGAATTCAGTAACACATTTCTGTTTCTGACAGATGTCCACAACAGAGATTGTTTTCTT
>NC_136516.1:26687450-26694950 GCF_053919585.1 Euprymna scolopes | reverse complement strand
AGAAGAAAGAAGGGAAAAAGGAGGCAAGAAAGAATGTTTGATGCGTTTAAATACATTTTGGACCGGCTCCAAAACAAGATTGCTTCTGCTGATATTTTGGTTTTTGGAAAGCCGTTAAAAAGGCAATCTTCTAAATTTTCTCATTGGTCGCTTGTGTCTTCAACTACGTCCGCCAGGAATATGTTCATTTTACTTTTCTTGTTGTGAGAAAAGCGTGTGGACGAATTTGAAATTATGTCGTTACTGGAAGAACTTATTTTTGTGCAAAATGCGCGGGGAAAATTGAAATGAATAAACGTTCGTTTATTTGCGCGCGAGCGTGTGTGTGTGTGTGTGTGTGTGTGTGTGTGTGTGTGTGTGTGTGTGTGTGTGGGATATAGGATTATCTGTCTGTCCTCCTGATGGGTGTGAAATTTAGACGAGACATTTTGTCTTTCAACTCTGTTATGAACGTGGTTGTAGGTGAGATCTCCGTGTGTTGATCAAAATATTGACCCAGTAGAGTCAAAGTGGAACCGAAAAATACCTCCGCCAGTGTGCTTTGTAAATCTTCTTTTACAGAGTTCCGTATCATTAATAGTATCAAAGGTATATTGTCTGCCCAGTCTGTGCTGTTCAGACTCATTGCCAGGGAGGTTTTGAACTGCCTGTGAAAGCGTTCAACAACGCCATTCGAGGATGGGTGATACGCCGTAGTCTTGATGTGATTTGTTCCCAGTAATTGATTAAATTCCGCAAAGAGTGTCGATTGGAACTGCGAACATCTGTCTGTCGTAATGACTATGGGTACTCTGAAAATGGCTATCCAGTCCTGAAGTATGGCTCTGGCTATTGTTGAAGCTGAAGTATCCTTAATGTTGGTGAATCTAGCATCCGGTGTGCTAAAGAAACCCAGTGGTGATTTCGCGTGTCCGTGAATTTTGTGCTTTTGACAAGGTATGCACGTCTTAGTCCAATTTCAAATATCTGTGTTTATATTCGGCCACAAAAATGCGCGGGGAAAATTGAAATAAACAAACGTGTGTGTGCGTGCGTGCGTGCGTGCGTGCGGCGCGCGTGTGTGTGTGTGTGTGTGTGACAGCATAGGCTAGACTAGCAGAACTCCCAAGGCAGGAATCAGGCGTTCAGCCATAGTTGGCAGCTCTTACCATTAGGCTATAAAAGCGCTCGTAAATTATATATATATATATATATATATATATATATATATATATATATATATATATATATATATATATATAAATGAAAATTACAATTGAATTTACCAAAATGATCCAAGATGGTAAAATTAAAGAATTATAAATATTAAAGAATTAATATTTATAAAGAGCAAAACAGTTAATAAAATATGTTAAAAAAAAACACTTTGAAATGAGTTAAAAACATATTTAATCTGAAAAGGAAACACTAGATAAATGGATAGTCCTTAATCCGCGGAGTTTCGAAGAAATACTCTCCTTCTCATCAGAGGGTAGGAATTAACAAAATGCGGGATCGGATTTTGCATGCAGAAGTATTTGATGAAACAACAAGTAAGTCAAAGATCTAACTTGAAAACAAAATAAGTTAAGCAGAGGGAATATGGTGAAGAAAAAGGTTAGGGTTAGGGTAAAATGTAAAACTTCAAGAAAGTTAAAAGAATTTCCATTGTATTTTACTTGTACAAATGGAAATTCTTTTAACTTTCTTGAAGTTTTACATTTGGATTTTACCGTCACTGGATTTTTTTATCTTCCACCAGACTATCCATTCACGTGTAATCACTATATATATAATCACTATATATATAATCAATATATATATTGAGGGAATTAGACCGAGGGTCTAAAGAGCAGAGTTTATTTTAATGTACCAGTAAATGTATTAATACTATTAAAAGAAAACAGTGCTCGTTGTAATGTAGATATATAATTAGCTCAATAGGTATAGATATTCTAGAGCTATTTTAATATTGAGTAAAACGATTCATAATTTTGAATTAAAAATCAGTTTCGAAAGAAAAACAAACAAAATCAATAGATTTATTTTGATTTGGCTTGTTTTTCTTTTGAAACTGATTTTTAATTCAAAATTATGAATCATATATATATATATATGAGTTAAAAATAAAAATAAAAAACTATAAAAAATACTGTTCGAAACTCGCTCAATATATGTTAATGTGACATAGACTGACTTATATTTGGCGGGTTTGTAACAGTATTTTGGATAGTTTTTTTTTTTTTTTTTAACTTAACCGAGAGTCCGGCGCTATTTTTAATTCAATTAAAGTTGGTGACGTTACCACTGTACCAACATGGCACGCATATGAACTGATTAAAAATAAACTAAGATAAATTTACCAAATGTATAACGATTTTATTATTAATATTTTGGCCCCTTTTCGACCCCTTGAAAACTATTTTAACCGACTAAA
The DNA here is from genome assembly GCF_053919585.1 of Euprymna scolopes. Classification (NCBI taxonomy): domain Eukaryota; kingdom Metazoa; phylum Mollusca; class Cephalopoda; order Sepiida; family Sepiolidae; genus Euprymna; species Euprymna scolopes. The sequence goes on along the minus strand of NC_136516.1, from coordinate 26,692,534 downwards.
GACCCATAAAAGAACGGCCCATAAAAGATCCAATCATTTGAGGCCCCTAGCGCCGCTCTGCAACTTTTTGTTTCAGGAGAGATAGAGTTTGAAAATATGGAGACACAGACAGACAGACAGACATAGTGAGTTTTATAAATTAGATTTTTGACGGGTTGCAAGTGAGTTTTTATGTGGTGACTAAATTGTATAAACACCGACGAGTCTTTGTTAGTGGCATGCAACTGTTTGTTTGATTCGTAGCGAATGAGGTTAATGGTGGTCGGAAGAGACGCATAATTACACACGCTTATTCATCTCTTATCAGTATGCGACGATGCAGCCGAAATTATTCTGTTTTCTGAAAGATCCGCAAATATTGTTTCGCAAAACGCAATTGCGACGAGAATAATAAAGGCAGACATATAACGACAACTAAGAGAGGCGTTCCCAAAGTAATCCCTCCTATTTTTTAATCCGCCCGAATGGATCACGGGGGATTGCAAATTGCATTGTTATGATGACTGAACTTATGCATTCATGAACTGAAAGCTTCATCTCTCTGATGCAAATATTGACGGTGTGAGACTTCGATAAAGCAACCCCTGTCATCGACGGGTGTCAGAAGCAGGAATGTATCATTGAATTCCTGGCAGTGCATTCAGAATGGTGGTGACTATGTAGAAATAAAATAAATTCTTGAGAACAAAAGTTGCTCATTTTAATGGTACCACTCCCGTCTTCGTAGCTCTTCACCATTTTTTGTTTAAAAAAAAGTAGGAGGCTTTACTTTTGGAAAGATTCTCGTAACTTAGAATAGTACACGAAAAAGATTTGACTTTTGATTCATCGCTGGCGACGACTGGCTTTCTCAGGATTCCAGTACTCCCGACGATCTTCCAATTTTCCTTTTTGCTTTTGTTGCTAAATTTTATCGGTTTTGATCATATCCTGTTCGTAACGCCATTTAGAGTTGGGGTGCTTAGTCTTGGAAGATAGTTACTGGTACACATGCTTTGTATTTGATAGATCTAGGAGAAAATAGTTCCTGGCTGCTTCCGGTTAGTCCAAGGGACAATACTGCCACCTCTACAGCAATAAAAAGGAGCAAATAATAACCTTAACCCTGAAAGTAATTAAGTCCAATTAAAAAAGAAATAAAAATCGTTGCTTTTGCTTCCCAATGCACAGTTAACAAAGTTAACGGAAGTAACGTTTTAAAAATTGTTGTGGTAATTCTTCTAATGCACTCACCTTCAAAAGACAGAAAGTCTGTTCTGTTTGCTGTCAATACATATGGGTTGGGAGAGGAAGAAGAGGAAGAAGAAGAAGCGGTAGACGTGGTTGGTTTTATGGGAGAGAGGATGAGACTAACCGCGGGAATTTCCGAGATTTGAGAAGGATAAAAGACCGAACTCGGATGGATAGGCCACTGTGATTTTGCTCAAGCAGAGAAAACGGCGAGAGGAGAGAAAAATCCCCTCCTTAAAAAAAGTTCCGGCTCAAGATGAGAAAGACAGTGAAGCTGGAGGACCCAGCAGTTTTCAAGCTATTTCGGCTCACAAATGGCAGGCAAAACATTTGATATCCAAGCACTCACCTCCAAAGGACAGAAAGTCTGTTATGTTTGCTGTCAACACACAGGGGTGTGGAGAAGAAGTAGAAGAAGAAGCAGTAGACGTGGAAAGAAACACATAAAATTGCATTAAAAAGTGAGACATTTTTTAAAATGAATTATCACCCTAAACGATACAAACAAAATAGAGAAAACGGGAATTCGTTTCACTTTTATAAAATATAATATATATATATATATATATATATATATATATATATATATATATATATATATATATATATATGGGGGGGGGTAGATTGTACGATTTTGTTTTTCACCATTTTCAGTTTAATGTCCTTTCTATATTTTGCTCTGTTTATATTTTAACGTACCTGTTGTTGATTGAGGTTCTCCAATTATATGGGTTAACGTCAAAAATAAAAAAATAAAAAACTGGTGAAATTATATTAAAAAAATGACTGTTTATGGTCGGACTAATTATTGTCTGGCATGTGTTAAGTTTCTGTTTATTGTATTATCATTGTATACTTATTTTAATTCTCTTCTTTTCCTCAGCTTTAAATGAAAAAAGAAAATTGTGTGAATTTTTTTTTTTTTCATTTCGTATTCAACGTTCTAAAAAGAAGACATGATTGTTTTAAAACGATTGTAATTTAAACGATTAGAGTGAGAAATGCTATATAAAGTAAAGGTATTATAACGAAATTTTTTTTTTAAATACATCATTTGAAATCAAAATTAAATATTCTGCAAGAACTTTCTAGTCAACCTAACATATTCAAAGAATGACTAATTATTGTTTGGTGTTAAGTTTCTTTTTTATTGTTTTATTGTTTATTCAAAACTACTTTGTTTTGCATTTTCTTTTTTATCTGATGATGATTTGATGAGGTTCATCTCAAGGGACCTCCGACCACCAAACGGAAAACTGTACTCAATTATTGTTATCTCAAGACTGTCCATAAACTGTAAACTGTCATAAAAGTGTCGTAAAACTCATGCCCACCCTAAAACTAACCATAAACTAACTCTAACAATATAGACCTTTCTGTCTTTTTTTCCCACTTTTACCAGACATTGATCAACAAACCTATTTAAGTTTTCTTTTGCGTGACTTGGTGAACAACTTCCTATACTTTTGTCTTACTGATAAACTTATTTCTTTTTTTTTTTGTTATAGTTTCTTTTCTTTTTTTTTCTTTGTATTTTGGGTGTTGATAGTATCACATTATTAGACTCTATTGCTGCTTCAACAAAGAATTTTCATTCCAAGCAAAACCACAAGTCCAGTCTATTTTTTTTTATTTTATTTGTTTATTTATTTGTTTATTTTATTTGTTTATTTATTTTTCATTTTATTTGTTTATTTATTTTTCATTTTATTTGTTTATTTATTTTCCATTTTATTTGTTTATTTATTTTCCATTTTATTTGTTTATTTATTATGTTATTTATTAATTTACTTTATTTTATTTATTTTTTTATTTTATTTGTTTATCTATTTTTATTTTATATTTTATTTTGTTTATTTATTTATTATTTTATTTATTTATTTATTTAATTTATTTATTTCTTATTTTATTTATTTTATTTTATTTATTTTGTTTATTTATTTATTTTTGATTTTATTAGTTTATTTATTTATTTTTTTATTTATTTTTATTTATTTTATTTTATTTATTTTTTTATTTATTTATTTTTGATTTTATTTGTTTATTTATTTATTTTTTTATTATTTTATTTTATTTATTTATCTATTTTATTTTTTGGTTATTTATTTATTTTTGCTCATTATATTTATTTTTAATTTAATTATTTATTTTAATTTTATTTATTTTTTTACTTTATATTTTATATTTTATTTATTTTTTAGTTTATTTGTTTATTTTATTTATTTATTTATTATTTGTTTTATTTTATTTTATTTATTTTTATTATATTTATTTTTTTAATTTTATTTACTTATTTTATTTATTTTTATTTTATTTATTCATTCTGTTTATTTATTTTTTATATTTTATTTATTTATTTTTATTTTATTCATTTACTGTCTATTTTATTTATTTATTTTATTTATTTATTTATTTTATTTATTTTTTTTTTGGGGGGGGGGGTGAAATAACAGATTTGCAAAATGAGATATTTTATGGAAACCAAACGAAAAACATGTTGCCACACCTGGACTGGTGCATCTACCACTAATCTCTCCCCCTTAAACAGGAGTTCTCAATCTGATAGGAGTACAAATAGCACTCGTTTTCTTAGTTTGAACAGCAGACTTGCAAAATGAGATTTTTTTATCCTGGCCAACTAAAAACGCCAGTCCAACCTGACACTCTCTGTTACTGAGGACCACCAAAAACTCCTGAAAAAGCTAACTCCAACTGACTGCCTCACTCTATAGAGTCGACTCTGACTCCCTCCTCCCCCTGCCCATAGACTGATATATATATATATATATATATGAAATAAAATGGAGGTGGAAGAACCTGTATACTCAACGTTTCGCCCGATTAATGCGGGCTTCTTCAAGAGGGATGGTCATTGACGAGAGAGTTGGAGGATGGGGCTATATATATAATGATGGGGGAGAGCAACGTGTTTCCTTATGTAAATTAGATATCATATATACATGTATATACATTTTATGAGAGAAAAACTAAATTAGAGTAAATTAGTGTAGTGGATTACGTCTAAAAGTTAAAATATCGTAGAGATTAAAAAAAAAATTGTGTTTGGAAATATAGCGGTGATAGATTAAATAAATAAAATGACACGAGATTACGAAAGAATTTTTTTTTTTTTTTTTTTTTTTTAAATTACAAATAATTGAATTGGGATAAAATAGCGTAGTAACTTAAAAGATGGTTGAGTATCCAGGTCCTTCCACCTCCATTTTATTTCATATCGTCGGATTTAATCCAGCTCAACAATCATATATGTACTTTTTTCTTCTGTTCCCTCCATCTTTCCCTTTGGCCAAACATCTCTCCCCCGCAACATCTACCATTCATATGAATCACAATAAACATGCAGATTAATGCATGTTTATTGATCATACAAGTACTTTATTTGAGAAAGAATCGGGGAAACCAGTGCTAACAACAGAATTAGGTCGGTCAACAAAAGCTGTACCATAATTCAGACGATTTTACGTTGTGTTATAAGTAGAGCTATGGCAACAGCATATTCTTTTCATTGTTTTGGCTCTCGAGTGTATATCTGACACTAATCAACCGAGAACCATGTCACTCTATATAAAAGCGTATAAGATATCAATAGATACACACTCGAAAGTCAAAACAATGAAAAGAATATGCTGTTGTCCTAGCCCTAGTTATAAGATAAAGGTATTAGGAAGTTGGGGGATGAGTTGAATAACTATGCAATCTGAACTAATGGCTTGGATATTTTAAGAACGATCCCAGTTCACTATATAGCACCACTATATAGCACCAAGAGTAAAAATATATTGGTACTCTATGGCTGACTGGGATAGCTTCTGTACACTTATAACTGATCTATC
>NC_136516.1:26487450-26682450 GCF_053919585.1 Euprymna scolopes | reverse complement strand
ATAAAAAAAAATAAAAAAATAAGAACAAGGTAAACACACACACACATACACAGTACCACATTTCCAAATACTCACATCTGCATATTATTCACGCTATGAACATATTGAGATACTCATTTCTAAGTCTTGTGACTACTGCCTCAATTTTCTTCATCAAACACGAGTTTGCACAAATGAATATTTACCACCTGAAAATAACTTTTATATTGTTATAAGATTATAATATAAAAATGTTATTAGAAAATTTCGTTTTTTCTCTATTCTACATTTACAAAATTCTCTTTATATTTTAGTTAACAATTGTGAACTGGTGACCCTTCTATTCTCTCAATGTTTCATTCATTTCCATTTTTGTACGCATGCCCCTATACAGGGTGTCCGTAAAGTTACTATACAGTCTTACAAGGTTAAATAAACCTGTAAAAAAAATAAATATTAACTATTAATACAAATATAATACAATAAAACAATAAGACTGTATAGTAACTTTCCGGACACCCTGTATATCTTTCATTCTTTTTTTACAAAGGAATCACCACTTATCAAGGCCTATAGGCCACTCGTGAATAAGGGTTAAAGAATGTGCAAGTGCTGAAATGAACGACTGCTTTTCTAGGTCAAACATCACGCCATAGCGGAATGAAATCACGCAGTTAATTCTGGCTTCAAGCCAGTTAAGCTTGAAGGTTTCTGCATATTTGTTTGTTTCCCCAAGATGTTGGGGAAAACCAACTTCCCATAAAAAGGGAAGTGTCCAAATGAATAGGCCCTAGCAATGCCAGGAACCACTTTGCAGAAGTCTTAGCAGCTAAAAAGATATATGTCGTCTGAATGGAATATTTGCCTTCAGTAAAGCTTTCCAGATGCTAGATCTGTTGCCCTCTTATCTTATGAGCACTTGTGAAAATATCAGCAGCAGCAGCCGAACGATAGATGGCTAATGAAGACAGCAGCAGTTTGGTTTGAGCACTACGTAAATTACAAGCAAAAGAAAAAAAGTCAATATGTGGTCGAAGAGAAGTACACATCGAAATAGATGGATATGTAAAGTCGAAACTAAAAACAGCCTATCCTGCCTTGACAGAGTCCAAAATAAACTTCGTAGCTTAGTGGGGGATGCCCTTTTCTCTACCCTGCAACCTCTCTCGCACAGAAGAGACGTTGCGAGCCTATCCTTGTTTTATCGTTATTTCCATGGCAGGTGCTCGTCTGAACTCCAATCTCTGGTCCCCCCTCGCCAATCTTTCACGAAAAACACCTGTCTAGCTGAATCCATTGTGAAAAATTTCCCCCACTCTATATCTGTGCCTAAATCAAAACGTAGATTCCATGAACAAGGCTTCTTTCTTAGAACTGCACGCCTGTGGAACTCTGTTCCGTCTGCCTGCTTCCCACCTGACTATAACTTGGATGTCTTTAAGTCCAATGTTAACAAATTCCTAATGAACCGCCCTATTAAGTAAACACTTCATCAAATCTCCACACTAACGTAATGTACTTGCAATAACCCTTATCCCTGAGTGGCTTCCGGGCCTTGATAAGTGGTGATCACTGTGTAAAAAAAAAAAAAAAAAAAAGTGGAGCAGAAAGAAAGACACAAGTCACAGAAGATGGACCGGTGAACCCATGGTGGTAGCAAGAGACTTTTAAGCTAGTGTCAGCTGGGTTTTGTTAATCTCATAGCAGACAAAATGTACAGTTAGAAAAAACAAGAAACATTGTTTGGAAAGTATTCGTAATAAATGCCTTTTGCTAAAACAGAAAAAAAAACAATTCAGATTTATTTATTTTTTGTTTGTTTGTTCCTTTACGGCGGTACTGTACAACATAGGGGCCCGAGAGAGGTTTGAACTGTAACGAACACATTCGTGTAACAGCTACATTACATTATAGGGATGACCTTGGTGTAAACTAACTTTGCGTGCGATAATTAGAAATGTGTTGATTTTTTTTGCAGGAAGCATTTCCATTAAAGACTGGTGTCACGTCTTGGATGAAGTGATGAACATTTCGTTGCCATGGCGACACATGCAGCCGATGCTTGCCGAAATGGACCGGGAGAAAGAGATCATTTATGAGAGTACTTTTAATGAAATGACCTTTGCTGACCAACAGGTGAGGCTGATTTGATTCGGATTTTGATTAGAAAAATCCCTTTTTTTCTGTATTGAGGCATCCTTCAATTGATGAAGAAACGTTCACAAAACATTCGTTTGTTCACTCATTGCAGCTAGAAGCTCTAATCTAAAAAGCCAGTGTCGCTTGACCTCTGCATTGTTTTTGTTTTACCCTGGCAATACATGTTTATTTCTATTGTGTTAGGAACTTGTAACTTTTACATTAGGAATTATATCTGTGAAGTTAAATAAAAGATAAAAATAAGTTTCTAGACTTTTTTGTACGAACATTAAAAATTGTCGTAGACTCTTGACAAGTCAGTATGTTATTGCTATACACCTTATGAGATAGCTGGCCCATTTTTATGATTTCAGTTTCAAATGAACAGCTACAATAGGAATCGGAATACACCCCACTAAAGCCATATTGTCACAGCTGATGAATTTCAAAAATGCAATCTGGACGTGAGGACACTTTAGAAGAATGATATGCAATAAAATTTTGTTTTAAACTTGGAAAAAATGCCACAGAAACGTATGGAATACTTCAAACTATTTTGGAACCATCTTGCATGAATAGAGCATCAGTTTTTGAGTGGCATAAGGGATTCAAGGAAGGCAGGGAGTCTATGAGGAATGATGAAAGGTGTGGGAGGAGTAAGGAAATGACACCAAAATTGATTGACCAAATAAAGAATTTCATGAATAAGGACCGTCGTGTGTCTATAGAGACAATAAGTGCATAGTTTGATGTAAGGGTGGAAATTGTACAGACAATTATTCACAAGAAATTGAAGATGTGGAAGATTTGTGCGAATGCCCCTGCCCACAACTCCATCCTTGTCACAGACTATTTGATCCAAATGGGCATCAAGACAGTTCCTCACTCTCACTATAATCCAGGCCTTGCTCCCTGTGATTGCTTCCCTAAGGAAACCTTAGAGGCTGTCCTTATGAGACAATTGAGGAGATGAAATAGGCTGTGACGAGGGTCATTGACATGTTCACACAAAAAGACCTTTCAGAAGTTGTTGGAATGGTACAAGTGCATTGCAACCGGAGGAGATTACTTTGAAAAGGACTAGAGTTTCATGTGTGTACTATCAATAAAAGTTCTCATATGAAAAACGTCATGCAAATCTCCAGTCACCAGTGTTGCAGTCCGTGGTATGGTTAAAAAAAAATACATTAACAAAAGTATGTTACAGAAGTATGCATCATGATTCTGGGGCCATAACTGCTACTCATCGCTGTTACAAAGTTTACATGTAGCTGTAGTGTATTCTCCCATGCAGATCTGGCACTGAAATAAATATTCACAGAGGGCCTACTTATGAGCCTGTACACGCCTGGATGTTGGCCATTTTTTGTGCCTACGTATTAAGGGGGGGGGACATGTTGGGAAATTCTAACCTCCAAACGCTGAATTGTATGCCCCACATAGTCAGCCTCACACTGACCGTTAAAACGATAAACCACCAATTATATTGAGTGGTAGGGATACCATCCTTTCAAAAGGAGGCAAAAACATTTTGTGTACAAAACACGATTTGATTTGCAAAATAGCAACGTGAAACGACTGTAGAAATTTTATTGAAAACTCCTGGCTTTTGACACCAATCCACGGGAGCTTCACATAGATAAGACATTTTTGAGGCCCCACAAAGGTTCTACCTTTGAACACCAGGATTTTATCCTTTACACATTTTTCAATTGTGTGTAAAGGATAACCATTGGCCAAAAGGATCGCAGTCGTGCTTTGGAATTCCGCATCTAGTTTAGTACTGAAGCACTGGTTTTAATCAGATTTATTTTTCTGATTTTAGGGGAGAACGAAACCCAGCTAATGTATTGACCTGTGAAAGTGGTTTTTGTATATATGCTGGTAATAAAACTCATACCAGACCTTTCGACTAGAACATCTAAGAACGGTAATAATTCATTAACCTCACTCTCAATAGTAAACGTGAATGCAGGGTGAAGTAAGTTTAATTGTTCTAACAACCCCTCAGCTTCCGTACAAGAACACATGACAAAAATGTCATCCACATAACGGAAATAGCACATCGTCGGTTTTAGAAACTGATAAAAAAGTACAAAAATATCGGCCAATGTTGGACCCAGAGGGCTTCCCATTGCTACCCCATCAACTTGACAACTCTCTCTCTCTCTCTCTATATATATATATATAAGCTATACCTATAACACGTTGATTTTAATTTTCAGAAGTAAGTATAAAAGTGATGCAATTAGATTTTTAAACTTTTGTTTTGTTTTTTTTGCAGGAATTAAATCTGCACAACATCCTCTACGAGAATAAAGACACTTTGTCGACCATTTTCCGAGTGATGGACAAGGACAATTCTGGTGCGTATTGATTTGTTTTCATTTTGCTTTTTCTTCTTAATAGCAAAGTATGCGCTGACGTACAATATGAGGTGTCTTCAATAAGTTTCCAGACTTTTTCCGTACGGACACTTTTATTGATAGTACACCCATGAAACTCTAGTCCTCTGTAAAGTAATCTCCTCCAGCTGCAATGCACTTGTTGTACCGTTCCAACAATTTCTGGAAGGCCCCATGTAAGTCCTCTTGTGTGAGCGTGTCAATGACCCTCATCACAACCTCTTTCATTTCCTCAATTGTCTAATAACGACAGCCTTTAAGGTCTTCCTTGACTTTAGTGAATAATCAAAAGTCACAGGAAATAAGGTGCGGACTATAGGGAGAGTGAGGAACTGTTTTGATAACTATCTTGGTCAAATAGTCTGTGACAACGATGGAGTTACATTTCGGAAAAATTTCACAGAAATCTTTGCATCTTTAGTTCCTCGTGAGTAATTGTGTGTACAGTGTCCATACTTACATCACACTATCTTTAGCCTTGAAATTCTTTATTTGGCCAATCAACTTTGGTGTTCTGAGTTTCTTAATCCTCCCACACCTCTCATCATCCTTCACAGACTCTCTGCTTTCCTTGAATCTCTTATGCCAAAACTGATGCTCGATTCATGCAAGATGATTCAAAAGTAGGCTGAAGCATTCTATACGTTTCTGTGGCATTTTTTTCCAAGTTTAAAAAAGAATTTCATTGCATATCATTCTTCTAAAGTCCTCACATCCAGATTGCATTTTTGAAATTCATCAGCTGTGACAATCGGGCTTTAGTGAGGTGTATTCCAATTCCTGCTGTAGCTGTTCCATTTGAAGCTGAAATCATAAAAATTAGTCTGTTATCTCAAGACAAGATGCATAGCAATAACGTACTAAATTTTTAAGAGTCTACAGCAATTTTAAATGCCTGTACAAAAAAAAAACAGTCTGGAAACTTATTGAAGGAACTTTGAATTTCAAGCAGATAAAGATTTGTGCAGAGGACTAGTGCCTTTCCATGGACTTCTCAACTGGTAGTTTTGCGTACAATATGGGATGAACCTCCTGAGAGAACAGTGGCATGTTAACAGCCCAAGTGCGGGAACGGCAGAGTCTCAGAGGCCAGAAGTTCCATTGGAAAATTAATAAGAAAACAAAACAATTCTTATAATTAAACTAAAGTTTAGGAATTTTTTAATTGCTGTTCGAATTTATAAAATCAATTGTTGAAAAAAAAAAAAAAATTTGAAATGTATAACAGACCACTCAATAAGTCTCGGGCCTAACTGATAAAACAGTAACTTTTAGGTAAAATTCGACTTCATTCATAAAGATAATCCTCTTGTGATTCCAATACTTCTCTGACTTTTTGTTAAATGTTTTTTTGTTGTTTTTTTTTTTTGGCCACAAAATATGTGTCTGTTATCGATATCAAAACATACTTGGAGTCAAATCTCTTAAATCCACAAAATGTGTTGTGTTGTTGAATGTATATCATGAAATTCTTTATTTGGCCAATCAACTCTGTTGCAATATTTTTTAACTAATGAGGGGGTATGGTCCCTCACAGTTGGGAGATTCTATTTATAAACAATGCTACTAGGAACTGACGAATCAAATTAATTCACATTCTGCTACCAACCAATCAGAAACCAGAATTGCTCCATAACAAGGCCAATAGCCATTAGTCACGTGCTCTCGTGTAATGAATGAATGCGTGAATGTAGGATTGACATGAAATTCTTAAAGATAAACTAAAATGACCGAAAAATGGGCTGAAATGACTTAAATAAATAAAAAGTAAATGACTTAGAATGACTTTAATGAACTTAAGGATGAATTGAATGACCTTAAGAATGACTTGAATGCTTAAAAAATGACTGGAATCCTTCAAAAACAACTTGAATGATCTGGAGAATGACTTGAATGGCTTTGAGACTGACTGGTTGTAAAGTAGGTGATCATTTTACATTAAATTAATACAGAAAAGTGATCCCCACTTTATATCACAAAAATTATTTGATTTAGGGAATTTGAAACGTTATTTTTGTATTCAGGAACACCGAAAACCAATAAATAGTGGTATAATAAACATAAAAAGAAATAAAAAGTACATGTGTTACGGACCGATCGACTTGAGTGACTTATAGAGTTGCTTGCACATGACTAAAAAAACTATTCTGTGGTATGCATTTTAAAAAAAAAAATTCTCTGTCGGTCGGTCGATCGGTCCGTAACACATTTACTTATTAGTTACAAACAAGTGCAGCATCGGTTAAGAACAGATACTACACTTTGATATTAGCCATGTGGCCAAGGAAAAGTTACATTTCGGACAAGTTTAGGAAAAATCTAATGGATAGGTAAAAATTTATTGGTGCAAAACGTGTCATTATTTGCAATTTTGGTACATTTTTGACCCCTTATGAGCCCCTTGGAATGCTGAATACCAGTGACAATTGACAAACTATGCAGTTTTACACCTAAACACATGTATATTTAATTTTAACACCATGGGAGAGCACTATATAGATATACATATCTAGTTTTTTTATTGAGAAATATGAAAAAAAGGGTATTTTTAGCACTAAAAGTCCCCGGGGGCGCAAAGCAAAATTTTGCTAGGGTCACCCATACTGAATTTATATTAAGAACAATTCCCTGCACATTTTGGAAAAGTTTCAGAAAAATATAATGGATAGGTCAAAATTTATGGGGTAAAAAGTGTCATTTTTTGCAATTTTGGTAAATTTTTGACCCCTGATGAGCCACTTTGAATGCCGAATACCAGTGACAATGGACAAACTATGCAGTTTCACACCTTAACACATGTATATTTACATTTAGCAACATGGGAGAGCATTATATAGACATACATATCAAGTTTTTGTTGAGAAATATGAAAAACATGGCAGAAGAAAGGGCATTTTCAGCACTAAAAGTCCCCGGGGGATGCAAACCAGACTTTTGCCAGAGTCACCCACACTGAATTTATATTAAGAACAATGCCCTCCACATTTTGGGCAAGTTTCAGAAAAATCTAATGGATGGATCAAATATCACAGGACAAAAAGTGTCATTTTTGGCCATTTTTTACCCCTTTTGAGCCCCTGCGGGCAAAACAGGATTTTTCGAAAAAAAAAAATTTTTTACTATGCACATTTATATATTAAAATATAATTTGTGACAAAATTTCAAGAAAAACTAATGGACGGTTATCCGTCAATCATCCGGACTAATGGACAGACGGACCCATTGAAAACATAGGTCCCTCTGATAAATCGGGGGACAAAAATGTTACTCCATACCCCTTGCTTAAAAAAAAAAAAAAAAAAATGTAAATGTGTTACAGACCGACCGATGGAGTGACTTGCATGCAACTAAAAATGCCTAGCATTGCCTAGGAAAAGTTACTAACATAAGTGCAGTATCTGTTAAGAACATATATTACACTTTGATCTTAGCCATGTGGCCAAGGAAAAGTTACAAACGTAAGTACAGCATGTAGTAAGAATAGATGGTATTTATTTGCTCCCCCACTGAGCAAATTAGGCACAAGGCCGTTTTTAATGTGAGGTAAAAACCAGCTCCCCTAAAAGTAGGCAAAAAGGGGGCACTCTGGTTACCAAAAATAATAATTGTCCCAGTATAGAGGGTTTCCCCTCCATTGACTGGTACAAATTATCTTAAGTGCAGCATCTGCCGGAACAGATGGTATTTATTTGCTCCCCCACTGAGCAAATTAGGCACAAGGCCGTTTTTAATGTGAGGTAAAAACCAGCTCCCCCAAAAGTAGGCAAAAAGGGGGCACTCTGGTTACCAAAAATAATAATTGTCCCAGTATAGAGGGTTTCCCCTCCATTGACTGGTACAAATCATCTTAAGTGCAGTATCTGCCGGAACAGATACTACACTTTGATCTTGGCCAAAAGGCCAAGAAAAGGGGTATTTATTTGCTCCCCCACTGAGCAAATTAGGCACAAGGCCGATTTTTAATGTGAGGAGTGAAGGGGAAATGGGGACCAACTCCCCGGGGAGTAGAGGAGCTGGATAGTGACAATTGGTATGAAGGGTTGCCCCTACATTGACCAAAGTCTTATATGTGAGGCTGCCGCCACGTATGGTCTTTGCTTGTGTGTTTTGACTTCCTTAATCCCCCCCCCACCTCTCATCATCCTCTATATACGTTTCTAATTTATCAACATCTACAAAAGGGTCAGCTTCAGGGATGAGGCATTGTTTCGTGATGCTCATCCCAGAGTCCCAAGCACCGGCAGCAATTTTTTGTTCTATTTTGATTTCATAATAACCGAACCTTGTTCTCCAAAACCGGTGTGAATCTTGAAGATTAAAATTCGTTTTTTTAATGGGGGTCACTCGAGACAAGGCATGAAGCCACTTGATGTAAGGAGCTAACAAGAATGAAAGATGATTGCTGCAAAGACAGGCGATGACTATTAAACTTAATATTGAAAAGATCAAGGCTGTAGGTAAGAGGAAAACAGTCAGCAGTAATGTTAGGCTGTATAAGGTTGTTAACTTTGGTCAAAACTGGACTGTTCCTTCTTTAATCGGATTTTTCGATCATCAATATTTATAGAAAGTATTCCAGTACAAAACCTAAGAACATACCCAGACATATAAAGTAAATTTGTGCGAAATTTCAAAAAAAATCTGCCAAACCATTTTGGAGTCCATAGAAAACGAACTCTTACACATGTGCACACACAGCAAAGTGCTTTATCTCTCTCTCTCTCTATATATATATATATATATATGGAAGTGATGAGATGATTGCATTATTTTTTCCCGATTCCGATTCTTTATAATCTCCAAATGTTTAACTATAGAGTTACTAGTCTTTCCAAAATTACCATAAGCACACACGTTAAAGGTGCAGATATCTTCTTTCAGATAAAAAATAGACTTGTGTTGGGGATGACATATAGATTTTAGTTTAAAAATCAATAAATATTTATTATTTTATAATTAGCATGAGCAGTGGACGAATTTGTTCTAACCAAAATCAAAAAAAAAAAAGAAATGATAATTCAAGGAATCGTTTCTAGCATCGGAAAATAAGCACCAATTTTTCCAATTCCGATACCCAGTAATGTTCTGATTTTTCCGATTCCCCAAAAGTTCTGATGCTTCAGTTTCCGATTCCGATACCCCAAAAGTTCTGACTTTTCTACTTCCTGATACTGATTAATCGTCCCAACACTAATATGGATATGTTTTCATATTTTCAGTATCATTTCTATTAAAGTATCAGTTTAATTTCAAGAAGAATGTTTTTACTTTTGATAGGATCAATTACAATGGAAGAATTTCAAGAATCGATTGTAATCCTGATGGAGAACACCTCGTTTTATGTCAACAAAGACGAAATCCCAGACCTTGCTAAAAGTCTGGATCTCAACAAAGATGGTATGATTGATATTAACGAGTTCTTTGAGGCTTTCAGAATTTCAAGGAAATCTGTGTAAGAATTTCGGAAATAAAAGAAAAAAAAATTTTTCTTTTTAAATTTTTTATAAATGATTCTTATGTCTTGTCTGTAATTATCGGTTTGACTACCTGCTTTCAGTCACCTACAACCCTGTCTGTGGTCTCATCCTGAGATCACATTAGGCACAAAAGTCTGGATTTATCAAACGATCCTTCTTTAGGGCTACAAGACCTGGTCGATGAGAGTTGCGGATCTCAAAAGGTTAGAAGTGTTTAATCTATGCTGCCTCTGCTGAATTTTGCAGGTCTGCTGGCACAAAGCTCTTTTAAAGAGAAGGCTTCGTTGGATCATCAATGCTGCATGCTGCAGCCCACAAGAGTTCATCCACAAAGCAATAGCTCCAAAACAATTCCAAGATTGGCAAAAACACCCGGGAAGCCAACTAAACCCATCATTACTCACCATGAAAGCCAACGTCAAGCCTATCTCCGTTCCACAGATCTACAGTGTATACTACTGGTCCCAGGACTGGATGTCTATAACTATCTTGGCCACTGTGGTGTGGTCTGCATTCATTTGGGGTGCTGGATGAATGTCGTCAAGTCATTCTTAACTCCTCATTCTTTCCTCTCTCTCCTTCCGCTAATTATTTATTCAATAAACTAAACCATATTGCAAGAATTATGGTGAACCCCAAAGAATTATTTTAAAAGAAAAAAATAATTTTGTTGTTGAGGCTGTGAAAAAGCAGGCAAATAAATAGCAATCCGTCTGACAGACATGACATCATGACCGACAGAAGAGACGTTGCGAGCCTGTCTTTGTTTTATCATTATTTTCATGGCAAGTGCTCGTCTGAGCTCCAATCTCTGGTCCCCCCTCGCCAATCTTTCACGAAAAACACCCGTCTGGCTGAAACTACTGTCATTAATTTTCCTCACTCTTTATCTGTGCCTAAATCCAAACGTAGATTCCATGACCAGAACTTCTTTCTTAGGAGTGCACGCCTGTGGAACTCTCTTCCGTTTGCCTGTTTCCCCACCTGACTACAACTTGGATGTCTTCAAGTCCAACATAAACAAATTCCTGATAAACCGCCCCCTTAAATAAGACACTTTATCAAATCTCCAATACTAATGATTACTACGATATTGTCCCATTGATTACTGTACACGCATTAACCCTTATTCCCGAGTGGCTTCCAGGCCTTGATAAAATAAGTGGTGACCGCCATGTAAAAAAAACAAAACAAAAAAAAAACGGAAGACTATTTGATGCACAAATTTGGTATAAAATGATATGATGCCGACGGGGAGGGGGGGGGGAAGTGATATCCAATAGAAGTTATGAATGTCTTTCACTCTTTTACTATCATCATCTTGAAGGTTCAGCTTCGTTTGGCTGGTCGTATAGCTCGCATGGTAGACTACAGACTACCCAAGAATCTTCTGTTTGCTGAGCTCCAACATGGCAAGTGCTCCCATATCGGGCAGAGAAAACGATTTAAAGACACCCTGAAGGCAACGTTCATCTGTCATCATGGGAGCAGACAGCTTTAGATAGAGGCAAGTGGCGGGCCACTGTTCATGACGGTGCCTGCAAATATGAAAGTAACCGAAAAGTTGCTGCAGACAAGCGCAGAAAGGACAATGTTTTGAAGCCCTCGACATCTGCTACGATTCCCTGTTCTCACTGCAATAGAACTTTTCAAACAAAGATTGGGCTTATCTGCCATATCCACACTCATCGATGATGACTCTTCCCCCCCCCCCCACAGGATGATCAAATGGCCCTCGTCATTCCAACGAACGAGCAACATAAGACTATCATCAAGAAAATTGGTCATGAATTTGAGATTATTTGGTTCTCATGTAGCTGATATCTCCCTGATTCTATTTTCGCTTTTTCTCACTCACATGCCTTTATTCCGAATTCGTGGCAGTGGGCTGACATCAGTGGACTTATGGAAGTAGAAACAGGGAGACAAAGAGTCCATGAGAACTAAAGAATGTTTTGTGACTATTCTGTACTTTCACCTAACAATTTAATAAATCTTATTTAATTCTTTCTTTTTTTTTTTTTTTTTTTTTTTTACCGAAACGGCCATTAACAATGTTTTTTAAAGTTTAACCTATTTCAAACTGATATAAATAGTTGCACAATAAAAATAATTTAAATTAAAACAAAAATAATTTTTCTTTATTTCGAATTATTTAATCAAATAAAATTTCATTTTTTACTTGATTACTAAATTTAAAAAGCTATTTTTTTTTCCGTCGTATTTTCAAGTTAAATTCAGATTTTACGATATTTTATTTATTAAATTGTTAATTAATTTGCTAGAATAATTTTTTTAAATGTAATCAAGTAAAAAAAAAAAAAAAAAAATGCAGACATTTCTGAGAAAAGAAGCTTTGGTTATGGAATCTGCGTTTAGATTTAGGTACAGGTAGAGAGTGGGGAGAGAAACCGTTCATAGTGGTTGTAGCTAATTGAGTGATTTTTGTGAAAGTTTGGCAAGAGAGGACCATAGACTGGAGCTCAGATGAAAACACGATAGAACATGGGCTCGCAATGTCTCTTCTGTGGGAAAGATGTTGCAGGAAAAAGAAAAGGGCATCACCTACTAGATTTCGAAGCCGATTTTGAATTCTATCAAGGTAGGATAGGGTGCGCTGCGCAGCTCCTGCCCAGATATGGCAATGGTGCTCCATTTTTTAACATATCTGACTCTTATACAGATAGAGGATTGCATCAGCAGTGAGATACCCACTGGAGCAGCAGAGTGATTTTTTTTTTATTTTTATTACATTTTCACCCCAAACAAGGCACATTGCCACTTTAATGTAGGGGGCTACTATCAGGGGAAACATCTACTGGGGTACTATGTAGGCATTAGGGCAGCGAGATGTTGGTTCACGTTGCACTTGAACTTATGCATGTCAGTACAGTTGGGGAAGCAGTGACCTGGAATGGAATTCCAAAGTCTAGCAGTTCTGGGGAAGAAACTACTGGAGCAGAAAGATCTTTTACATCTAGAGATCTCTACAGTGTGGGGGTGGGATTTTGCAGCTTGACGGGTCTGTCGGAGGGTGTTCACGTCGTGGGGGCACAAGTGATTGCAGTTCGTCAGAGCATTCACCATTATGATACTTGTAGAACAGGCAGAGGGATGCAACGTTTCGACGATGGGACAGAGGCTGAAGTTTAGATGCCAGTTTTGGGCCTATCAGTTTTGCGACTCTCTTTTGAACCCTGTCAAGGAGCGAGAGACTAGTAGCCAATGCACCGGCCCAAATATGACAGCAATACTCCATACATGGGCGAATAGTGGCCTTATAGAGGTACAGGATACTTTCGGGTGTTAAAAGTTTTCTAGCATGGTAGAGAGAGCCCACCTTCCTCGCAGCGGCCCTGGCAATGCCCTCGATGTAATTGTTCCAACTCATGTTTCCTGTGAACGTTAGGCCAAGGAGCTTGAGAGACGTACTCTCAGATAAAGAGTTGTTGGCCATTGCTATAGGTGGTAGAGAAGGTTTCTTGTAATTATTGAATGAAACCAGTTTTGTCTTGGTGGCATTGAACGTTACCATCCATTTTTGTCCCCATTCCACTACTGATTGGAGATCATCCTCTAGTGTTTCTACCATTACTTTAGATATATGTTCATTTGTTTTCCTGTCGTGCCTGCTATAGAGTGTGGTGTCATCAGCATATATACCCATCTCAGAGGCAATTTTGTCGGGGAGGTCATTTATGAATATTAGGAACAGCAGAGGACCAAGGATAGATCCCTGGGGCACTCCCGCATTTATATCATATTGTTTAGATGTACGACCGTCGAGGACAACCTGGATTTTTCTCTTATCTAAGAAGGATTTAATTATGTTAAGTATTCTACCAGTGATACCGTAAGATCTAATCTTCCTGAGGAGACCCTCATGCCATACCCTGTCAAGAGCCTTAGATATATCTAGAGCTACCGCTCTGCCCTCTCCCGCTTTGTCCAGTGAATGGTATATGCTTTCAGAGATTACAGTGAGGATGTCTGCCGTGGAACGGGCTTGTCTAAATCCATATTGATGGTCGGTCAGAAGTTTAGCATCTGTAAGGTGATGGACTAGAACATCGTTAATTATGGTCTCAAATATTTTTGCAAAAAGTGGGAGGAGGCTAATAGGGCGATAATTTAATGGGTCAGTTCTTACGCCAGAATTCTTGAATACTGGTACTAGAGAAGCAGTTTTCCAACAGCTCGGAAAGCAAGATTCATTAAGGCATTTGTTGTAGAGTTTGGAGAGAACTGGAGCTACTTCGGCTGAGCACTTTTTTAATAGCACAGCTGGGATGAGGTAGGGTCCACATGCTTTGGAAGTGTCAAGGTTTTTTATGATAGCATGCACCTGAGCAGGGGTGATTTCCAGATCGTCTAGCGTGGCGTCTGTCCGCATAGGAAATTGAGGTAGGGGGTGATTTAGAGAGTCCAGTGTGGAGTTTGAGGCAAACTGACTGGCAAGCATGTTAGCCTTCTCGGTTGCTGAGCAAAGAACCTCGTGATTGTTGGTAAGTGGGGGAATTGTTGATTGCCCATTATTTACTACACTGTTGTAGATTTTCCAGAAGTCACGAGTTCCTAGTTTTTGTGCTTCGATGCGTTTTTTAGTGGTTTCCGTAAATTCCCTCTTAGCTGTCGCTATTTCTTTCTTAACGTTACTTCTAGCTTCTATGTACTTTTGTCTGTTTGAACTGGACTTATGTCGGTTAAACCTGCGGAATGCATGCTGCCTTTGAGCAATGGCAGTTGCGCAAGTCGAAGTAAACCATTGGGGAGAGTGGGGCTTGCTATAGAATTTCCGCATGGGAACATGCGCTTCGATTGCAGTTTTGAACCATTCAGTGGTCTCGGTTGCACACTGTTCAGCAGGAAGACAAAAAATATTTCCCCATGGGGCGTCTCTGATAAGATCTCTGATTCCCAGTCAGCCTTTTTATAATATCTCGTTGTTTTGAGCACTGGCTCTTCAGTTTTGGGTCTAGAGTTTAGGGCGATTTCAACCATTATCACCGCATGATCAGCGTTCCCAAGTGGGCTGTCAGCTTTCGTTACACAATCATCAGGAACTGTGGTTAAAAACAGATCTAATAGTGATGCATGTTGTTCTTCCTGATCAGGGAAGCGGGTTGGAAAAGTAACAATTTGCGATAGGGAGTGAGATACAGAGAAGCTATGAGTTGCGCTGCCTGCTGCATCTGTGTAAGTAGAGAATCCAAGCCAGTTTTTGTGGTGGACATTAAAGTCGCCAAATACATGTACTTGGGCGCTAGTGTCGAAGGAGAGTGCTGCGTCTATGCTGTCAGATACTTTGTTTATTATGGTGCAGTCTTGGGTCGAGGGAGAGCGGTAGAGAAAGTAAAAGTAGCTAATGTTGTGTTGTATGATTAGTCTAAAGCATATAAAGGCTTGATCATCCGTTTCTAGGTTTGTTTCTCTAGTCAAGGGAAGGGTATTACGAATGTAAACTCCAAGTCCGTGCATATGTCTATCAGAGTCCTTACGGCAGAGTGGGAGATATCCAGGCATGTTAAAGTAGTTAGAGGGGATGGAGGAGTGTAGGTTAGTCTCACTTAGTGCTAAGATATCCGGGGTATTTGTTAGGAGAAATGCTTTAACATCAGCTAAATTAGTTCTAAGCCCACGGATAAAAATGGATGGTAACGTTCAATGCCACCAAGACAAAACTGGTTTCATTCAATAATTACAAGAAACCTTCTCTACCACCTATAGCAATGGCCAACAACTCTTTATTTGAGAGTACGTCTTTCAAGCTCCTTGGCCTATCCACTTTTCAGCAAGCTTGGCAACAGATTTGATGTATGTGTTCATCCATCAAATGTTTCTCTCAGTAAATTGATTGTATCATTTGCACTATTTGCAAACACTGCTTGGGTGGCCGTCTCTTCATGATGAATTGCCAAACCAAGCTGAACTCAAAATAACCGACAGTTGTCAAAAACTGCAATAAAAAAAAAAAAAAATAGAGTTGTCCATTCACAATTTGCTCCCTTAAAAAAGAAAAAAAAAACATATCCTATAGAAAGAATTCTAACTAGAAAGATATTAGGGAAATGAATGCCACGAATTTAATCGTTTGAATAAACAAATGAATCATGCCTCAAAGTAATGATTAAGATGAGAAGAGTAATTCTATAACACAGTGAGTATGAGCGCATGTGAAAATCAGCACCAGCAGCCATTAAAGCACATATGCAAATTAGCAGGTGTGCGTGAGCTTGCATCACAAGAAAAAGAAAAAAGGACAGCATGTGGTCGGAGAAAAGCATGGTGTGCGCCGAGAAAGATGGACGTGTAAAGTCGAAGGTGAGAAATGGCTTTGGCAGCATGAGGTTGAGAGAAAAGAAAACACGGACCCGGTGAGATGGACGTGTGGTTCTGTGGCAGCAAGAGACTTTTAAGCTGGTGTCAAGACTGCAGAGTTTTGTTAATCTCATAGAAAACAAAATGAATAGTAAGGAAAAAAAAAAAAAAGAAGTATTGTTGGAAAGTTATGGTAATAAGTGCCCTTCGATGAAACCGAAAAAAAAATGTTGAGTTGGATTTATTTACTTTTTTTGTTTTTTTACAAAGGAGTCACCACTTATCAAGGCCCGGAGGCCACTCGAGGATAATGGTTAATGAGTGTACAGTGGTTAAGGGGAACATGTTAGATATCGTTAGTAGTGGAAATTTGGTAAATTGGATTACTTAAGGGGACGGCTCATCAAGAACTTGTTCTGTTTGTTTATTCCTTTGCAATGGTACCAGATGGCGTGGGTGTCCAAGAGAGGTTTGAACTGTAACGAACACGATTCAAGCATAACTGCCATGTTAGTTTCTCCATCATCATCATCATCATAATCTACACTTTAACTATCTCTGACCAGATCTTTATCCTTCTTTCTCTCAAATCCATCTTCATCATTTCAATATTTTTCTTGGCCTTCATTGTGAATTGACCTTGTTATGTCAGCAAACAACTCTCATCCATTTTCAGTGTGGCCATACCATCAGAGTCTCCTGTTCTTAATCTTCTAAAATCATCAGATTTAAGCCCGTTTCCAAGATATGCATACACATCCTTCATATCATTTCTATCCATGCAAACATGGCCTCAACTACGTTGACGATACTACCATCTATGGCAACAATTCAAAGGTCGTAAACGACCAAATTCTCTCTCCTCTGATCCTGAGCATGTGGTATAATGGGGAAAGAGGTGGCTGGTTAATTTTAATGCATTTAAAACCAAGCTACTATCTTTACATCATCAACGCTCTGATTCCTGTGTGGCATCAATTGAAATGGATGGCTCTCGTCTTTGGGAGGCTTCATGTTTTGACAAGCTTCTGGGTCTAACCTTTACTCCTGATCTGAAATGGAACATATACATCGAATCCGTTGCCAATGCCACTAGAAAAATCGTGAGATCATTCTACCGCCCCAGTAGATATCTCACTCCTGATGCAATTCTCTACCTGTATAAGAGCCAAGTATCTCCAAGGATGGAGTACTGTTGCCACATCTAGGCAGGATAAGCTGCTTCTAGCATATTATCCTGCATTGACAGAGTTCAAAAGAGACTTTGTAGCCTAGTGGGGGATGCTTTTTTCTCTTCCCTGCAACCTCTTTCTCACAGAAGAAACGTTGCGAGCCTGTCTTTGGTTTATCATTATTTTCATGACAAGTGCTCGGCTGAGCTCCAATCTATGGTCCCTCTTTTGCCTAACTTTCACAAAAAACACTCATCTAGCTGAAACTGCTATCAATAATTTCCTCCACTCTTTATCTGTGGCTAAACCTAAATGTAGATTCCATGAACAAGGTTTATTTGTCCTTTTTTTTTTTTACACAGGCATCATCACTTATCAAGGCCAAGAGGCCACGCGAGGATAAGGGTTAAAGAGTGTACAGTAGAAATTGGACAATATAATAATCGTTAGTAATGAAAATTTGGTAAATTTGTTAACTTATATGGAACGGCTCATCAAAAACTTGTTTACGTTAGACTTGAAGACAACCATATTGTAGTCAACTGTAAACAATTCCACAGACGTGCAGTTCTAAGAAAAAAGCTTTGTTCATGGAATCTACGTTTAGGTTTAGGCACAGATAAAGAGTGGGGGAAATTATTGATAGTGGTTTCAGTTAGACGGGTGTTTTTTGTGAAAGTTTTGCGAGGGGGAGGGAACCATAGATTGGAGCTCAGCCGAGCACTTGCCATGAAAATAACGATAAAGCAGAGACAACCTCGCAACATCTCTTCTATGAGAAAGAGGTTGCAGGGAAGAGAAAAGGACATCCCCTACGAGGCTACAAAGTCTATTTTGAAGTCTATCAAGGCAGGATAAGTCCTTTCTAGCAGCTCCTGCCCAGATGTGGCAACAGTAATCCATTCTTGGATGTACCTGACTCATATAGATAGAGAATGGCATCAGCAGTGAGATATCTACTGAATCGATAGAAGGATCCCACCATTTTTCCAGCATAGATCAGGAGTAAAGGTCAAGCCCAGAAGCTTCTCAAAACATGAGGCCTCCTTAAGACGAGAGCCATTCATTTTAGTTGATGCTCGAGGAGAACCAGAGCGCCGATGATGTAAAGATAAAAGCTTGGTTTTAGATCATTTAAAAGTAACAAGCCAAATCTTTCCCCATTGTACCACTTGCTCAAGATTAAAGGAGAGATAATCGGAGAGAACTTGGTCGTTTATGGTCTTAGATGTGCTACTATAGATGGTAGTGTCATCAGCATAAACGTAGATTCTTTCTTAGAACTGCACATCTGTGGAACTGTCTTCCGTTTTCCTGCTTTCCAGCCGACTACAATATGGTTGTCTTCAAGTCCAACGTAAACAAGTTCTTGATGAGCCGCCCACTTAAGTAATCCAATTTACCAAATTTACATTACTAACGATTACTACGATATCATCCCATTGACTACTGTACACTCATTAATCCTTCTCCTCGAGTGGCCTCCGGACTTTGATAAGAGGTGACTCCTTTGTATAAAAAACCCAAAAAAACAACTCGCCAGGTTTCACTTTCATGCAATATCATATTGCGCACACATGCCCAATAGGTTCTTCCCTTGGTCTACATTGATATCGCTCTGCTATTTATTAATGCTCAACACGTATTGAAAACCAAAGAACCATCAAATGTTGTCAGTGGAATACTTTATTTCAGTAAAATCATGACAAAAATGTCGTGTTTAAGTGTACATGTAATAGTTTTTGTAGTTGATCTAGGATAGATGTCAACCAAATTTAGTTAACCAAATTTAAAGTTGTTTTTTTTTTTTTTAATGCTGGGAAGAGAGATGACACCTTCAAACCAGGTACAGTACACAACAAAAGGCGGGAGGGGGGGGTCAAATGATACTTTGAAGAGGAAGAAGGATGGGGGGGGGGTAGAATGTGTCAATTCCAGCCGAGAATGTTTAAACAGTGGTTTGAATAATCGGAATCAAAGTGTTGCCACCAGTGGATGCGATGGTTTGCGGTGCAACTTGCTGAGATCCTGTTCGTGTCAAAAAGTTTTTGCAGGAAGAGTCGGAAAACTAGAAGGTTTAGTTCTGCAGGTTTTGTCAACAGATTTGCTATTTTAAAAAAGATTATTTTTTAATAACTTTTGAGTAAAAAACTATCAAAGGACTGTGTTTATTTATAGAGAGGTAGCGAGAGAGGAAGGAGTTGCAGACAGGGGAAAGGAATGAAGAGAGAAGAGAAGAGTAAAAAGATGAAGAGGAGAAGAGAGGAAGGAGAGGAAGAAAAGAGAATGGGGAAAGAAGAAAAGAGAAGGAAGGAAAGAAAGAGGAAAGAGAATATAAAGAGAAAGAAAAAGAGAAGGAAAGAGTGAGGAGGAGGATAGAGAAAAGAGGAGGAAAGAGAAGAAAGTAGGGGAATAGGGAGAAAAATATGAGCAAACGAATATAAGAAAGGAAGAGGAGGGCAAAGGAAGCGAAAAAATTTTTAGTGAAAATTTGTTTTTTAATAGAAAAAAAAAAAAGATATACATTTTATTAGATATAACCTTAAAAAAAATTTTTAAAAAAAACAAAAAAAACCTACTTTCTCAAGTATTCAACATTTTGTGACGGCATTAAAAAAAAGTCGACAATGGAAAATGTGTCTCATCAGATAAGCATAATTAATTTTTAAAAGCCAAAGTTGTGATCTGATTGCAAATTAGATTTTACAAGGAAATATCAAAAATATTTTCATGGAATGAAGAGTTTTCAATTCAAAGTAATGAAAATAAAAATTGACCAAGAAAAAAAAAAATATTTTCTTTCAAGAATTCGCAAAAAAAAAAAAAATAAATAAATAAATAAATAAAAAAAAAGAAATTTTGGGTTACTGGCAGTAAAATGGGTGTGAAATAATCAGATAATCAATAATTATTTTTTTTCCAGATAATCAGCGCAGAAAAATTTTAATTGAAAAACCAAACAAATGAAGAAAAACAATAAATTTTACTTTTTTTTTTTTTTTCCAAATAAGAAATTAAATTGAGGCTAAAAGAAAAATTATGAGTAAATAAAAATAAAAATTGAACTCGAGAAATAATTTTTAGTGTTTTATACATAACTTTAAATTGATGGTCATTCACTAAAAGCTGTATGAAAAAAAATTTAATTGATGGTCATCCATTAAAAGACATATATATAATATAAAGCTGAATGTCTGTGTGTGTGCGTGTGTGTCTGGTCACGAATAGGCTCCTATATGGTTGACTATTTTAAAAAACTGATTACATATAATGATAGAAGATGTATCGAGACACAGGAATGGGTATGTTTGATCTGGCAGAACGGTGGTTCATTAAAATTGTGGAGTCTGCGTTCGTGCCTGGTCCACAAAGTATAGAAATAAAAAATTAAAAAAAAAAAAAAAAAACGTTTACAAGTGTTTTTGATATAAATGTACATAATAATACTTTGATAAGTATGTTTTAACTTAAATAGGGATGGTATAATAAAATTGTGGGGTCTGCATTCGCGCCTGGCCTCCATAGAATGGAAATATGAAAAGTCTTTATTAAAGTTTGTGCCTATCTATCTGCGTAAGTATACTTTGATAATTATGTTTCAGTTTGAAGAAATATGGTATAATAAAATTATGGGGTGTTCGTTCGCGCCTGATCTCCATAGAATGGAAATATGTCATAAAATTTAACAAAGTTTTTTTTAATAAAGATCCACAGAATATTGTGATAAGTGTTTCAGTGTGAACAGGTATGGTATAATAAATTATGAGGTTTATCTATTTTATTTTTACTTTCATCATATTTTGCTTTAGTTTTGATACCCCGAATTCGAAGCTATCTCAGTACAACCCTTCCTTTTCATAGCCTATCATACTTTAATAAATCAGAGTCCATTTTATGTAGGCTGTTTTTGAACCCAGTCAACGACATGTACTTTTGCTAGTATATATATATATATACATATATATATACATACTTCAGAATACTGTAACACAATAAATCTACTGGTATGCAGATCCAGTGATTATCGGTCTTACAAAATATTATTGGCTGAAATATTTTATAAAGGCAATCCCAGCTAAATAAAAATTGCTCAATATACCAGATAGAGCAAATAAATCATAATTTAGTGATTTAAATTTTATGATGTGAAATGGTTAAATTTCAAATCTAAAAATTTTATTATATGCAAGACAAAGAATACATTTCAATAAATATATCTCCTTCACCTATAGGTTTTCGATGCTTACCCATTTGCTAATATTTTTTTCTCTGAGGAGATGGGTAGACATCGAAAACCTATAGGTGAAGGAGATATACTTATTGAAATGTATTCTTTGTCTTGCATATAATAAAATTTTAGATTTGAAATTTAACCATTTCACATCATAAAATTTAACTATATATATATATATATGTGTGTGTAATTATATATATTACTTATAAAATAGTTATCTACAGACACGTTCATACTGAATTTAATTATCATTAAAATTAACAAAAATTCGCATAATTTCAATGCACGCCAGATCGTGGTCTCTGTGGTTAGATGTTCGAGCCCTGGTATAGTCAGCCACTTATGAGTCATAGATACTATGTCATAGATACTATGAAACATGTGTAAATGCATATAAATAGAATATGAAACATGTGTAAATGCATATAAATTTAGTGTGTGTGTGTGTGTGTATAATTGTTTACGTCCAAAAATATGGGGCGATTATTCAGATCTAAGGGTGACTACTACTTGATCTTCCTGCGGGAGATAATTCGTACCAAATAAATTTAAAATGAATAAAAATCAGCACAAATATTTTTCGTTTCATTTTATTTTAGTCAAAGTTCTTACGAATCAAGGGCCCCTTCCTGGGGCTAACACTTGATTCCTATACGAGATACATAGTTATTCGGTTATTCCATTAGAGTTCTTCTTTACATCTCAAATGCGGAGTTTGTAAAGAAGTTAGGAACACACACACACACACCCAAACATATACACACACACATCAAAACATATACACACACACACCCAAACATATACACACACACATCAAAACATATACACACACACATCAAAACATATACACACACACACCCAAACATATACACACACACACCCAAACATATACACACACACACCCAAACATATACACACACACACCCAAACATATACACACACACACCCAAACATATACACACACACACATCAAAACATATACATACACACACCCAAACATATACACACACACACCCAAACATATACACACACACACCCAAACATATACACACACACACCCAAACATATACACACACACACCCAAACATATACACACACACACCCAAACATATACACACACACATCAAAACATATACACACACACATCAAAACATATACACACACACATCAAAACATATACACACACACATCAAAACATATACACACACACATCAAAACATATACATACACACATCAAAACATATACATACACACACCCAAACATATACACACACACACCCAAACATATACATACACACATCAAAACCATATGCAGATTTAAGCTGCAAAATTGAAGAGATAAGATTTTTTTTTAATCTAATGAGAAACATTTTCCATTAATTTTCTAAAAAAAAAAAAATTAATTATTTTTGTTTAGTTAAAAAAATTTTTTATTAATTAAACCGCAGTTGAACGACATTTTCCTCTTTACAAAAAAAAAAATAAATAAAATAAAATGTATTTCATAACATAAAACAAATTGAAAAAAAAAAAAAAAAAAAAGATTAAAAATGGTAAATATCGTTTTTCAAATAAAGTAATTTTCAACAAAAATAAAAAAGGCAAAAAAAAATTAAAGTATACAAAATAAATTTCCTTAAAGAAAAGTGACAAAACCATCGAGTGCCAGCACTTGGTGGAGGTGGTGGTGGTAGTAGTAGTGATGCGAGATAGGTGGTGGGAGGGAAACTGGAATAAAAGTTTTTTTTTTTTATTTTAATTATTACGTACATCCACATCCGCATGATTGGCACGCAGGAGGCAGGGGGGGGGGGCTTTTTTTTTTTTTTGTTCATCTTATTTTGATGAAACATTTAAAAAATAACAACAAAAAAAGTAGGGAAAAAGAAATTAAGTCGATAAAAAAGGCACTGAAAGGATCAGAAGGAAAACAAATAGAAAGAACCAAATATACCAAAATCTGTTGAATAAAAATAAAAAAAAAAAAAAAGATACCACCAAATGTTAAATCGATGGAATTATTAAAGGTGTATGGGGGGGGGGGGCTAAAAATCAGTTTTAAATGCTTAACATCTTTCCTTTCATTTTTTTTTTTAATACCCATCTAAAACCAGGCATATTTTTTTTTTCTTATTTTTATTTTACTTAATTATCTTTTTCATATTTAATTAAGCGATTTTTAGAGAATAGTTTTTATAAAATCTATATATTATTTTTGAAGTCATAATATGGAATCGAAATTTATTCCGTTACTATTAATCGAAAATATTCTCAGAGCAGGGATCTCTCTCTTTCTCACACACACTTACATATGTAAAATTGAATAAAAAAATTTTTTTAGTTTAAATTAATCAAAATTTAAGTTGATTTGTTTCATTTATAATTATGCCAAAAAAACATTTCATTCACATTTCTTATGACATTCATTTTGAAAAGTGAAATTTTACCTTCAAATAAAATCATTTAAATTCATTTGAAAAACTTCATCTTTTTCTCGGTATCCGTTTCATTTAGGAATTCCAAACAAGAATAAACAAGCGAAAAAGTATTCTTTTATATTTTAAAGATAGTAAAAAAAAAAAAAAAAAAAAATTGCTAAAAGAAAAAAGAAAAAAAGAAAAAGAAAATAAAAAGATTTTTGGAATATGATATTTTAGTTTTATTACAGTTACATACATCATAAATTTTTTAAAATTTATTTTTGTTTTTCGATATAGGGAAAATTCTGGATAAGAACTCAACAATCTGTATAATTTATTATTAATATTTCCTTAATAAAAAAAAAATTAAAAAAATAGTTTATCAGGTTAGGGTTAGGGTTAATAATAAAAGTTTGTCGGGTGAATAGTTTATGAAAAAAAGTAAATTTCTTTTTTTTTTTATTAGAATCCTTTGAGATGATGAAATTTGTTTATTTGCAAACTGTTATCCTCATCTTCATAATTGTTGCTTCACAACGTTTCTATCCCATCATTTCTACCCTGAAGAAGGCCAGAGGACGAGTTGGCCGAAACGTGGTGAAACAACTATGAGCAGAAGAATAACAATTGTTATCGTAATCTACATATTCTTCGAATAAAATAAGCTTCATATTTAAAAGTTTTACAATTTAATTCTTTTTTTTTTTTAAACGCAAATATCAGTGATATCAGCATAAAAATAATTTAATATTCTTCAACTCAATAAAACGATTGTCAATTTATTCTTTTTACGTGTATTTATTTAAAACTATACTGTTTCATTAGGTGTGTCAGAAATTTCGTGAAAAATATTGAATAATTCTACCCAGTCTTTCCAAGCTTATAACTCCTCGAAAAATGTAATTCAAGCCCCAATTTTTTTTTTTTTCAATTAAAAGGAGCAAGGACCAAGGTTTCATTAAAAAAAACAAACAAATAAAACAAAACAAACAACGTGGGCTTTTTTAAAAAAAGGTTTTAAACTTCGGACTTTACAGGTAAATTTCTAAAAAAACACTACTTTTTTTGTTTTAAATTTGAATATATTATTTATTGATCATTTATCTTCAATTTGTGATATATAAAACTTTGGTGAGTAAATTAATTATTTACTTTTTAATAGACATTTCAAAATCGGAGGTGTGAAATCATTCGACCCCCTGTCTTTCTAAGCTTATAACTACTCGAAAAATGTAATTCAAGCCCTAATTTTTTTTTTCAATTAAAAGGAGCAAGGACCAAGGTTTCATTTAAAAAAAAGAAAAGAAAAAACAAACAACGTGGTTTAAAAAAAAAAAAAAAGTTTTAAACTTCGTACTTTACAGGTAAATTTCTAAAAAAAACACTACTTTTTTAAAAAAAAAAATTTGAATATATTATTTATTGATCTTTTATCTTCAATTTGTGATATATAAAACTTTGGTGAGTAAATGAATTATTTACTTTTTAATAGACATTTCAAAATGGGGGGGGGCGTGAATTTGAAAAAAAAAAAAAAAAAACGTTTGTCTAAAATATATTCGATTTATTGGAAAGAGCATAAAATTTCACACTGAACCTGAAAATATGATAAAAATTGAATCAATAGAAAAATTTTGATAGATTTTTAAAGTTTAAAAATTGAAAAATACTGAGCTTGTAAAATTCAATTAATTTCATTACTGTTTTTTAAAAAATAAAAATTTCTATTACTTTTAAAACAACTTTATTAGTTTATTTTGGAAGTATAATCCATAAAGAAAATAAACAACCCACTTTTAAAAGAGAAATTACGAGTTTTTTTATATTTTATTCGCAGTTTCGTGTTAGGGGTGTCAAAAATTCCTACAAAAATTCTGATACACCTACTGTTTCATATATTATTTTTAATTGGAATTCATTATTGAGATGAGTTATATTTATTAATTTATTTATTGCGGACTATTATCATCTTTAAAACAACATCTAAGAAAGATGAGGATAATAGTTCACAATAAATAAAATAATATACGGTTTCAGTTGATTGGAAAAACAATTCGATTTTGGAACAATTTATTTTAAAATCGGATTTTTTTTTTACCTTAACAACATGAATTCACAATCACCATCTTTGCTGATCAATTTTTTTTTGTGTGAAAGATGTACGGAAAAACATGAATAGTCTCAGTGTGTTATTATATAAAGTACTTACTTAATTACTTCATAACATTCAAGTTTTGTTTTTCCTTAACATTCAAGTTTATCCGGGTAAAGGCTACACTTGTAGCATTTCTGTAAGATGATGCCAGGACAGATGACGGTTTTAAACAAATTTCGTTTTGTAAATCTTCCAATGTGTCATGATTTTCTTCAGATTTTATTCAAGACATTTGCTATACTGGTGGCTTTTGCCACTTCAGGATGCTACAAAGCAACAAAGATTAAAAAATATGTGTTTAACATCTATATTTCACTGCTTTATTTTGTGTTCTGATAAAAATATAGCAGTTTTTTTTACTGAAAAAAAAAAAAAAAATGTTGGAACACATATGGTCTTAAAGAGGGGAAAAATATCTAAATGCACGACGCATGAAAACTTATTTTTGGTTAGATTTTAAAAATTTTTTTAAAGATTCTTCCTTAGCTCATCAAGCTCGTTCTATGTATGCCATAGAGATATTTTAAGCCATTTCAACTTCTGCCACTTTAGGACAACACGAAGCAACAACGACTAAAAAAAAAAAAAAAAAAAATGGACATGCGTTTAAAGTCTATATTTAACAAAATAATATTTCAAGTTCTTGTCCAAAATTCCCTCTATATTAAAAAACAAATATAAAAAAAAAAAAATATTTGTATGATGCACATGTCAGTGACAGAACGAAAATATAATTCCAAAAATCACGTAAATTGATCAAGTAGTTCTAGAAAAGTAGTTTTAAGAAAATAAAATTTTATGCGTAAGCAAAAAGAGACTGTCTCGCATCATCATCTTGAAGAAACAAGTGCAGATAGCTTTACAATAATTCAATCTTGCGAAATAAGCCTCGTAATGCTTACGATTTCCCATTAATTCCTTAAAATAATTTTTAAATAATTTTCTTTATATATATAAAATTACTTGATCAATTTTTGGAACATGACATGTTTTTCGTTCAGTCACAAATATGTATACTATGAATTTTTTGTATTTTTGTTGTTTTAATATGGGGAAATTCTGGACAGTTATCAAATTTAATTTTCATTTACAAGAAATGAAAGTGGAGTAAAAAAAAAAACTTAATAGATTCGTTATTATTTTTTTTTAACATGATGCATCGTACTAATTAAAATAAAACTCGTCACCCATAAAACCATCATATTCACTTTTTTTAGTTTATTTTCAACAGAATTGAATGTTCCTGCCCAGAATTCATTTTATATTAAAAAAATAAAATGTCATATTCCAAAAATGACGTAAAATGATTAGGTAATTTTATTTTTATAAAAATCATTAATGGGAAATCGTAGGCATTACAATATAAATCTCATAAATTGGAATTATATTGAGCACCCCCCCTTTGTTTTTTTTAAGATTTTTTTCTTTTTAAATGGCAGGCAAGAAAGCTTTTCTTCGGTTACTTGTAAAAGATTAATTTTTTTTTTAATTTAAAAATAAGACTACTTGATAAATTTATAAGATTTTTGGAATATGATATTTTCGTTTTGTCACAAGTATGTACATCATACAGATTTTCTTTATTTTTCCTTTATATAGGATGAATTCTGGACAAGAATTAAATTGAATATACAAAAAAGTCATTTTGAAATTTATCAAAAATGGCATAAAAATGATTGAGAAGATCCGAGAAAAAATATTTGATTTCCAAAGAAATGGCACATCGTAAAAACGGCACATGTGGAAAAAGAAAAATAATAACACAGCAAAATAAAAATGTAATTTGTCTTAGCTTAAGGAAAAGTGAAGCATTTTTTTTTAATTATTATTATGGTTTATTGAGAACTCT
This sequence comes from Euprymna scolopes, assembly GCF_053919585.1. Lineage (NCBI taxonomy): Eukaryota > Metazoa > Mollusca > Cephalopoda > Sepiida > Sepiolidae > Euprymna > Euprymna scolopes. The sequence continues at coordinate 26,654,302 of NC_136516.1, read as the reverse complement.
TCCAGATCTTCAGGTAAAACCATTTATAATGGAACAGATACGAATAAGCATTTTATTGACCTAAGTTCTTGTGTTTCTTTTTTTCAGCAATTAGTTCTTTTTTCAACATGGGGCATTATATAATTTGCAAATAGAAACGAAAGCATTTGAAATGTTGAATTTAATATAAAAAAAAATTAAATTGTTATACAAAACAGAGCTACAAAAAAAAAAAAATGGGAGAAGAAATATTTGTCGTTTAAAAGAAATCATTGTCATTAAATGATTTTAAGTTGAATATTTTTTAGATTTAAAACGAATCAAAAACAAGTTGAAAAAGAAAAAAGAATGAATTTGAGCAACAATTTTAGAAATTATGCAATTTAAGAAATTATTAAAAAAATTCTGCATTTTAAGAAATAATTAAAAAATTCTGCAATTTAAGAAATAATTTTAGAAATTATACAATTTAAGTAATAATTTAAAAAATTCTGCAATTTAAATAATTTTAAAGATTATGCAATTTAAATAATAATTTTAAAGATTATGCAATTTAAATAATAATTTTAAAGATTATGCAATTTAAATAATAATTTTAAAGATTATGCAATTTAAATAATAATTTTAAAGATTATGCAATTTAAATAATAATTTTAAAGATTATGCAATTTAAATAATAATTTTAAAGATTATGCAATTTAAATAATAATTTTAAAGATTATGCAATTTAAATAATAATTTTAAAGATTATGCAATTTAAATAATAATTTTAAAGATTATGCAATTTAAATAATAATTTTAAAGATTATGCAATTTAAATAATAATTTAAAAAATTATACAATTTAAGAAATAATTTTAAAAAATTATGTAATTTAAGAAATAATTTTAAAAATTATGCAATTTTAGAAGTAATTTTAAAAAAATTATGCAATTTAAGAAATAATTTGATCATTGTTCAGAATTATCTTTATATTAAAAAAGCAAAAAATACAGGAAAAATCTTTATGATGTACAAATCTGTAAAGGAACGGAAATTTCCTATTTAAAAAATTATGCAAATTGATCAAGTAGTTTTTTTTTTTTATTTAACTGTAAATCAAATTTTATGAGGAAGTGAGGACAGAGCGTCTCACTCCACCCTCTTGTAAAATTCATCACTGGTTACTTTCTCTTTAACAACCTCTCTGGAAACAGATCAAAATTATCCTTATAATGGTTACGATTTACTATTAATCATTAGAAATCTTTAAAAATTTTAATTAATAAATTTTCTACATTAAAAAAATGTACTAGATTAATTTACGTGATTTTTGGAATATGATTTTTTTTTTTTTAATATAGGGGAATTCTGGTCAAGAACCAATAATTGAAATCGAAAAAGTGGTCTCTGGAGTACGTAAATATAATTCACAAAAAAGGAGGGCGGGTATATATATATATATATATATATTTTAAATCTCTTGAATGCATGAGAAAAAAGAAAAACAAAAAGATACATATCCTTCCAATAGAAAAAGGTTGATCTAAAATATCTTGCAAGTTCTGTAAGCAAATATATAGACATACATAGGTGGAAGATTGGGGCATTAACTTCGGTTGGCAACTAAGTTCCTGCCGTTTTTTTGTTTTTTATAAATATATTGGGTTTTGAAAACTTGTTTGAATATTTTATTTTTAAAGTCAAAATCAAAAGATTTCTACTGGAAAGATATTTAAAATCTTGTTGAACGTTGGAAAAAAGTTATGAACACAAATGGAGAATATATCATTGATTAAATTGTTAGTTTTTATTTTATTTTTAAAAAATGTAGATCTAAAAATAACGGCAAGAACTTGGTTGCCAACGTAATAAAATCAGTGGCGATTCCAGTCACAGGGTTCTTTAATTTAAATTCAAAACTACTTTATTACATGCGCTCCCAAAACATGACTTAGTATGACAAATTTTCACCCAACAAACTGAATAATATGCTTTACTTCTAAAAGAGGGATAATTCTTCTCTTGATATGTGCCAATTAATTTGAACAATTTTTAAATTATTTTTTTGTTCAAAATGCCCGTCAAATTACATGACAGATCACATTGTAAAGATTTTCAGATGATCAAACTTTGCTACGGAAAAGCAATTTATTTGGAAACTGACAAGTCACACATCATTTCTCCTCAACCTGACCAGTGTTCACATTTTTTTGTAAAACTTGATGTTTTTCAAGTTAGTATTACTTGTATTGATCAGACTGTTGTTCTCATCTGTTATTTGTGCAATGTTCTGGTTGGTGTAGCCTCCGACCTTCTGTCAGGCATCTTGGAAAAGAAAGAAGAAAAGTTACTAGCTCTGTAGATAGTTTCATATTCTTGGAGTTGTTTTTGTTTTTTTCGCCGTGGTTTCATGTGTGTGAAAAAAAAAAACATTTTTTTTTCTCCTTTCATAACTTTAAAAACTTTTCTTTTCCATCGTCAAGCATTTTGGAAAAGAAAGGAAAAAAAAGTTACTGGCTCCCTAGATGGTTTCATATTCATAGATGTTTAGCTAGGTTAAGAAAAAAAAAAAAAGAAAAAAAAAAAAAAAGTTTAAAATGATAAAAAAAAATGTTTAAATGGAAGAGTCAAGATGCTGAAGTCATTGGATAAACAAAAAGAAAAAACTGGAAACTTAAATCGTGCATCTAATGATTGAAAATATTTTGGGAGTCAGTGTTTTTTCACATATACAAAACCACAGCGAAAACAACAACTCCAAAAATATGAAAAGATGCCTGATGAAAGTCGGAGGCTACACTGACCTAAACATTGCACAAATAACACTGAAGATGAGAACAATAATCTGATAAGTAATACAAACAATCAGCCCTCATCTCAAAAATTAAATTAACTTTAAATATTTAAAGTTAATTTAATTTTACTCTATAGAAATTACATAGTATATAGCTTAAATATTAATTACGAGAACGTTTTATTTTCAAATAGATAATTTAAGGAAATTATTTTCAAATAGATTATAATTCAAATGAAATTATATAGTATAGCTTAAATATTAATTATCAGAACATGTTTTATTTTCAAATAGATTATAATTTAAGGAAATTATTTTCAAATAGATTATAATTCAAATGAAATTATATAGTATAGCTTAAATATTAATTACCAGAACATGTTTTATTTTCAAATAGATTATAATTTAAGGAAATTATTTTCAAATAGATTATAATTGAAGGAAATTATTTTCAAATAAATTATAATTTAAGGAAATTATTTTCAAATAAATTATAATTGAAGGAAATTATTTTCAAATAAATTATAATTGAAGGAAATTATTTTCAAATAGATTATAATTGAAGGAAATTATTTTCAAATAGATTATAATTGAAGGAAATTATTTTCAAATAGATTATAATTGAAGGAAATTATTTTCAAATAGATTATAATTGAAGGAAGATTGTTAAGCATAGTTTGGTGTTAAATATAAAATCAAACGTCAAGTTTTAAGAATGATGTGCGATCGAAAAAAAGTAAAGGAGGTGAGAGAGATTGGTTTAGAATTTAAAAAATTTTTTGTTTTAATTAAAAAAGAAAAAACGAAATATGGTAGAGTTAAGATGCTAAAGTCATTTGATAAAAAATAAATAGTAGCTTAAATCGTGCAACTAATAGAAAATTTTTCAAAGTCAATGATGCCGAGTTGATGAGGTGGCGAGTAGAGCTCAAGATATATTAGAAGTTTACACGTTACTAATATTTAATTCCAGATTCCATTTCTTTTTTTTTTACTTCTGAAGATTCAGTTGTTGATAAAACTTTGTATTTTATTAATATTTTGTTTGTTTCTTTGCAATGATGAAACAGCTGTCATTTTTTTTTTTCTTTTTTAGTTAAAAAACAAATTTTGCTTTTTATAGCCTTGTTTTATTTATTTATTTTTTTACCGGAAAATATTTCAATTTATATATTTGCATGCATATCTATATGCAAATGCAAGCATACACACTTAATCTATTCGCGGATTTAAGTGTTAGGGAGACTCAACATAAGATTAATACCCAATTGTCGACAGTTCTGAGGATGCTGACAAAAGATTGGAAGAATTAAAACGAATATAAAAAACATAATTAAGGGAAAAAAAAAAAAAGAAAAGGAGTAAAACAACTTTCAAATAAATTATGGAGGGTTAGGGTTAGGGTTAGGGTTAAATTACTTACTACAAAACAAAAAAGAAAACAATAACATTCAAAATGTAATTTTTTGTTTTGTTTTAAATTTTATTTGATGTTGAAATATATAATAGAAAAAAAAAACAGACATGAAAAAAAAATTTTATTTTTGCATGTAGGGGTAGGGAGTGTTACATTTTTAATCCAACACTAAATTTTAATCAAAATCAAGTTGCTTAGCTCAAGTTGTGTAAGGCAAACCATCGTTGAAAATAAGTGTCCAAATGGATGAAAAAAAAAAAAAAAAAAAAAATAGAAAATAGAAAAATTTGTTTTCGTGTTAAAAAAAAAAACAAACAAAAAAAAAAACAGATGGTAAGTATTTTTTGTCATATTTAGTTTCAACTAAGTAAGTTTTGTGTCCATTAATGAAAGATGGGTGCTTATGCAGTATAAGGACTATCATCGAAATCATTTGGACGGTTTACGGAAAACACTGGAAGGTGGTAAAATGCTGAGCGCTTTAACCCTTATTACAAAACAAAGAAAACATTTGCTATCATAAAAAAAAAGAATAAAAAATATTTATTATATTTATGTTAATTTGAAAAAAAACAAAAAAAAAACAATCATAAAATAAAAAATAAAAGTTTTTGTTTTCTATCACTTGTTTATCAAAAATAAAAAAAAATTATTCATGAAACTTAACTATCAAATTTTTTCTTGATTTGAATTTTCTTAGTTTTGTAAAAGTTGACCTATAATCATTTACATTTTTCAATTTATTTTCCATTAAAATTGTTTCCATTTTTCAATTTTTTATTAAAATTATTTTCAGTTTTCAATTAATTTTCATTGAATTAGCTTCATACTGACAAATATATTTTTATTAAAAAAAATTGGCCACCATTAATTAAAAAAAAAAAAAAAAAAAGTCATGAAACTTTCACTCAGTACCTTCTGACTTTTTCTGTAACTTACCCAGATGATTCTGACGGTCATTATACTGTACAAGTGACAAAAGATGTTTCATGAATTGGGATAATTATATAATCACAAGGCTAACGCTAAAACATTGCAATTTCTCAAAGGCTAACGAGCTAATTATCTTCATTATATTTCAAAAGAATTTTTACTGCATAATATTTGTTGTTTTTCTATTTAAGGGGGAGAAAAACTACATTTTTTTCTGCTTTTATTAAAAAAAAAAAAAAAAAAAAAAGCAACAGATTTTCAGACACCTAGAATGGGGTATTTTATAACTTCCATTCAGGTTTTAACAAAGATTAAAACAGAAAATGATAAAATTTTTAAATCCAGTAAAAGTCCAGAATAGTTAACAGTCGAGAACTGAAATAAAAAATAAAGATAAATAATTCATAGCACACACAGTAAAATTAAATTGTCTACTAACCAATATACATTCAATGTGTGGAAATTCTTTTATTCAGAATTTTATTTTTTGATGAAAACTTGATTATTGACACAAAAAACAAAACAAAAAAAAAAAACAAAGTGCCAAGGTCATCACAACTAAGGAAGTGGGTTCCTACTGAATGATAGTTAAAAAAAAAAAAAAAAAAATACTTACTCTATCACTAACTGTAAGTCTGAGTGACAAACTCCTATCCTAATAAAGAAACATTCATAAAACCACACTTAAGTTTAGCAAAGATCTTAGTGGCTGTTTCTGCGTTAATAAGACAGTTTTTATTAAAATGAAATTTTGCAATAAAAACAATTTAAAAGTTTCCACAGATTTAAAGAATTTAATTCTGTTGTGTTTGCTAGAAATCATTTGTTGTTTATATTTTTTTGTGTGTAAGAATTATCGACTGATGACTATTGGGGATTTTTACCCGAAAATCCAATTTACAAGGGACAGGTGATGATTTTTAATGGCAGGGCTTGTTTACAATGAGGGAATCTAGGATTCATCCAAGGCATTTGGTTGAGGAAGGAAAATAGAAAAAAAAAAAAAAAGGAAGGGAGTGATTAGGGGTCTTTTTGTTTGTTTTATATATATATATATATATATATATATATATATATATGATAAAAATTATAGAAATAATATTCCAACATGATAGAAATTTATATATTCATCAACGTTTTGTTTTTATTTCAAGACTTGCTCAGGGGGATTGATTTAAAGAAATAAAATACAAGTACAATATTTAAAATTTAGTGCGTTAATTTATATTTATTTATGCTCTGTCATGCATTGAACTCTCCCACTTAAGATTTCTTATAGAAATCGCTCCACCCTAATATATATATATATATATATATATATATATATATATATATCAAACAAAATGAACTCCCTTCATTTCATAAATACAGTAAACATTTTGAATTCTAATGACTTGCCCCCCCCCCCACCAATTTTTTAATTCTGATGGCTTTGTTTCGTTTAAAACAAAAAGAAAAAAAAAGCAATCATTCGTTCCATATTATAAAGATATTTTGAATTCTAACAGCTATGTTACATGAAAAAAAAAAAAAAATACATCCTTTTCACGTTATAAATGCACCAAATTTCAAATATTGTATTTCATTTCTTCAAATAAAGAAGGAAATGTTGATGAATACATAAATAATTTTATTTTTTCCTTTGTCCATAATATTGAAATATTATTTCTATAATTTTCATCAGATATATATATATATATATATATATATATATATGTATATATATATATATATATATATATATATATATATATATAGAGAGAGAGAGAGAGAGAGGATAAGTTAAAAAATTAATAAAATACAAACAATATAAATGAAAAAATATATCGCGATAAAAAAAGTAATGTCTAAACTTTTTTTTTTACCTCAGCAACATCAGTTAACGTTCAATAAAGAAAAAAAAAAAAAAAAGAAAAAATTTAATAAAAAAAACTAATAAAAACAAAAATAAAAAACTTTTAATAAAAAAAACAAAAAACTTTTAATAAAAAACAAGTCAAGGGAATGCATTTGGATAAGACGATGAGCCAACTGTTGGTCAGATTAGTGTTCCGTTTTTATTTTGTTATTGTTGGGATCAGTGTAGGCGATAGAAACCAAATTCATTCCCCCGGAAAAATCAGCAGAGCCTTCATCACGATTGGCACCTGGCGGGTGGCAGGTGGTGGGGGGGCAGGAGGTGGGTGTTCAGTACCAGGTATAACCCCCTCCGGTGCCACCACTCAAGTAGTCAGCTTTTCTCTGTGTAAGGATCACATTCTGGCCCTGCAGGGCTGCCATCTGTGATGCATTCGGAGCGTAACCAGGAGGAGGAGGCTGCAAAATACAAATCAAACGAGGACACACATAGAAATTTAAAAGAAATAATGATCCTCTTTTATTTTAGGGTGGCAATTTATATCAGGGGAGATAACTTATTCACCATTTTTTCTCGGATTTTTTTGTTGTTGTTGTTGTTGTTGTTTGTTTGTGTAGACTGGTGATCTTTTAAACCAATGTATTTCAGATGTAAACATTACGCACTTGCCCGTGATATCGAAATTTTTATTAAAAAAACTACGAAAAATGGTAATTACAAGTAAAAATAGAATTTATCAAATTATCGAGTTTTATCGTATGCTTTAATGTGGAACAGTTGTGCAATCAATTATGTAAGACAAACTGACTTATCTCCCTTGATTTAAATTAAGGATGCACTAATTTTAAAAGGAACATACTTGCCAAAGTTTTTTTTTTGTTAAAAATACATCTAGTAAATCTACTGCTTCATTTTTTAGATAATATATATTAATTTCAACATGAGACTTAAGTATGTAATAATGTTTTCACCTGAAATGTGTCGGTTTAAAAAAAAGGGGTCTGCATTTTTTTGGAAAGTGAAGGTCAAAAAACTGTGCTTATTATAGGAGGAGGGCTTTGGTCATGAAGAATAAGAATGTTATTAAATATGTGAATAAATTTTCTGTGTTTGAAGAAAAACAAGTATTAAATGTAATATGATTATATTTAAATGATATTTTACTGCAGGAATATCTAAAAACAAAATTATATATTTTATATTGTGTCCTGAACAAGATGATGAGCCAAGCAAAATTTCTTGCGAGCCAGATGTTGCCAACTCCTGGTTTAAAAAAATAAAAAAAAGAGCAATCTATAGAAGCACCTTTTTTAAAATTATTTCAACAATTGATGTTAAGTAGGTGGGGGTAGGAGGATTTAGTTCTCTCTCACTGCAAGAACTTAAGACACCATAGCTGGAAAGTGGGACTAAGAAGGAGCACTCTGACCTGTAAAAAGTGCCTTGCAACCCTGCCAGCATTCTCTGGTAAGAACGCCTCAGGTGATTAGCAATAAACTAACCGCTTCTCAAAGAGAGAATGCAAAGTCTGGGATGGTGGACCTCCTAGAACTGCACATTGCAAAATCAACAGGGACCAGGTCATTACAGGAATGTTCTAATTTGTTGATTTTCGGGCCGAGGATAAAAATACCTAGCCGGCTTGGTGTTAAAGGTTTTCCATATTTTTTATGTAGCAAACCTAGGGAAGCTGCAATATGGACTTCATTTTCCATTCATTTTGGCACGGGAAGAAGAGACTGAAAAATACAAATCCTATGAGGACACAAAAAATATAAACAAAAGAAATAATGTTCTTTTTTTGGGGTCTTATTCAGAATTCTACCTCAGCAAAAAAAAATACAGAAACATTTTTATGATGTACGTACTCTTCACAGAACAAAAATGTCATATTCCAAAAATCACATAAGTATTTTTTTTTACAAATTTTATCGATTCATAGTGTACAAAGTTCCAATTGAGTTGTCTCCCTTTATTAAACATGGTGAATCAAAACAGAATGTCTTCCTTTAACAATTTGATTTTCTTAAAAGAAAAAATAAATAACTACTTGATCAAATTACGTGATTTTTGGAATATGATATTTTTGTTGACCGGTGTACCTTGTTGAGCTCGGGAATCTTTCTGTCAAACTTTGGAATCTGCAAGGAATTTTTAACAGAACCCTTTATTTAATTCACAGGGGTAGCATGCAATCATTCCGTCAGCCATGACTGAATAGAGGTTCCGAGTAGTTCATAACTGTATTTTCTATCGCCTACACTGAAGATTGAACCTTCAACCTTCAGATGGTCACTTACAACTGAATTTTTCCAAGTAGTCTAACCACTGCGCTATAGGTCTAATGCATTCATATTTATAGTTCTAGTTTAACATATAGAATCATTTGTAACTTTTAAATTAAACAAGAACCCAAGTTTGCCAAGCTGGGCAAACTTGAGTCCTTGTACCGAAAAAATATCCAGTAAATAAAATGTTGTTTAGTAAATCGTTATTTTTTTGCATTTCCATACACCAAACATGGATATAAATATCACTAAAACATCCGCTGGGTCATAAGCTTCATTTCGGTACCTTACTTGCCTGGGTGGGTTGCCTGTAGGCTGAGATAAACCTTGTAACACACACACCCACAGACAGACATTAGGAAAATTTATAATAAGATGTGTCATTTTTCTTTTCCAGGCATTTCAATTCCAAAGGAGATAATCAAAATTAACTATGCAAGCGCAAAAGTAGTCAGAGCAGTATAATTCAGTTTCAAATTATAATATACTTATGTGTGATAAAAATTAGTAACGATTCTAAAAAATTATGAAAAAATGATATAGTGTTTTATTATGGGTTTCTAAAAAGGGTTGTGTAATGTGTATGTGAATAGATTCCATAATGGCGTACACGTAATATGTATGCATATGAATATAATGGCGTACACGTAATATGTATGCATATGAATATAATGGCGTACACGTTGAATAGTTGGGTTTTTATATTTTATCTGTATATTCATGTACGTGTAAATGTGTGTATGTATATACGTCGTATCATTTAGTAGATCGTCTAGTGTGTATATTTTAACATTTATGCAACAGGAAACGATTGACGTTAACGTATCAAAACAGTTGAAGACAACAGTTCTTCTTTCATCTTAATTATTGTTTTCACATTTTGGCCGACATAATTTAACACTTTTACCTGCCCCAGCGTGAATTAAAGAAAAAGGTTCAGTTAGAAATTCTATTTAGGTTTCCAAGTTCAAAGAGATGCACCTGAAGAATGTCAGAGGTCAGACAGGTGAAACGCTGTCAAAATAACGTTCAAGACGAAGAGTCTGTAAGGAGTAAATTTGGAATTATTTTTCCTTGAACCCTTATCGAGCCAGGCAGCGCTAAATAAATATGGCTGGTGATCCAAAAAGATTTCAAGAAACAGAAAATACTTACTGGCATGACTTGTGTGGATAATCCATCAAAACGAGCTCCTGCATCATAAGCACCATGGACAAACATCGTCTGCTGAGGAATCGTTGGATTAGAAGCCTATGAGAAATAAACCATTAAAATTATCAAATCAAATATCTTTCAAAATATTTATGGTTGGGGGGGGGGATAACTTTTAAATTTTGATAAACTATGTTTGATTTCCGGGGGTGGGGAAGAACAGTTGGAAAAAAACCCAGCAACAAATAATTTTTAACAAATGCAACAATTAACTTCTGTACTGATTAATATAGTTATAATGGATTAATATATTTATATGTTTTTGGGTTCTTGTCTATATATTAAAAAACAAAAGAAAAGAAAAATCTGTAGGATTCATGTACGTGACTAAACAAAATTATCATATTCCGAAAATCACAAAATTGATCAAGTGCTTTTATTTTTATAAAAGAAAATCACAAAATCATTTTAAACAATTAATGGGAAGTTATAGGCATCTCACATATTTTAATTGTTGAGTTATCTCCCTTTGTTTTTTAAGATTGCTTTCAAAATGGCAGATAAGATAGCTACTCTGAGGTTATTCATAAAATTTGATTTTCTTATTTAAAAATACAACTACTTGATTAATTTACAAAATTTTTGGAATATAATATTTTCTTTTGAGTACATACATCATAAATATTTTTCTTTTTTTTTTTAATATGGGGGAATTCTGGACAAGAACTAATATTTTGGGGGAAGGGAAATAACTTAAATTTTTCGTAAACAAGGTCTGATTTTGGTAGAAGCACAAAATATTGAATAGTCAAAAACTCTTAAAAAAAAGAAAAAAAGATATATATATATATATATATATATATATATATATATATATATATATATATATATATTATCCATATTATCTTTATCAATACAGAATTTGTGTTTGCTATAAATTATTTATGGGGGGGGGGGTAAAAAGGTGATTGATCCTTTCTTCCAAACCCCCAATATTTTAGTTGGGAGTTTCACACTCAACACATCAAGGGGGTTAATGGCATCGACTAACAATCTAGGTGTGCCAAGTCCGAATCCAGTTTGTTTCATTTACACTTATGGATGTTGGCAACCTTCACTTAAAATACCTGCTGTCTGTCTAGAAAGAATTATAACTAGAAAGATACTTTCACAACTGAATTTTAGCAAATACTCTATTGTACTCGAATTGTCCACAAGGATTAGTGGCACAGTGGATAGAGTACTTGGTAAAATTCAGTTGTAAAAGTTACTCTTTTGGAGGTTTGACGGTTCAATCCTCAGTGCAGGTGACCGAAAATACAATTGCGAATTACTTAGGACTTTTGCCTGGTCATGGTTGATAGAACGAAAACATGTGGTTGGCTGTTTTTGTTTTACAGCATATCAACCCTTTTCGGGTTATTTAATGCCGAATCCAGTTATTTTGAAGAAAAATTTTTTTAATAGGGTATATTTGTTTTTTTTTTCAAGTCGGTTTCTATTTAACCCATAGTTGGGACCCTAACAGGTACTACCACCTCGGGTCAGAGTGGACCTAAAAGCAATGGCAATTAAAGGGTGGCTACACACTCCCCAAAGCCCGCAAGCTGGGGCCTCACCATTGGATATAGTTTAAATTCATATCCAGGACCGAGCATGTTACGCCCATGGATTAAACAAAAGATTCAGTTTTAAATTCCCTGCAGATTCCAGAGTTCTACAAGATACACCTGAAGAAGGTCAGAGGTCACATTGGTCGAAACGTGCAAATCACATTCAAGATGAGAACAAGTAGGCCAAAGAATCTAAATTATATAAAAACTGTAAACAAACTTCTTTTTTTTCATGGTAAAACTTTTTTTCTTATTAAAAATTTGTTTAATGTTTATGACTGAACTCAAATGGTAGCAAAAGTTAAAAAAAAAAAAAAAAAAAAAAAAAAAAAATCCAGTGTTACTGAAAAAAAGAAATAAAACAAATTTATATTTAGAAGTTTAAAACAATTTAATTTATCGTAGTAAAATAATCGACGTTCAGTCATCTTCGTTATGGATAGGATGTACATGATCTGATTATTTTACTCACAGTCACTATTTACAGTAGAATAAATTGCTTTAAATTGCATTTTTTAACCCCCACAGGCATCACCACTTATCAAGGCCAAGAGGCCATTCGAGGATAAGGGTTAAAGAGTGTACGGTAGAAATTGGACAATATAGTAATCGTTAGTAATGGAAATTTGGTAAATTTGTTAACATATATGGAATGGCTCATCAAAAACTTGTTTACATTAGACTTGAAGACAACCATATTGTAGTCAGCTGGAAAGCAGGAAAACAATTCCACAGGCATGCAGTTCTAAGAAAGAAGCTTTGCTCATGGAATCTACGTTTAGTTTTAGGCACAGATAAAGAGTGGGGGAAATTTTTGATAGTGTTTTCTGTTAGACGAGTGTTTCTTGTGAAAGTTTTGCGAGGGGGGACCATAGATTGGAGCTCAGCCGAGCACTTACCATGAAAATAACGATAAAGCATAGACAAACTCGCAACATCTCAAGTCTATTTTGAACTCTATCAAGGCAGGATAGGCTGTTTTTAGCAGCTCCTGCCCAGATGTGGCAACAGTACTCCATTCTTGGACGTATCTGACTCATATAGATAGAGAATGGCATCAGCAGTGAGATATCTCCTGGATCGATAGAAGTATCCCACCATTTTTCCAGCGGCCTTGCCAACAAATTTAATGTATGTGTTCCATTTAAGATCAGGAGTAAAGGTCAAGCCCAGAAGCTTGTCAAAACATGAGGCCTCCCCAAGACGAGAGCCATTCATTTCAATTGATGCCAGATGGGGGTCAAAGCGTTGATGATGTAAAGATAAAAGCTTGGTTTTAGATGCATTAAAAATAACAAGCCACCTCTTTCCCCATTGTACCACTTGCTCAAGATCAGAGGAGAGAGAATCAGAGAGAACTTGGTCGTTTACGGTCTTAGATGTGCTACCATTGATAGTAGTGTCATCAGCATAAACGTCTACAAATGATGTAAGGATGTGACTTGGAAGATCATTAATGTAGATCAGGAAGTTGGGCCCAGAATGGACCCCTAAGGGACTCCAGTATTAATACTGTGAGCTTCTGATTTCTGCCCATCAACCACTACTCTTATGAATCTATCAGAGAGAAATGATTTAATAATTGAGAAGATATTTCCAGCTATACTATAGCTGGAGATCTTGTGACGTAAACCTTTATGCCATACTCTATCAAAGGCCTTTGATATGTCAAGAGCAATTGCCCTAGAAAGGTTGCCTCCGTCGAGAGATTCGCTAATCCTATGAGATATAACTGTAAGCACATCTGCTGTAGATCTAGTAGAATGGAAACCATATTGCGTGGCACTAAGAAGGTTATTTTTGCTGAGATGGTTGATTATTTCTCTATTTAACACAGATTCCAGCAACTTACTCATGACACACAGGAGACTTATTGGCCTGTACTGAGAGGGAGATGAGCGATCATCTGAATTCTTAAATACTGTTGAGATTTTCCAGGGTGATAGGAAGCAATTCTCCTTAAGACAACATTCAAACAGTTTTGTAAGGATGGGCGCTAGTTCTGGTTGAAGTCTTTTGAGTACTATAATTGGAATACCGTCAGGGCCGGTTGCTCTACTGGAATCAAGGTTTTTGATTAGCTTGGCAACATCATGTACAGATATTTGTATATCACATAGCGTGTTTTCTGATACAGAAGAAAATATTGGAGATTGACAGCCTTAGTTGCAAAGGGTAGAATTAGCTGCAAAGTTCTTGGCAAAGAGTTTGGCTTTCTCTGATGCTGACGAGATTAACTCAGGTCCATTGATGATAGTTGCGATAGAACACACGCTTCTGTTCAGGATTCTGTTTGCTATTTGCCAAAACTGGTGGGTACCAAGCCGCTGCTCAGCTACTTTGGACTTGACGGACTGAGCATACAACCCTCTTGCATTCTTTATTAGTTTTTACAGTGGTTGCTGGCAGTCCTGAAAGTGGCTTTAGTCTCAGTACATCTATTACGTTGGAAGCAATGGAAAAAGTGATTTCTGTGTGCAATGGCAGCAGCACATTCTGGGGAGAACCATGGCTGGCTGTTAGGTTTTTGCTGGAACTTTTTCGAGGGTATGAAACGGTCTACATCTACAATTAACCATCCCGTCAGGTCTGATGCTATAGAGGACACATCCTTTTAAACATAAACCGCAGAGGTAGATCTGATATAAATGTACGGAAGCTATCCCAGAAAGCCATAGAGTATCGGTATACTGTACAATGGAGAGGTACATCTGAGGATTTATTACATTTCATTTTTATCTTAACTGACACAACAGAGTAGTCGGAACATCCAAGAGGAGACAGAACGGAAACTGAACACAGTTCAGGGCAAGTTGTGAGAAAAAGGTCTAGGAGACTCGCATACTGGCCGTCATTGTCGGGCACATGGGTGGGTTCGTGAACAATCTGAGTGAAGTCATAAGCAATCGAGAAATCATGACACAACCTCCCTTCATCGGTCTTGTTTGAGTAAGTTAACCATTCCACATTGTGAACATTAAAGTCTCCACAGACATGAATATTTACTGAATGATAAGCAGATAGGACGTGGTCAATTTTCTCCGATATACTTTTAAAAATAGTAACTCCGCTGTTGTGGGGACGATAGAGAGCAAATATAAATGCAGTAGTTTGAGCAAGTGCTACCCGGAAGCACATCTAGTGTAAGTTAGGATCTTCTCTGGAGATGTCCCTATCACATGGAAAGCCATCTTTTATATAGGCACATATTCCCTGCCCATGGCGATCTTGGAGGTCAGATTTGGAAGTTAAATTAGAGTATCCTTTAATTATGAACTCATCTAGGGAAATAGTCTGTCCAATGCCAGTTTCGCTTAAATATAAACATGACAAAGATCATGCTAACTGTTGGTGGTCTGCGACTGGTCGCATTCATTAGTTTTTTTAATGCAGGCAAAATCATTAAAGTGGACAAGTACTGTCAACAAGTTGATGAAATACATCAGAAACTTTGAAAACACTCAGCATTAGTCAATAGAAAAGGCCCAATCCTCCTCTACGACAATGCTCGACCTCATGCTGCTAAACTGACACTGCAGTAATTGAATGAATTGGGTTACAAAACTGCCTCATCTGCCGTACTCTTTGGCCCTCTCACCTACTAACTACCACTTTTTTAAGTAACTTGACAGCTTTCTACATGAGAAGTGCTTTAAGCAATATCAAAAACGCCTTCAGCAACTTCATCGCCACCAGAACACAAGATTTTTTCGTTACTGGCATAAATAAACCTGTTTTGCGTTGGCAAACGTGTGTTGATTCTGATGGTGATTATTTCGATCAATAAATTTTTGTTTGAGCCGAGAAGTCCATCTGAATTTAAAAGTTAAAAACCGCAAGAACTTTCTTGTCAACATAATTGTATTTGAAAAATAAAATTAATGAACTTACAGTTGTGTAAGGAGATGGTGCTGCTTGAAGAGCCTCTTGACCAGGGATGCCATATCTGTAGCAATAACCGTATGATGGCACCACTAGAATGAGAAAAACATTCATTGCAGAAATAAAAAAAAAGTTAATTTCATTTTTTTTTTTGGACTATTGTTCTCATCTTAAGTGTTATTCTCACATTACAACTTCTCACCTTCTTCAGGTGTATTTTGTCGAATTCTTGAATCTTCATCAAATTCTTGAATCTGTACAGAATTTCAAACAAAACTATTTAATCCACAGGTGTAGCACGCTCTCGTTCCATCAAGCTATGACCAAATAGACGTCTTAAGTATCTCGCAATTATATTCTTAGTATCACCCCACATTAAGGATTGAATCTTCAACCTCTAGAAGAGTGTAACTTACAATTAAATTTTAACTAGTATTTTATCAGTTATACCACTGGTCCTTGTAGATTAGGCAAAAATTCAGGTGTAAGTTACACTCTTCTGGAGGTTGAAGGTTCAATCCTTAGTGTAGGCGATACCAAGAATATAATTGCGAAATACTTAATACGTCTATCTGGTCATGGCTTGATGGAATAAGAGCATGCTACCTCTGTGGATTAAATGCAGATTCACCGAGTTCAACAAGATGCATCTAAAGAAGGTCGGAGGCTACATCGGCTAAAACGTTGCGAGAACAAAACTCAAGATGAAAACGATAGGTTGAAAATGAAAAAAATCAGAAACAGAAATTTTTTTAAATAAAAAAAATAAAATTGTTTTTAAACAAAAAATATTGCTTACAATTTTTATTAACGAGTTGAATATCTGATTAAAAAAAAAAATTTTAACACTATGCTTTTTTTTTTTTTTTTTTATATATTACCAAACTAGCAGGCCGCCCAGCATTGCCCAGTCATAAAATACACACAAATATTATATTTTAATTCATACAGAAACTGAGGCATGTGCTAAGAGTATTTTTTTTTTAAAACAGTTCACTTCTTGTAAATAAAAAAATAAAATAAAATACTAGAACTAAGATCAAAATCAAAACCTAAAGACAAGGAGTAAAGTACGATAACCATTAGGCCAGCTTGACAATCTTTGAAAAGTGTTTTCAAACCTACTTATTTTTGACATAATGAATCTGTCATGTGAACCATTCACGCATGCTCACTTGTGAAACAGCAAAGAGATAAAAATCTGATGATCCCCCACACCAGTTTTTCAATTTTGACCCCTTAACAGCCCGTTTTTCCAGATGAAAACTGATTAAAAAGTTTTCCACATGTCTAAATACCCTATATACCAAATTTCAAGTATGTAGATAAAAAATTTGCTAAGATTGAAAAGTGTCTTCACTTACACACACACACTTTTATAAATTAATAACAGATGAGAAAAAAAGGGGGGGGGGTATTAAACAGAAAATTCACATAATCTGAAGACCGAGTCAATATTCATTTTAACGCAAAACTAAATTTCACTTCACAAAAAATGAAAATGGTTATTTTAAAGTTTGAAATTTTCTAAAAATTCAAATCCGATAAATGGAAAGAATTGTCTTTTTTTTTTTTACCAACAGACAACAAAGTGAGGTGCTTGTACAGTATGGTGGAATTTCAAGCAAACGCATTTCAGGTGAAAACATTACATACTTACATGTCATGTTGAGATTAGTGTAAATT
Organism: Euprymna scolopes; assembly: GCF_053919585.1. Lineage (NCBI taxonomy): Eukaryota > Metazoa > Mollusca > Cephalopoda > Sepiida > Sepiolidae > Euprymna > Euprymna scolopes. The sequence continues at coordinate 26,636,719 of NC_136516.1, read as the reverse complement.
ACAAAAAAACGATTAAATAGAAAAAGAATTACAAGTAAAAATAGAATTTATCGAATTATCGAGTTTTATCTTAGGTTTTAATGTGCAACAGTTGTGTAATCAATTACGCATGACAAACTGATTTATCTCCCTTGATTTCCTTGAAATCCACTATTAAAAAAAATAAAAAAATGTTAGACCACTAATGTCTATGATTTTTTTTGTGAAAAATAGATCAACACATCTTTTACTGGATCATTTTCTGTAATTTTGGGAATTTATATCAATTTCAATATGATATGCCAGTACGTGATATTGTTTTAATCTGTTCAAAATTCCATTATACGGCACAATTTGGGTCTTATGCAGAATAGTGAGGTTTTAAACCAATGCATTTCAGGTGAAAACGTTATTACGAACTCGCGTGTCATGTCAAAATTAGTATAAATTCCAAAAATTACGAAAAATGATCAACTAGAAAAATAATTACAACTGAAAATAGAATTTATCGAATGTTTTAATGTGGAACAGTTGTGCGACTAATTCAGTGTGGCAAACTGATTTATCTCCTTTGACTTAATTCAAATTAAATTAAGGGTCTGCCATTTTTAAATTTTTTAATTTTCTTCCTTTGAAGATTGTAACGCTGGGTATGAGGCAGCCAAACCAGCTTCCAACATTACCCTGGTTTTTATTGAAACCAACCGAGAGCTCTTTTCAGTATCCTCGTAGGTAGGACTTCAGGTTCTTCTTCATAAGTCCTGTGGTACCTATAATAATTGGTATGATTGATATCTCCCTCACAATGTGTCAGCATGTAATTGGGGATGATTTTTTGTTATAAATGCTGGATAATTTTCCGTAATTTTTGGAATTTATATCAACTGCAATGTGTTAATGCGTGATATTGTTTTAATGCATTCAGATTATTAAAACTACTGTTCTAGATCTTATTCTCACTTTTTTTTTTTTTTTACAAGGTAGTCACCACTTACCAAGGCCTGAAGGTACCAAGGCCTGAAGGCTATTCGAGGATGAGGGCCAATGAATTTAAGATGGTAGTGTAGTAACTGTTAATGGTGTAAATTGGATAGAATTTGGATTATTTAATTATTCAACAAGAACTTGTTTACATTAGGCTTGAAGGCTACCATGTTGTAATCGGCGGGGACGCAGGCCAATGGAACAGTGTTCCACAGGCGGCCAGTTCTAAAAAAGAAGCTTGTTCATGAAATTTACATTTAGAATTAGGCACAGATAGAGAGTGGGGAAAATTGTTGTCAGTGGTTGTAGCTAGTCAAGTGTTTTTTTTTTTGTGAAAGCTTGGCAGGGGGGGGGGCATAGAATCGGACTCAGTTGAGCACTTGCAATGAAAATAACGATAGAGCAGAGACAGGGCCGCAACGTCTTTTCGGTAGAAAAGAGATTGCAAGGAAGAAAAAAGGGCATCACCTCGTAGGTTTTGAAGCCGGATTTGAACTATCGAGGCAAGATAGGGTCCGCCGAGCAGCTCCTGTTCAGATGTGACAACAATACTCCATTTTAGGACATACTTGGCTTTTATAGAGATATAGAATTGCATCAGCAGTGAGATACCTTCTGGAGTGGTAGAATGATCCAACCATTTTTCCAGCAATCTTGGCAACAGATTTGATGTACGTGTTCCATTTCAAAACAGGAGAGAAGGTCAGTCCTAGAAGCTTGCCAAGATATGGTGCTTCCCCAACACTAGAGCCATTCATTTCAACAGATGGAGGTCAGAGCGATTATGATTATGGGAGAAGTTTTTTTTTTTTTACATGGTAGTCACCACTTATCAAGGCCCGGAAGCCACTCAGGGAGATAAGGGTTATTGCGTGTACAGTAATCAATGGGACAATATCGTAATAATCGCTAGTAATGGAGATTTGATAAAGTGTCTTACTTAAGGGGGCGGTTTATCAGGAATTTGTTTATGTTGGACTTGAAGACATCCAAGTTGTAGTCAGGTGGAAAACAGGCAAACGGAAGAGAGTTCCACAGGCGTGCACTTCTAAGAAAGAAGCTTTGTTCATGGAATCTACGTTTTGATTTAGGCACAGATAAAGAATGGGGAAAATTACTGACAGTGGTTTGCTTTGTTTTAGATGTATTTAAATTACCCTCCACCCCCTCTTGGCATCATATGCTCAAGATCAGAAGAAAGAGAATCTGAAAGATCTTGGTCAATGTCAGCCTTTGAAGTGTTGCCATAAATTGTGGTAGGATCTGCATAAATGTACCCAACCCTTTTTCCAGACGCATCTCGTCAAACTCTGGAATCTCTAACAGTACTCTATTTAATCCACAGTTAAGGCAGCAGTTGCCTGGTTCTAATTTTGTCAGCCATGACCAAGTAGAAGTCTTCAGCAAATTGTAATTGTAGTGTTACTATTGCTCATGCTGAAGATTGAACTTTCAACCGACAGAATATCGTCACTTACAAGAAATCGTTACTAAGCACTTATATTCATTACAACACCTGCAGATAATTCGAATATTTATTTTGGGAGCCTTAAAATGTTCCATTTGAAATTCGATAAAAATTCCCAGAATTTGACAAAATATTTCAAGAAAAACATCTGCGGTGAAAACAGTAGTCCGAATAATTAAAAGAATATAAATCCTCAATCTCTATCTAAAAAATCCCATAGCTGAATTTATTACATTTATCAGTTCTTGTCCAGAATTCCCCTTAAAAGAAAAAATATGTATGATGTACATACCTGTAACAAAACATATATATTCAAAAAATCATGTAACTTTATAAAGAAGTTTTATTCTTCATAAAGAAAATCATTTTTAAGTGATTACTAGGAATTTATAGGCATTACAATATAAATCCAGCAAGTTTGAATTATTCAGTTATCTCCCTTTGTTTTCAAAATGGTGGACAAGACAGTCAATCTGTTACTCATAAGATTTGATTTTCTTATTCAAAAATAAACCTACTTGATCAATTTATATAATTTTTAGAATAAATTTTCGTTTTATTATGAGTATAAACATTATACTGATTTTTTTTCTTTTTTTTTTAATGATATAGGAGGAATTCTAAATAACCAACTTTCTTTCTAAACAACTCCAATCAGTTTTAAAAATAAAAGAAAAAGTGTGCATTAAGAAGACAGGAAGTCATTATTTGTTGAAACCAAAATCATAATTCCGTGAACTCGTGAACTGCTTGTGGTCTTAACGTTCAGTGTAAAATTAACATTCGTAGTTTTCAGAGAGAACTCTCATAAAAGGAAAAAAGAAAATACAATGAAGAACGCAAGAGAAAACGTGACATTAGAAAAGACAGAGCGATCAACATCTCTGATACAGAATTATCTCACAGGTGTCCAACATATGCGAAATACTTCAGAGCTCGGATCAGTCTAGCAGATCATCTCCGAACCCACAGAACAATTGCATGATCACGGTCACCTTTGTAAGCGATGGACGAACATCAGTAAAGTTCTTGGAAACTAACTCCTTCTCAAAGGGAGAAGGCAAGATCTGGGAAGGTGGACCTCCTAGAACTGGATTTCTCAACCCTTGATGACCGGTGCCCCCCCCCCTCCTGCACTAAAAAAAATAATAAATAAAAAATGTAGATTTTGTTTTATGTTGTTTATTTAACTTATTTCGTTCTGATTTTACCCTTGTAAAATTTAATGAGCGTTTTGGGCTTGGAACAGATTAGACGACTTACATGTAAACCGCTTTTCAGCACACAAAAATTTCAGAAGTTCACGGCTGAAGTAATCTCATTATTTATACATTGCAAGTCTCTGCATTTTGAATTACATTTTCCCAGCATCCTTTTATGGCTCCCTGATCAAAGGGCCATGCCCCTCTTGGGCCTTCAGTTGAGAAACACTGGTCTAGATTGTTGGCTTTGGTACGGAGAGTAAACCTTCTGCTGATGCTCCTGATGAAAAGCGAATGTTCAAGCGATGATTTTGAATGTTTGGGTTCGTAGAACGTGTGCTATCAGCTGTGGCAATTGGTGGTTTGAAAAGGTTTCTTGTGATTGCTAAAAACTGTAATGCAAAAAAGGTATCTACTTACACTGGTAGGTTGTTGCATAGGGTGAACCCGGAAGGTAAGTTGGCACAGGTTGTGGTATCGTAGGCACACCTGCAGTTGGTACGTAGGTATACTGCAGAGGATACGGACTCTTGTTACCTGAAAACAGAATTAAAAATGCAAAATAACAATTTCAATATTTACACGATTTAATCATTTTTTTTATTTAGATTGTTCAAATTAATGGATTGATTTTGGGTGTATTCTTATGTTTCAACCGATATAATCACCAACCTTCCTCAGATCAAGGCCCGGAAGCCACTTGGGGATAAGGGTTATTGCGTGTACAGTAATCAATGGGATAGTATCGTAGTAATCGTTAGTATTGGAGATTTGATAAAGTGTCTTACTTAAGGGGGCGGTTCATCAGGAATTTGTTTATGTTGGACCTGTAGACATTCAAGTTGTAGTCAGGTGGGAAACAGGTAAACGGAAGAGAGTTCCACAGGCATGCACTTCTAAGAAAGAAACTTTGTTCATGGAATCTACGTTTTGATTCGATCTACCTTGAATGTTTTTTTTTCTCTCCTTGAATGAACAATAGTAATTAGAATTAAAAACTGTGTGAAGCATTTATGAAACGGGGGGGGGGGGGGGAAGCGTTAAGTCGTTTCGATTTTCATATTAATTCGGGTCCATACAGATTTGATATATAAGGTTTCATCTAAATGAATAAAAAAATTCAGAAACATCAAATCAGATACGAACCAAATTAAATACGAAAATAGAAACACTTTTTCATATTTTTAATGCACCACACATTTTGAATTCTAACGACTGATTTGTTCAAAAAAAAAAAAAATATATATATATATATTTAACCCTTCATCAATAAACGCCATCATCACGATACAGCTAAAGATCCTAGAAAGTTACATTACCTAAACTGTTGTGCGAATAACACTCAAGATGAGAACAATAGTCCGAACGATCCAATCATATTATCAATCCTCATCTCAGAAGAAAATTAAAAACATTAAATATTTTAAAATCTAAAACGGTAAGATATTCCTTAAACCAACTGATCCGTAGTTTAGGAGATTAAATGAAACTGTTCTCATCTTGAGTGTCATTTTCACAACGTTTCAGTTGATGTAACCTCCGACCTTCTTTAGGTGTATCTTGTCAAACTCGGGGAATTTCGTCCATAAGGACTCATGGCACAGTAGAGCATTTCGAAAAATCAATTGTAAACATGATATTTTGAAGGTTGAAGATTCAATTCTCAGTGTGGATGACCCAAAAACACAATTCCAAATTACTTAAGACCTTTTCCCAGTCATGGCTGACAGAACGAGAGCATGCTACCCGCATGAAGTAAATAAAGGGTTCCGTTTCAAATTCTGTTCAAATTCCAGAGTTCAACAGAAAAATTCCAGAGTTCGACAAGATACACCTGAAGAAGGTCGAAGGTTACATGGACCGAAGCATTGTGAAAATGACACTCAAAATGAGATCAGTAGTCCAAAGATTCCAAATAATATGAATAATCATTACTCATCTCAAAAATTCAGAAACACTAAATAAAACAGTCAAACATTATTGAAAAATAAAGTAACAATTAATGTACAAATAGAAAAATAAAGTAACAATTAATGTACAAATAGAAAAATAAAGTAACAATTAATGTACAAATAGAAAAATAAAGTAACAATTAATGTACAAATAGAAAAATAAAGTAACAATTAATGTACAAATAGAAAAATAAAGTAACAATTAATGTACAAATAGAAAAATAAAGTAACAATTAATGTACAAATAGAAAAATAAAGTAACAATTAATGTACAAATAGAAAAATAAAGTAACAATTAATGTACAAATAGAAAAATAAAGTAACAATTAATGTACAAATAGAAAAATAAAGTAACAATTAATGTACAAATAGAAAAATAAAGTAACAATTAATGTACAAATAGAAAAATAAAGTAACAACTAATGTACAAATAGAAAAATAAAGTAACAACTAATGTACAAATAGAAAAATAAAGTAACAATTAATGTACAAATAGAAAAATAAAGTAACAATTAATGTACAAATAGAAAAATAAAGTAACAATTAATGTACAAATAGAAAAATAAAGTAACAATTAATGTACAAATAGAAAAATAAAGTAACAACTAATGTACAAATAGAAAAATAAAGTAACAATTAATGTACAAATAGAAAAATAAAGTAACAATTAATGTACAAATAGAAAAATAAAGTAACAATTAATGTACAAATAGAAAAATAAAGTAACAATTAATGTACAAATAGAAAAATAAAGTAACAATTAATGTACAAATAGAAAAATAAAGTAACAACTAATGTACAAATAGAAAAATAAAGTAACAATTAATGTACAAATAGAAAAATAAAGTAACAATTAATGTACAAATAGAAAAATAAAGTAACAATTAATGTACAAATAGAAAAATAAAGTAACAATTAATGTACAAATAGAAAAAATGAAAAACTACAAAATTATATAGAAATCAGTTACAACTTTTCAGAAAGTTTTATAAAAATACAAGGCATCAATTTTGTTTAAATAAGCACAAGTGTCAATTTTAGCCATTTTAACCAAAAAGGCACACCTTGGGGACAACCGAGTTTTCCCAGAAAATCGGTTGTTTTTTTAACTCATATCATGTTTAATGTTTGTGCAAAATTAAAAAAAATTCGAAGGCGTAGTTATTGAGAAAAGTGCGGACGGACGAGGGACGGAAGGATTGGATGATTTTGATATTTTTTCCAATTCCAATACAATTACGGATTCAGATTTCGATTCATATAAATCTCTAAATATTTTACTATAGAACCCCCCTGCCCCTCCGCGCAAATTACCGTAAAAACAAATGTTAAATATGCAGATATTTTTTCAACTGTAAAAATGCACTTGTGGGGATGATTAATAGATTTTAGTTTTAATTTGCAATCAAGAAATATTATTTCATTAATACTGCCAGCAATGATAGAATTTGTTTTAAACAAAATCAATTAAAAATAGACAATTAAAATAATCATTTTTGGCATAAAAAAATAGGCACAAATTTTTCCCATTACAATCCCCCCCAAAATTCCAATTTTTCTGATTCTGATTGATTGTCTCAACACTAATATATATATTAGTTCAGAAATTCGAATCTTAAAATTGAAGAATTTTGGAAACTTAAAGAGTGTATATAAATATTAATACTAATATTTACAAGAAAATCCTAACCAGATGAAAAAGCTCGATATTCGAGAGCATCAGTCTAAGAAGGAAGTTAAAATATTGCAAATTAAAATTTACATTTATTATTCAAAACAAGGGACACAGATTATAAGATTTTTCTTTATTCTATGGAGTTTCAAAGGATGCTTCTTATCCTCAGGGGAAAATAGCAAAATACCATCTAGTTTTTATTCTGTTGGTTAGCACATAGTTTGAAAACTTCAGAGTTATGCGAGATAGAATGTTATTAAAGATAATATAGAAGAATATATAGATAAAAATTTTAACGATATTATATCTCCCATATTTTGAAGTTTTCAAACTATGTGCTAATCAGCAAAATTATAGCTAGTTTATATATATGGTATTTTGTTAACTATTTTTATCAAATTGTGTCATAAATAGTTTGGTTTCCGGGTAACTTCCAAGTTAGATGAGATTATTATTTTCAGTGATAGAGGATTTATTTTTTTAATTTTGATGTTTTTATTTCAATTTAATGCTTATAATTCTGTTTGTTTCTTGGCATATACAAGCAGTCTCCTCCTAAAGAAACAGTCGCATTCTTGTCAATATGTGATACTTTCGACCTCCCCAAAATATGAGATTTTGGGGAGGTCGAAAGTTAAAAAAAAAAACAAAAAAACAGAGGAAATAAGTTGATCAGCAGAACACAGTTAATAGAAAGACAATGGAAGAGATGCTTTATCAAGCCACACAAAGGTATTTGAAAATAGGATTGTTAATCAAGGTACAGTGAAGACTGCAGCAAAGGTCAGAGTTAATTCATGGACGGTTTTTTTTTTTTCTTCTTTTTTTTTTTTACAAGGGTGTCACCACTTATCAAGGCCCAGAGGCCACTCGAGGATAAGGATTAATAGGTATACATTAGTCATTGTGATTTTAGCATAGTAAACAGTGGGAATTTTGAAACTTGGATTACTTAGGGGGACGATTCAATTAGAACTTGTTCACATTGGACTTTTTCTTTTTTTTTTTTTCTTTTTTTTTTTCATAGGTATCAACTCATTATCAAGGCCAAGAGGTCACTCAAGGATAAGGGTTAAAGAGTGTACAGTAGAAATTGGACAATATAATAATCATTAGTAATGAAAATTTGTTAAATTTGATAACTTATATGGAACGGCTCATCAAGAACTTAAGAGAGAGTTTCACAACAGTTTACAGTTGGCAAAAGTTGAAAGCAGATGGTAGCTCGGAGCAAATAGGGAGATGAATTGATGAATCATCTGACGAATACGGCCTCGACAGAAACCTTACATATGGACGTTAGTGTTGATGGTGTCACATGCTCAAACTACAACTGATATCTACAGAATATGTTTGGAGTGTTCTGTTTCGAGTTTGGTTATTTTTTGTTTACTTGTGAGGCACTATGCGTTCCTTCGGCAGCCGCCAATGTGTAAGAAATGATGAAACGGATAGAACGAGAATGGAAGCGGAAAGAAAAGATCACGGTAACAGTGTTGGAGGTCGTTGATTTTTTTTATCAAGTGTAATACTAGTATCACCCACACTGAGGACTGAACCTTCAACATCCAGAGGCATATCATTTAAAACTGAATTTTGATGAATAAAAACTCAAAATGAGATCGGTAGTCCGAAGCATACGAACAATCCGTTTTTGTGTAGTAGAAATGACCAGGATAATGAATTACATATCTAAAAGCAAATTATATAATTTCAAACAATACCATGTTAGTTTGATCATCCATTGGTACCTGCTGTTTCAGCATTTTCAAATCATCAAAGGAAGATTGATTACACTTTGCATATTCTTTTTTTATTTATTTTTTATTTTTTTTTACAAGCTGCATTTCTAGTGTATTTTAGTGAAACTGCAGGTACTGATAGACAATCAAACTAATGTAGGATGTGATTTATTTTACTCTTCTTCAAGCAAGGCATATTGGCACTTAGACATAAGGGGTTATCATTTGCGTCTACAGGGATACTATGTAAGGAATCGTTCACATTACACTTGAACTTCTGCATGTCAGTACAGTCAGGGAAGCAGGAAACTGGGAGGGAATTTCAAAGTCTAGCAGTTCAGGGAAAGAAACTATTAGAGTAGAAAGCTTTCTGGCATCTAGGGACCGCTACAGTAAAGGGGTGAGATTTTGCTGCTTTTCAGGTTAATGGGGGTGGTATTTACATAGAGAGTGTGTATGTGCTAGGATTTTGTCCGAGTATATTCCATTAAAATTCAAAAGCACTTTTAAAAAGAAGGCACAGGGATCCAAGATTACAGTGATGGGACAGAGGCTGAAGCTTGGTTGATAGTGCAGGACTTATTAGATTTGAGACTCTTTGTTGGACTGTGAGAGGGAAAGACTAGTGGTAGATGAACTAGTCCAGATGTTGCAACAATACTCTCATGCATAGTCGAATGGTGACTTTGTAGAGATACACGATATGGTAAGGCGTGAGCAATTTTCTAGTGTGGTAGAAAGCCCACCCCCTTTGCAGCAGCCTTGGCACTGTCTACAATGTAGTTGTTCCAACTCATTTGATAAAATAAATTAAAAAAAAAAAGATATGTACACCAAATGAGAAAAAAAATGTAGAATTTTTATTTTGTCACACACAATATAACAAAGTAAATAATTGTAGAAAAGAAAGAAAATAGATAAAAATGTAGTTTTGATCTTCAGAAATTATGACGGAAAAACAAAAACGAATAAGATAAAGAAAGATATAAAAAGGTGCGACTTGATAAAAATGCGCTTTTATCAAGTCCACAATTATGAATGTCGAAAATGTAGTTATAATTTTTTTTTTTTTTTACAAAGGAGTCACCACTTATCAAAGCCCAGAAGCAACTCAAGGATAATGGTTAATGAGTGTTCAGTAGTAAATGGTAACGTGTCATAGTAATCGTTAGTAGTGGAAATTTGGTAAATTGGTATTACTTAAGAGGATGGTTCATTAAGAATTTGTTCACGTTGGACTTGAAGACAACCATATTGTAGTCAGTTGGAAAGCAGAAAAACGGAGCGTGCAGCTCTAAAAAAGAAGCTTTGTTCGTGGAATCTATGTTCAGTTTTAGGCACAGAAAAAGAGTGGGGGGAAATTATTGATAGTGGTTTCAGATAGCCGAGTGTTTTTCATGAAAAGTCAAGCCGGGGGGGGGGGACATAGATTGGAACTCAGATGAGCACTAGACATGAAAGTAACGATAAAGCAGAGACAGGCTTGCGACATTTCTTCTGTGGGAAAGAGGTTGCAGGGAAGAGAAAAGGGCATCCCCCACTAGGCTACGAAGTCTATTCTGAACTCTGCCAAGGCAGGATAATTTAATAAATAAATAAATAATAGATAAAAATAAAACCAATAAAATCACCGATTCTTGCTTGAGTTTTTAGTGTTAATTATTTTACTCTTCGATATGTTTTAATCATCCTGGACATTCCAATGACTGCGTTTCAGGAGATGAAAATGACAAAAAAACTTGTAAGCAATCAGAATTTCGTTCACGTCTTTAACACCTGAAGTTTCTTTGATTTTATAAAAAAAATATCTTCCGTACTTATACAAAATAAGGACCGTGTTATCATCAGAATTTTTTGTGCAGTTTACTAAAACATTGGAAGGTTGCAAAATGTCGAGACAATAAAAATCACAGCAGCCAACATTAATGCGAACATTTTGGTATTATTGGTTTATTATTAAAAAAATCAAAATTAAATATTTATCTTGATTTAGACAAAAAAAAAAATTTTTTTGTAATCAGTTGTCATAAAAAAAAAAATTTATTTGTTCATGAAACTTGTAAATGATTTTTATTCTATATTAGAATTTTAAAAAGTTTCATAAAAATTGTCCAATAATTATTCATTATATTCTTTGTAACAACAAAAATAATATTGTTTTCATTTTTTTTTTCAATTTTTCATTGAATTATCTTTGTAATAACAAAAATAACACATTTGTCATTTAAAAATTGGCCAAATTTTATGTGTAAAAAAAAATTTTTTTTTCACCATCTTATGACGATTTATGTAACCTGCCCCGAAAAAATTCAAAAATAGCACCGTCCTTATTCCGCATAAGTACCAAACCTTCCAATAAACCACTTTTATACAAAATTATAAACTTTGCTTTTATAAATATAATTATCTACAGGCAGATCCATTGAAGAAAATATTGTGTCGGTGTGCAAATATGGCCGGATTTGGAATTTCCAGCTTCAAAGTGTATCAATGGCTAAAGAAATAAAAATATATTTGACGGCTAAAGAAATAAAAATATATTTGACGGCTAAGAAAATAAAAATATATTTGACGGCTAAGAAAATAAAAATTTATTTGATGGCTAAGAAAATAAAAATTTATTTGATGGCTAAAAAAATAAAAATATATTTGACGGCTAAAGAAATAAAAATATATTTGACGGCTAAAAAAATAAAAATATATTTGACGGCTAAGAAAATAAAAATATATTTGACAGCTAAAGAAATAAAAATATATTTGACGGCTAAAAAAATAAAAATATATTTGACGGCTAAGAAAATAAAAATATATTTGACGGCTAAGAAAATAAAAATTTATTTGATAGCTAAGAAAATAAAAATTTATTTGATGGCTAAAAAAATAAAAATATATTTGACGGCTAAAGAAATAAAAATATATTTGACGGCTAAAAAAATAAAAATATATTTGACGGCTAAGAAAATAAAAATATATTTGACGGCTAAAGAAATAAAAATATATTTGACGGCTAAAAAAATAAAAATATATTTGACGGCTAAGAAAATAAAAATATATTTGACGGCTAAGAAAATAAAAATATATTTGACGGCTAAGGAATTAAAAATATATTTGACGGCTAAGGAAATAAAAATTTATTTGATGGCTAAAAAAATAAAAATATATTTGATGGCTAAAAAAATAAAAAAATTTGATGATTAAGCAAATAAAAAAATATTAAAAAATTTTAAAAAATATTAAAGATTATTTTGTCTCTCAGTCTGTCAGTCACAATTTATTTTTTTAAAGAGAGTAGAAAATGGACCTTTAGTTTTTTTTCTTTTTGTCCTTTAGTCCTCACATTCCATGAGGGATGTTCACAAGAAAGGGTAAAGAATTGCATTTTTTTTTCAGGTTGAAATCTAGATAACATTTATCGTCGACTAGTTTTTGACCTTGACGTCGTACTTTTTTTTTTTTTAAAAGTCTTTACATCAAGTGGCTTCATGGCTTGTCTGGAGTGATTTAAAAAAAAAAATTCATAAATGCATTGGGGAATTTATCTAATTTCAAAATATCAGAAATCTTGTTGGTTCAAAAATGCATTAAATCAGTTGTGAGACTGATTGAAGGAAACAAACATATGGCAGGTGTCTGGCGGAGGGTATTCACTTGGTTGCACGTCTGAATAGTTTTCAGATGATCACTGTTCGGAAGTAGATGATAGAGGTTTCAGACTGATGATGCAAATTCCAAGTGCACTCGCAATCTAGCTCTTTGCGATTTTAAATAGACAGCCGGAAGTGGCAAACAAGGTCTTGTGAAATGATGCCGCCAAGCCAGCTTGGCAAACTATGCATGGAGTCTTGTTCTGTTGTTACATTCAATCTTATTCCACAAAAACATTGGCAACGCCATAACTTTCGTTTTATTTATTTCGTTCTTTAGTGTTCATGTTCTATGAACATTGGTTTTGACAAAAAGGGGGTCGGAATCTATCCATCTAACACATCATTGGTTAGTTTTTAACCTTAAAGTAGTATTTTTTTTTTTTTAGCTGCTTCTAACATCAAGTGGCTTCATGTCTTGTCTGGAGTGGTTTCTATATAATAAAAAAAAAAAAAAAAAGAAGAAAACTTGAAAAGTAATCTACTAATTCAGTGATAGGATCTATGGAGGAGTGAATCCTTGATATACAATTCATAATGATCGGTTAATTAGTTTAGGGGTGAATCCTGTATATACAATTATATAAGTATATACACATATATACAATTCATAATGATCGGTTAATTAGTTTAAGGGTGAATACTGTACATACAAGCATATACATGTACCTATTATATAAATAGAGATTACGATATCGTAAAATTATATGCGGGGTATTCATACTCTGGCAATGTCTTTAACATAACTGATGTGGGGAGTGGTTTGCTTGCTTCCCACCAAAAGATGTGACACAAGGTTAGAGGATTGAGAGAATCAAGTCAACACTCTTAAAGAAGGAGCACTCTGACCTAGCAAAAATTGCTTGGACAGCCTCTCAGCATTCCCTGGTGTGGTGATTCAGGCAGTAAGCAATGAATTTATTCCTCCTGAAAGCTGGGAAGCAAGACCTGGGATGGTAAACCTCCTAGGTACCACCAAGATGTATACCTCACTCCGACAGGTAAAAGGCCAGTGAACTGGCCCAGAACCTATCAGACTGACTATTGAGATCCTTGACCAATATTTCTCCCAGTTTCCTTTAATCAAAGCAGCAAGGAGACCAACCTTTTACACAAAACAATTGGTGCAAAAATCTGATCACAAAAATCTGGACAATTTATAGCTAAGAGTGATAAGAACGAACCAATTAGGTACCAGAATTGCCGTATAAAACCTACTGAACCCCTTTAAATTTTTCAGTCATAGCTTTTCGTCTTGACATGACAGAATGATCACAACTGATCAGGACTAGATTAATACTACCAGTCTCTACCTGGAATTTATAATTCAAAGCATCTCTGACTGCTAATTTTATGCTGAAGACAACTACATTTTGTTGGTTAATTAATTAGTTAATTATTAACCTTTTATGGTTAATTGTTATATTTAGTTTATTAACTAAATAACAAACATACCTTGCTTGTTTCATATATGATTCATACTGGAAGCCATATCGATGCTTGACAAAAAGATGAATTAATTAATATGTAGCCATTTTTAGTTTTACACAAACAAGGAGAGACCTTCTATCTTTATTTCCATGTTGACAAGAAGGGAAGGAAAACGGGCCAACTCAAGTACACGTCATCATAAACCCATACACAGAGAAGCAACTTTTTACATGGTTAAAGAGAGACAACTGTTGCAGTTTTCACAGTATCAAAACCCGATTGACAATTCCCAATACATGCATTATTCAAAATTGGATAATTTTCTTTTTTCCATACAATAGAAGGCGCTTGTTTTAGAGGAGGATTATCTAAGGGAGATAATTCTCATTTACTAAAAGAAATGAAGCATTGCCGAAACAGTTTATCAAAATAAAACACATTAATTAACAAACAAAAACGAATACACAAATTTTTGAATAATAACAAAACTGAATATAAATGAAAAATATTAATACATGAATACTATACTTTAATTATAAGTTAATCAATCGAAAAAAGAAACAAGTTAATTAACAAACTAAAAATGAAACAATGTTAAGTAATGAATTAATTAAACTTGTTTATTAACAAACACAAAACCAAAAATAAATAAACTGTAACAATGAAACAATGTCAAAACTACAAAAAAAAAATAAATAAATAATAAATGAACTTGTGTTAATGAAAAAAATTATATCACATATTGATCCCTTATTTCAAAAATTATGTGAGGTAATACTCCTCCCTTTTCTTTTTCCGCCAAAGAAACTCCATGAGATGAAGGTGGAACATGTCAGTCTTGGTCCCCAACAATTTCAGATATGGCTTTTAGCATGAGACCAAAAATCAAAAGGGATCAATATGTGATATAAATTTTTTTATTAATTTTTGTAAACTATTTTGGCCATGCATCATTTTTTTTAGTAAATGGAAGTTATCTCCCTTAGATAATCCTCCTTTAAAACAAATAGAGTTCTTTGGCCATCCATTTTTGAATCATTTTTTTTTAATTACAAGGATGTCTCTCCACTCAAGACAGTCTCTCAGGTTTTTTATTTTTTAAATTTTATTTACAGACTAGGGGGAGGGGTGGGATTGTAAAATATGCTTAAATATATTTGAATTCATGCAGATTTTGTATTTATTATCAAAGAGCTAATTCTTTATTTAATATTATATTGTACTTAATAGTGATTTCAAAAGTTATACAAAAAAAAATGACTTGGGTGCAATCAGCTAGAATCAAAACCAAGACATTTAGCACTCTAACCAAGTCTAACCAAGTCTCTTACCAATGTAGCTATCAAGAGATAGATAAGAAAAATTTTAAATCAAACTTGAAAAATTAATTGAATTTGGGCATACGCAGAAAAAAGTAAAAAATGTCGGTCAGTTGAAATGAACAATTTTCATTTCAACTTGTCAACATATTTCTGTATGCGTTATTCATTCATCCAAACAAAGATTTTACTCGTTATAAACCATCCTTGGTGTATGATTACTGTTTCTTGTTAAGTTTAGTGTTATGTGACCAGTAGTTTAAGAGTTTATTGGTTAAATATTTACAGACACACACATATCTACCACTTTATATATAAGATTTGATAACTGATGGAACTACGAGTTGTAATAAAAGTGCAAAAGAGAAGGGGGGGGGAGCATTGTAATGCCGGAACTTGCTGTAAATCTTTTCCAGAGATTTTCAAACCATATGTGCAACAACAACAGAGCAATTGAATTAAGTCACGCAAGTTGTGTATTCTTCTCTTATGTGAATAGACACACCCAAAATGAAGCAGGAAATACATTGAAACAATACAAAAATAAAAATGAGATTCCTGATACCTGTCACAAACTTTGAAGGGGGGGGGGCAGGATAGAGTCTTTCATTGCTGCTGATGCGGAATAGTGAATACATATGTGCATAGTGGAAGGAGATGATGTATCAAATTGGCAAAATCCCTCCCCTTCAAAGTTGAGGTCCCTCCCTAGATGCCGGAAAGCCTTAGTTTCTTTCCCCGAACTGTTAAACTTTGGAATTCCTTCTTTTTTTTTTACACAGTGATCACCACTTATCAAGGCCCGGAAGCCACTCAGGGATAAGGGTTATTGCAAGTACATTACGTTAGTGTGGAGATTTGATGAAGTGTTTAATTAAGGGGGCGGTTCATTAGAAATTTGTTAACATTGGACTTGAAGACATCCAAGTTGTAGTCCGGAGGGTAGCAGGCAGACGGAACAGAGTTCCACAGGCGTGCAGTTCTAAGAAAGAAGCTTTGTTCATGGAATCCGCATTTTGATTTAGGCACAGATATAGAGTGGGGGAAATTTTTCACAGTGGATTCAGCTAGACGGGTGTTTTTCATGAAAGACTGGCGAGGGGGGACCAGAGATTAGAGTTCAGACGAGCACCTGCCATGAAAATAACGATAAAACAAGGATAGGCTCGCAACGTCTCTTCTGTGGGAGAGAGGTTGCAGGGTAGAGAAAAGGGCATCCCCCACTAAGCCACGAAGTCTATTTTGTACTCTGTCAAGGCATGATAGGCTGTTTTTGGCCGCTCCTGCCCAGATATGGCAACAGTATTCCATCCTTGGATGTACTTGGCTTTTATAGAGATAGAGAATTGCATCAGTAGTGAGATATCTTCTGGAGCGGTAGAAGGATCCCACCATCCTCTCTGCTTCCTGATTCTCTGGCTGTATTAATCTCCAGAAGTTTAAATACAAAATGGACAAATGTCTCGCTGCTCAATTCCTCACAGTACCCTGTTAGGCGTGATCCCAAACAGCAGCTCCTTACGTCTAAGTAGCAAAACACCTTGTTTGGGAGGTTAGGGTTGGGGGAGGGTTAGGATTAGGGTTGGAGGAGGGTTAGGGTTGGGGTTGGGGGGAGATGGAGTAAAAAAAAACTTGTTCAAAATTTTCAAGTTAAATATTTAATTTTTTTTTTATTATTTTATATAATAAGTAAATTCTTGTTTAATTTCAGAAGATTTTCTGATGGGTAGCTATTCTGTAGAGGTCCTGGACTTTATAATTTTGCAGACAAGGCGCAAGAGATCTTTTCAGTGTTGACACTAAAAACATTACATGCTGGAATGCAAAGAGATTCAATATTTTTATGGAGCAATTCTAGTTTCTTATTGGTTGCTCGCAGAATGTGATTTCATTTGATTGGTCAGTTCCTATCGCCAGTGTCTATAAGTAGAACTTTCCAACTTTCATTGATCATACCCTTCTCATATCAAAAATATTGCAACATAAATGTTATGGAGTTAGCTGATCTTCCCATTCCAGAAATAATGGGCTTACCCAGAGATTATAAATCTAAACATTGATGTAGCAATTCATAGCAGCTTTGGCCCCAGAATCAGGATGTGTACTTCTGTAACATACTTCTGCTAATACACTAACTATATCATTGTTGATTATTACCGTCCTGTAACGACAGTAAAAATATAAATTTTTTTTTTTAATTTAAAATTTTTAAAAATAAAATAAAAAAATTCTCCATGAATGAATTTTAGACGAGATTTTTTAATTAAAAAAAAAGTCATATTGAGGAGACTGTTTTTTTTTTTTATATTATAGTTTCTTTTGAAAAGTAAAAAAAAATATATATGCAAGTGAATTGACATTTGTTCCTTTATAATTTATATAGAAAAAAAATATTCAGAAAAAAAAAAAAAAATTGTGTTGAATTTTCATAGAAAAAAAAAAATGTGTAATCAGTCTTAAAAACAAGTTTAGATCTGATGACCTGAGAGGAAGATTAAATCTGGACAATATAAAGAGAGAGAGAGAGAGAGACGTGTACAGAACGGATAGCCACATTAAACAAATGGGTGAAAGTTCTTTGATAAGTAGGTGTAGAACAGTTGGGGTAGCAGGATCAGTTGGTAGAAGAAAGCCAAGGAAAACAAAAAAGGAAATAAAAAGTGATAAAGACCTGATCATAACTAGAATAGCTTCTAAAAGTTGTCCAACACATGTCAGTCGATGTAAAAATGAACGTTAAACCAAACATGACGAATGATGTTATTGGTGTATTAAAGAGTATTAGCTGAACCTGCGGAAATTCCACAGTGGACACTTTTTCATATGTAATGTATTGATGTTGACATTCTGTGGATGTTCAGCGTAAATGGAGACGCCCTGATATTAATGTAGCTCTTTTGCTAAAACTGTAAAAATATTTATCTAAGCTAGCAGAGACGCCCAGCATAGCCCGGTCGTAAAAGACGTTAAAATATGATATTTTAATTTATGCAGATTTCGTATACATTATTATAGGGTCAATTTTCTATCGATTCTTATAAATTATAAAGTTGTGATTTCAAAAATAAAAAAATATTATGACTTGGGTGCATCAGCTGGAATCGAAACCGCAACCAAAATTCATGCAAGTTCACATCCAGCACGCATAACTTTTTTTCTTTCTTTTTTTGCTTACAAAATTTTGCTTTCGATTTCATTTCTGGCTTATGCCACCCAAGTTCCTTTTTTATTTTTGTTTGTTTTGATTAGGCAACCTCCCCGCCCACCGCCTAATATATAAGAATAGAAAGAGTCCAGTAACCATGTCTTTACCTTTCAAAGAATCTAAAATCTTGACAGACTGTTTTGCTGACTTATAAATTACTACATTCCAGATTTCCTGTGAGTGCGACTCTTCAGAAGTCCAAAAACTGTATCCAGAAGCACCAGAAAAACAACATCGCTTACATAGCTGGAGGAATTATAAATCCAGTTCCAAAAGAAAAAGACAATGTTCTGTTCACTCACTGAACGCCATATTTAATACCAACCGAGGTAGAAGTATATTTTACTTGAATTTCACTTTCTAAAAAGCCCGAAGGGAATAAAGAGAAATAAAATAGAGAATCGTAAAATTATTAAATATCTAAATGAATATATAAATTAAATCGAAATGGAGAAAAACCCGAAGAAAAAAAAAAAAATTTATTACGAAAAACATGAGGTGTTACCAAGTCAAAACGTAAACAAAAAACACAAATAAACTGTATATGACATCATGTTTCTGAATATTTTGAGATAAGGATTGATAATCTAAATATTGATTTACCTATCCGTATGAGCAGTGTCACAGAAAAAACATCATTATCGCAAATATTAATTAATGAGAACTGAATTATCTCCCTTTATAGTCGCTCTTTATTAGTTAAAAATCATTAAAACGATTTTCTCTCCAAAAATTTTCAAAACAAAACAAAAATGGCTCTCTGTTTACGGTTTCAAATTGGCTATTTTATTTTATAATTTAAAAGAAAAGTCATATTGAGAGGAGACTAAGTTTTTTTATTATTATTTCTTTTCAAAATTAAAAAAAAAAAAAGTGCAAGTGAATTTACATTTTTTTTCTTTATAATTTATATTAAAAAATCATTCAGAAAAAAAAACAAAAAAAAAAAAACAATCTGTTGTGTGTTGAATTTTCATTGAAAAAAAAAAAAAAAAGAAAAATGTAAATTTTTTAAATTAATTCTTTTTGGCTTTAAAAGTTTAGAAAAAAAATTTACTAAAAAAATTGTTTTAAATTTGTTATTTGTTTTATTTTATTTTTTATTCATTTTATTTATACAGTGTTTTAAAAATTTTTAACTACCGTGGAATTTCCATGGGTTTTGCTAATTTGGATTATTCAGACTACTGTTCTCATCTTGAGTGTTACTGACCTTCTTCATGTGTATCTTGCAATCTTTCTGTCAAACTGATATCCACACAGAATTTCAAACGGAGAGTAGCATGCTCTTTTTCCATCAGCCATGACTGGGTAGAAGTCCTAAGTAATTTGCAATTGTATTTTGACTATCACCTGCACTGAGGATTGAACCTTCAACTTCCAAAGGAGTGTCACTTACAACTGAAATTTACCAAGTACTATGTCCACTATGCCATGGACCCTCACGAACACCTCCAGTGTAAAATAATAAAGTGAATAACAAAAGCAAGTTTAACACTCCCAAAATTCATACTGGAATTGTCCATAAGTGTCCGTGGCCTAGTGCATTAAATAATCTAAATAATATGTATGTATACGGAATTATATATATATATATATATATATATATATATTTTTTATTGGAATCCTTTGAGGTAATTTTTGTATTCATTCTTTTTTGCGGACTGTTATCCTCATCTTCATAGTTGTTGTTGTTGTTTCACCACGTTTCGGACAACTAATCCACTGACACCAAGTTTTTACAGTTCCAGGCGAGCATTGTCTGAAGATAGCGGTTTCAATCCTACCCAAAGCAAGCCAGAGGATTAGTTAGCCAAACCATGGTGAGACAATAACTATGGGAGACAACAACTATGGGAGACAACAACTATGGGAGACAACAACTATGGGAGACAACAACTATGGGAGACAACAACTATGGGAGACAACAACTATGGGAGACAACAACTATGGGAGACAACAACTATGGGAGACAACAACTATGGGAGACAACAACTATGGGAGACAACAACTATGGGAGACAACAACTATGGGAGACAACAACTATGGAAGACAACAACTATGGAAGACAACAACTATGGAAGACAACAACTATGGAAGACAATAACTATGGAAGACAATAACTATGGAAGACAATAACTATGGAAGACAACAACTATGAAAGACAACAACTATGGAAGACAATAACTGTTGAGGATGTAGTTAAAGTTTCAGCATTCCTATCTTGTCGCAGTTAATCACCTGAAGAAGGCCAGAGGATGAGTTGGCCGAAACGTGGTGAAACAACAACTATAAAGATGGGGATAACAGTCTGCAAAAAAAAAGAATGAATATATACCGAATGTTTTCTGAAGTTATTTATATTTTTTCAAATATTTATTCGTAGTGTTTGGTTTGGTTGTTTTGTTTTACGGCATATCAACCCTTTTCTGGTTATTTTAATGTCAAATCTATCCAATATGGCAACAAATATTTTATGCTTCATGTTCTTTGCATCTTTAAATATTTATAAATGGAGATTGGTTTGTTTCTTTGTAGAAGAAAATTATTTTTGGTTTTGCAGAACATGATTGAGTTTTGCAAAGAAAAAGGTAAAAAAAAAAAATCGTAACATCATTGTTTGGTGCAATTTTTTTTATTATCAGGAAGTTGATATCTTCAGACAGCCTGATCTGTTAGCACCAGCAAAAACCTTGATTGTTTTGGACAAACGGAGAAATAGTCGTTAAAAATTAACCTGGAAAATAGAGATATCACCGATGGAATAAAATTTTTCTATTGTCTATTTATTAATAGCACTATAAAAAGACCAGCCAAAACAGACCCTGACCTTAATCAATATAAACCTGTCTGTGTGGGAACAAGCTGCCAGGGACGGGAATATGCAGACGAGAGCAACATATGAAGGCATCATGAACTTTAGTAGAGAAGTGAAAATGAAAAGACAATATAAACGAGACGAGAATGAAACCAATATCCGCATCCTCTCCATCCATCTCCTCGTAAACAGTCCACGACTATTCCATTATAAACTAGGCCTCCGAAGCCATACTATTCAAGGGCTATTAATAGAGAAATGATAGAACCTGATGCTTAGAAATGGACAGGAGCCGACAATGATTTCTAAATGCTCTGGAATTATATAGTTAAACTTATTTGAGCTTAAATACTAAATTTGGCGACAAAGATGGAATACTGTTGCCACATCTGGGCAGGAGCTCCTAGAAGCAGCTTATCCTGGCTTGACAGAGTTCAAAATAGACTTTGAGCTTAGTGAGGATGCCCTTTTCTCTTCTCAGCAACTTCTTTCCCACAGAAGAGACGTTGCAAGCCTGTCTTGGTTTTATCATTAATTTTCATGGCAAGTGCTCATTTGAGCTCCAATCTATGGTCCCCCCTTGCCAATCTTTCACAAAAAACATTCATCTAGCTGAAACCACTGTCAATAATTCCCCTCCACTCTTTATCTGTGCCTAAATCAAAACGTAGATTCCATGAACAAAGCTTCTTTCTTAGAACTGCACGCCTATGGAACTCTCTTCCGTTTGCCTGTTTCCCATCTGACTACAACTTGGATGTCTTCAAGTCCAACATAAACAAATTCTTGATGAGCCATTCCCCTTACGTAATCCAATTTACCAAACTTCCATTACTAACGATTACTACGATACTATCCCAACGACTACTGTACACTCAATAACCCTTATCCTCAATGTAAAAAAAAAAAAAAAAAAAAAAAAAAATTTGAATATATATAAAAGACATAATATAAAATTAGTATCACTACAGTGCTTGTCTGAGCTTCAATTTCTGGTCCCACCTTGCCAATCTTTCATGAAAAAAAAAACAAAAACAAAAAAAAAACACTTGTCCAGCTGAAACCACTATCAATAATTTTCCCCACTCTTTATCTGTGCCTAAACCAAAACAGATTCCATGAACAAAGCTTCTTTCTTAGACCTGCATGCCTGTGGAACTCTCTTCCGTTTGCCTGTTTTCCCAGCCGACTACAATTTCGTTGTCTTCAAGTCCAACATAAACAAATTCTTGATGAACCATTTGTTTTAGTCATCGAATTTACCTCGATTGACCTCTAAACCTTGATAAGTGGTGACCCCCATGTAAAAACAAAAAGGAAAATTGAATATATACAAGATATAATATAAAATTAGTATCACTATTGAATTCCTTGTAAAATTTTTACTCAATCAAAGTTGCTTACTCTTCATATAGGCTTTTGTTTTAAAATTTCATCCAAGAGAGAGGCACACATATATTGCATATATTCACTTTTCAAACTTTGGCTGCGACCATCTTGTCCTTGCGTTAAGTCTCTTGTTTTATCTAGGTCACACACTGGAATATCAATAAAATTACTTAAGCATTTATTATTTTAAGCATCAGTTAACCGCACAATGTAGATCGGCTGGGATTTAGTTTTTGGCCTCCTTTCAGTCAAGGGATACAATGGATAACCCCTGTAAGTAAGTTTATAGTAAAATAAAGCTTGCGCAATCCCAACCGTACCTCTCCTGAATCAACATTACAAGAGTTCAGTGGAAAAGAAAATTCGGCTGATCGGAAACATGATCAGCATAAATAAAGATTGGTATAATTTAGTTTTCCTTATTTTTTCTCGACTTAATCACCTACAAGGTTTTAATCACCTACTAGGTTTTAATCACTTACTAGGTTTCGAAGCTGCTTTGAACTCCGGCAAGAGATAGTTCTCTGAGCAAGCCCCCCACCCCATTTGGCTCTTACACAGGTTAAAGATTACGTCTGGAGTAAGATATCTTAAATAGAAAACCGTTTGTTTTGATTTTTTTTTTTATTGCATTTTCTTTCTTTGAAGATTATAATGCCGGGTATGTGGCAGCAAAACCAGCTGCCAACATTTCACTGCTTTTTATTGAAACCAACCGAGAGCTCTTTTTAGTATCCTTTCTGTTCCCTTAAGTGCAATTGTCTGGATCTCTTTTGCACTTGGTTCACCAGGAATATTAGTTAGGTAAGACTTCAGGTTCTTCTTCATAGATTGTTCGGTGAAGTTCATTATCGTTTTATTTAACAAAACACAAAAATTTTCCATCATGGTAGAGTTTTCATAACTGGTACCACTCTCCAATCAAGTCTTGAAAAAAAAAAAAAAAAAAAAAAAAAAGCAGAAATTTTTCAAAAGTAAAATCCACTCCCTTTTTTCATTTGCAACTAGCCTGGGTGCCTGACGTTGCCCGGGTGTTTGAAGATGTGTGTTGAGCAGAAAAAAAAAGAAAACAAAAGTGGTTTGAGCAGGCAGGCTCCAGCCTGTGACGCGAAGGCGGAAAAGAAAGTGAAAAAAAATCTTACGTCTTACCGCTACTCCATGACACGACCGGAAGTTTGGAACATTAAAATTAGGCAAAGTCAATCCAACCGATATGATGATTTGCAAAAATGGCTTCCCAAAAAAGATCGATCCCTCCTTGTAGAAAATTACCCAGTTGAGGGTGAAGGAATTAACGTTTTTGGCCAATTTTTTTTATATTTGTCGCCCGAGATGTTGAGCTTCAAAATGATACTGATTTTGTGAAAATCCGTCGCCTCTGTCAAAAGTTTTAGGCAGACATACAAACATACATACAAACATACATACATTTAAACAGACAGGCGAGATTTATATTATAGACTAGCCTGGGTGCCCAGGTGTTTGTAGGTGCAAAAAACAAAAAAAAAAAAAAAAAGAAGATATTTAGATAGTAGGTAAGTAGGTAGGCTCGAACCCGTGACGCATTTTTAATGTGGAGGAAAACCAGCTCCCTCCCCAAAAAGGGGGCACTCTGGCAGTATCTAAATCAGTAGTACTTGCCTCAGTATGAAGGGTTTTCCCCTACATTGACCAAGGACCAATTACAGAACAAATCCTACCCGGCCAGAAGACCAGGCGCCAGCCATCTTTGTCAGATGAGTTTTGCTTTATTCATACGAAAAAGCAATAACAATAGAAAACAAACAAATAAATAAATTAAATAAACATGAATATACATAAACGATCACACACATGTATGTATATATATGTGTGTGTATATATATGTGCATTATTGTGTACACATAGGTATATTTATATGTATGAAAAAAAAAAAAAAAAGGAGAACGGCCACCTAAAACCACTAACCTAGTTCTAAAACAGATCCTTTGTTTGATAAAATGCATGCCCATTGGCTGATAGGAAGGGGCGCGGTGGAGACTAGAAAGCTGATTGGCCAACTAGAAATCCTCAACATATATAAAAACAAGAAGCAACGACAGAATTCGCGCATAAGCCTGACGAATCCTATAGTTGGATGAAACGCAGAATATTCAGTGTAGCTTAATTGCCATATATATTTTATAAATTACTAACTAGCTCTACCTACGTATTGAGCACTTTTGAAGTAAATATTTAAAGTTTACGCATAAATCTATACTTTCGTATATTAAATTTATGTGAATAAATGAAGTAGTTTATATATATATATATATATATATATATATATATATATATATATATATATATATATATATATAATTAGCAAAAATATGCAACCTAAGTATATTTTTTCAAGTAAATTTACGCCACAAATGTGAATAGAGATTTAAAACAAAAAAGTCATGTCAATGTTTCCAACAGCAAAAATGCAACATTAGTTAAGGGAGGAGGAGGAGGAGGAGGAGGAGGAGGAGGAGGAGGAGGAGATTGACCTAATAATAATAAAAAAAAAATAAATAAATGCGTCTACAACTACTTTTTTTCTGACTGATTTGTGTTAGAGGAACAGCAGGTGTGCACGACTCAAATTGCCAAGCATTAAAAGATTTTATGTTGCCTTCAAATATCGATTGCCAAACTGGCATGCAATTTGGGAGCTGAAAAGGGGGGGGGGCAGAGCTTGGAATGAAAAACATCCAACAAGTTTATTCTTCTATAATAATCGCTGTAAACAGAGAAACGACGGAGGGACGATCTTATAGAAATGGATTCAAATTGAAATCCTCACACATTTCTTAATAGAAACCACAAAAAATATTTAAAAAAAAAAAAAAAAAAGCCAATTTTTTGCTTTCATTTATTAATCTGTGTTTTAAAAAAAACAAAGGTAAAAGAAAGAAACAGAAAAATAAAAAGAGTTTTTACAAAACATTTGCTTCCTACATGCAAGAAAAAGTTATATTATATGAATTCCTGTTCTTATCTTGAATAATAGAAATTAAAAAAAAACAAAACAAATCACTAAAAAGTATATATACGCACACACACACATACACACACACACACATATATATACATACACACATATACATACACACACTGCCATCGAAAATCGGTAAGATCACCCATTTTTTTTTTATATCAAATCGATTAATTGCCTGCTCTAGTTAGGGACCCCCCTTCCTCCCCCTAATATATCAGAAAGAAGCTTCACATGCCTCCATGCACTGACCTAGTCCACAATGCATTGTGGTCTACATTTCACCGTAGGGAATCTACTGTTGATTATTTTTTTGAAAACATTTTCTTTGTATTTTTTATTTTTTTACATGCTTCTTTTAAGGCGCGCATTAAATTGACTTTTTTTTTTTTTTTAACTTTTATTCTGTGTTTCGAATATACAGAAAATTAGACAAGTCTTTTCTATTTTCTCCCTTTGATTAGTTTTAATTTTACTTAAAAAAAAAATAAAAAAAAGTGTGTATATATATATATATATATATATATATATGTTATAATAATAAGCTCTACTCTCTATTGCGTATTGAGCTTTTTTTTTTAATTCGGTTGGGATTAAATTTTCTATGTATAAATACTATTATTTATATTAGTTTGAAGTTTACGATTGCGCATATCAGGTAAACCACTACATCCCTTTGATTCTATTAATATATATATATATATATATATATATATATATATTAGAACGGGAATGCATAATTAAAATTAAAAATGGCTTTTTCACGTGCTCACCTTTTCAAGGTAAAAATAATTTTTCTTTTTTAAAAACATTTTTTTTTTTGACATTTGAACAAAATTTTTTAAAATGGCTTCCATTTGTACATGCTCAAATTTTATGGACTAAATGACTTTGTTGCTAGTGTGATTGCATGAGTTAGTAGTGGATGAAATTCAGTTACGACCGTTGACCAAGACCAGGCATGTGTATACAGTGTGATATATGGAAGTTAAACCTGGCCAGTGAAGGTTGGGGACATGCGTTGTATGTAGAGAAATGATATAATGGATGTATAATGTGAGTTTTGAAGACAGGCTTAGATCTGATGACATCAGAGGAAGATTAAATCTAGATAGTATAGCAAGTTGTATGCAGAACAGGAAACTTTGATGGTATGGCCACGTTGAAAGAATGGATCAAAGTTTTTAAATCAGTAGATGTCGAACAGTTGAGGTAGCAGGTCTGGGTCACAAGGGAAGGCCGATGAAAACATGAATTGAATTGATAGAAAGAGGAATAAATTAGTGACAAGACGATTCCAATGCCCCTCTCCCTCCAATTCTGATACAATTACCAATTCTGATTCCTTTAAACTACTAAATATAGAGTTGCTTACTTGGTGGTGGCCGAAGTAACCATCTTGTGTGTACGGGTATCGAATAGTGATCTGCTGTACTCTGCCTTACGCATGACTTCTTCATTTGTCTTCCTTTCTGTCCATGAGATTCATAGAATTCTCCTTAAAAACCATATCTTTGCTGCTTCCAGACGACTTTTAGCCGCCTTCATTACTGTCCAACATTCAGTAACAAGTATGCACATCATAAAAACTTTTCTGCATTTTTATTTATTTATTTTTTTTAACAAAGTGTAATTCTAAATATACCCCAAATTTTATGTTGAAACTAGAAGGTATAGAAATTCGAATTTCTTAGGGTGTTTTTTAAACAGCTTTCGTTAAAAAAAACAAAAAAAAAAAACACTCATCAAAAGATAAACCCGCATTTTATTATTTCTAGTCACCACTTGAAAAAAAAAACAAAACAAAAAAAAAACAAAAAAAAAAAACACTCGCAAATGCGACTGTTTCACTCGCAACGTAAAGCCCTGCGGTGTAATGCAAACTATATTTAGTTGATTTATTTTATGTAAAGAACACAGAATGCAGGAATTAACAATCACTAGTCAGTTTTTATGAAATTTTTAACATAGTAGAAATTACAGAGTGTAAAGGATTATGTTCGATTTATTTTTGAGAAGTAAAGATAGAATCGCCGTCCCTCCCTCTGAAAATGTCTACAGAAAAGTTCTTACTCGTACTGCTGCATGTAGTGCAACCCGGGCAACAGTGTGTGACCCTGCTAGTCTAAGACAAAAAATAGCCTTTAAGCAATTTTGGTATGCAAACTTGTTGGAAAACAGGTTTTGTTTCCGAACTACCGGATCTTTTGGGAGGGCAGGACTTGAGATAACCCCCCCTCCACACACACACACACACACACTTTTCCTCATTCAGAAGACAATAAAATATTTGGTGGGTGTGTGGGGGGGCACTGAAGGGACGGTACTTTCACAAATTGAATTAAATACAACAAACGTTTACATGAAGTGTTCATTGGTTGAGATTTCAAATTAAAAAAAAAAAGGGGGTGGTAAAAATGCCAGTAATCAAGTGACTACCAGGCCAACAAGCTGAGGCAGAAGGTTAAAAGAACAGGGTCTCTCAAAAGGTATATAAAAAACAAAATTTTTTTAAATGAAGGCAAGATTTGTCGTGTTAATACTTAGCAGACGAGGAATGCAATCTACAATTTTAGGATCATTTTAAACTTCAATTTAAAAATAAAAACTTGGAATTTTTTTTTTTTGATTATTTAGATTACTATTCCCATTCGTATTATTTCGATTCTTTGGCCTACCGTTTTTTTTTTTTTACATGGGGTCACCACTTATCAAGGCCCAGAGGCAACTCGAGGATAAGCATTAATGGTTATACATTAGTCATTGTGATTTTAGCGTAGTAAACAGTGGGAATTTTATAACTTGGATTACTTAGGGGGACGGTTCAATAAAAACTTGTTCACATTGGACTTGAAGACGATCAGATTGTAGTCAGCTGGAAAGCAGGCAAATGGAATAGAGCTCCACAGGCGTGCAGTTCTAAGAAGAAGCCCTGTTCATGGAATCTACGTTTGGGTGTAGGTACAGATAAAGAGTGTGGGAAATTGTTGATAGTGGTTTTGGCTAGACGAATGTTTTACGTGAAAGTCTGGCAAGGGGGGACCATAGATTGAAGTTCAGATGAGCACCTGCCATGAAAATAACGATAAAGCAGGGACAGGCTCGCTATGTCTCCTGTGGGAAAGCGGTTGCAGGGAAGAGAAAAGGGCATCCCCCACTAAGCTACGAAGTCTATTCTGAACTCTATCAAAGTATAAACTGCTTCTAGCAGCTCCTGCCCAGATGTGGCAGCAGTACTCCATCGTTGGCCGAACCTGGCTTTTATATAGATAGAGAATTGCATCAGACGTGAGATATCTACTGGAGCAATAGAAGGATCCCACCATTTTTCCAGTGACTTTGGCAATGGATTTGATATACGTGTTCCATTTCAGATCAGGAGTAAAGGTCAAACCCAGAAGCTTGTCAAAACATGAAGCCTCCCCAAGACGAGAGCCATTCATTTCGATTGATGGCAGCTGGGCAACAGAGCATTGATGATGTAAAGATAGAAGCTTGGTTTTAGATGCATTAAAAGTAACCAGCCACTTTTTTCCCCATTGTACCACGTGCTCAAGGTCAGAGAAAAGCGAATCAGAGAGAACTTGGTCATTTACGATCTTCAAAGTGCTACCATAGATGGTAGTATCGTCAGCATAAATGTCTACGAATGATCTAAGGATGTGGTTTGGAAGATCATTGAGGTAGATCAGGAACAGAGTTGGACCCAGGATGGACCCCCGAGGGACTCTAGCATTAATACTGAGAGCCTCTGATTTCTGACCATAGTTATTTTCACAATATTTCGGTTGACCTTCAAATGTATCTTGTCGAACTTGGGAATCTTTCTGTTGAACTCTGGAATCTTCACAGAATTTCAAATAGATCGTTGCATAGTGAATAGAGTGCTTGATAAAAGCGACACTCTTCTGGAGGTTGAAGATTCACTCCACAGTGCAGGCGATACTAAGAATCAAACTGCAAAGCACTTAGAACTTTTACCAAAGTCATGGCAAAAAGAATGAGAGCATGCTAAACCCGTGAATCAAATATAGAATTTCGTTCGAAATTCCATGAAGATTCCAGAATTCAACAGAAAGATTCAGAGTTTAATAAGATACACCTGAAGAAGGTCAGAGGTTACATCGGCTGAAACACGAGAATAACACTCAAGATGAGAACAGCTGTTCGAACAATATAAATAATACAAATAACAAATCTTCATCTCAAAAATCAGAAACATAATACGACTCCCATCTGGTTCCAAATATTCCACAACTTTCGGATGATATACTCTCTGACCTTCAAACATCTTCACTTGTCAGTCAAAAGTGGGAATCATTGTTGAACTCAGGAACTTGAAATCTCATTATCATCCATCAACATCAGCATGTGTTGGGACTGACTTCCAAATACTAACCTATTTTTATTTTTTTTTTTGGCTAGGTTTTTATTTATCCTTCTTTCTCACAAGAAAAATTTGTGAGAATAAGGGATAAATAAAAACCTGTTGTTCAACGAAACATGTTTTATACATATACTAGCGAGGGGTACCCGGCGTTGCCCGGGTGTTTGGAGGTGTGTGTGTGGAAACTCCGGGGGGGGGGGTTAAAAAAAAAAAAAAAAGTAAGTATGAGGATCGAACCAGAACCCTTGAGGCAAAGTTGTAAATTAAAGTGTGAAAAAAAAAAAAACATGCAGCGGACACACGTCTGAATTTATTTAATTACTTGGATTTGGCAGGTGCCCGTTTTAATGAGGTCAAGTTTGACTGCGGAATTTTTATTTTCCCAAGATGTTATAGGGAAAAAGACCAACTCACATGCGGCGAGCGATAAATGTTAAATATTTATCTTCCCGAAATCGAGCAAATTAAATAGACAGGCGAGCTTCGTTGTTAACTGTGAGATATTATGATTTATATGTGATATAAAAACTTTTTTAAAGTTGTGAAGCAACCGACCGCTTCTCTGAAAAAAGCCTTTTGTAGACATACAGAAAAAGTGAACACACATACAAACATACATACATTTTCGCTTTTATATTTATAGATAAATAGGTTTATTTATTGAATGAGATTTTGCCCTTGCTTGGCTTTAAACCGTTAAATTTTTCAATAATATATAAAATTCTAAATTTAACGGTTTAAAGCCAAACAAGTGCAGAATCTCATTCAATAAAATGGAAATGTTGAATTTAATTTTAATAAATATTTATTGACTGACATTATGCAATTGTTTGGCTTTAATTTTTGAATTTTATATTCTATATCAACAATGCTTACTATAAACAGTGGACTTTCTATTACGCACACACACACACATAATTTCAAAATGGCATAATAGAAACATATTAAAGGTATTTGCAGCTTTTCTTCCAATTTTCGGATTTTCATTATATCAAATCGCACTTAATTTCCTTTTGACGGATTGATTGTTGCTATTTCTTTTGATGAGTTAAGGGTATAATAGATTCACTGATTGATATAATAAGTGATTGATTTTGCGCTATGAAACAGATACTATCAAGAATTGTAAATTTCAACTGAATTAAAGGAATAAATTATAAGATGGTCAACATCATGAATTTTGGAATATATTTTTTTGTTATTTATTTACTATATTGCTCTGTAATTACATCGAGCTTCTTAAATAAGGATTAGTATATATTATAAGAAAATATATTTCTTCAGATATGAAATGAAATTTATTTATACAAATATTGGGGCTACATATGTGCATACATGTTTCTGTAATCACCCGCGTTGGGGGATTACGTCTTCAGGCCAAGAATTATCGTTGAGAACTGATATTAAAAAAAAAATAAAAAATAAAAAAAAATTTTTTTTAAATTTGTTTCTTTTTTTTTTTAATATCAGTTCTCAACGATAATTCTTGGCCTGAAGACGTAATCCCCCAACGCGGATGATTACAGAAACATGTATGCACATATGTAGCCATCAATGTTTGTATAAATAAATTTCATATACCTGCTCTGTTTACTCATTGAGCACTCTTTAGTAGATACATGTTGTTTCATTGGATGTACTTCTAGGAAACTAAGCTCTACTGGCTAAATATATATATATATATATATATATATATATATATATATGAGATAGAGAGAATCTGATCCAAGACAAAGAAATTTTCTAGTTTCGTTAATATCAAGATAACTATAAGGTGCCTTCAATAAGTTACCAAACTTTTCGTACAGGCATTTAAAATTGTTGTAGACTCTTGAAAATTAACTGTTATTGCTATGCATCCTATGAGATGACCGACCAATTTTTATGATTTCAGGTTCAAATGAACAGCTAGAGCAGGAATTGGAAGACATCCTACTAAAGCCTGATTGTCACAGCTGGTGAATTTTAAAAATGTGATCTGGACATGAGGATACTTTAGAAGAACGATATGCAATAAAATTTTGTTTTAAACTTCGTAAAAAAAAATGCTATAGAAACATATGGAATGCTTCAGACTGCTTTTAGACCATCTTGCATAAATCAAGCATCAGTTTTTGAGTGGCATAAGAGATTCAAGGAAGGCAGGGAATCTGTGCGGGATGATGGGAGTAAGAATTGATTGGCCAAATAAAGAATTTCATGGATACAGACTGTCGTGTGTCTATAAAGGCAATAAATGCACAGTTTGATGTCAGTGTGGGAACTATGCTCACAAGTATTCACAAGAAACTGAAGATGTGGAAGATTTACGTGAAATTTGTCCTAAGAGTGCTCAGAGAAGATCAGAAAGAAAGACGTTGTCATGACAGCAAAGAGATGGTCAAGCTGATTAATTCAGATCCTGCAGTTCTCGATACTCTAGTGACCTGCGATAAGAGCTGAATCTACTGCTATGACCCAGAGACCATGAGACAAGAGTTCCCAGTGGAAGCATTCTGGCTCTCCCAGACCCAAGAAGGCCAAACAGAGTAAAACCTCTCAGAAACTTATGAGGAGCCCTTTTTTTACAGTACGGGAGTGATTTATATGGGTTCCCACTGGACAGACAGTCAACAAGGAATACTATGTTGCGGTTGTAAGGGAGTTTAGGAAGAGATTCTATCGGAAGAGGTCAGCACTATACAAATCAGGTCAGTGGCATTTCCACCAGGACAATGCACTGGTCCACAACACCATTCTTGTCACAGACAATTTGACCAAGATGAGCATCAAGACAGTTCCTCAGCCTCCCTATAATCAGATCTTGCTCCCTGTGACTTTTCATTATATCCTAAGCTCAAGGAAAACCTTGGAGGCTGTCGTAATGAGACAATTGAGATGAAAGGGGTTGTGACGAGGGTTATTGACACGCTCACACAAGAGGACCTCCATGAGACCTTCCAGAAGTTGTTGAAATGGTACAAGCGCATTGCAGCAAAAGGAGATTACTTCGAAGGAGACCAAAGTTTCATCTGTGTACTATCAAGAAAAGTGTTCAGACAAAAAAAGTCTGGAAATTTATTGAAGGCACCTCGTATCTCAGCAAGCAAGTTTCTGGGTCTCCAGTCATAATTTCAGAAACCCTGGAAACTTCCTTGTCAATATTTAAGAAAATATGAAACAAAAAAAATTGTCTTTGGTTAGTATTTCATAAATGCAGATGCTAAGCTCAACAGTACATGCATCTACTCTTTATCCATCGTCATGTCTACTTAATGCTTTATATATTGGAACAATGACATTGAGGACATTGCCAAGGCTGCTGCAAGGAAAGTAGGTTTCCTTTATCGAGCTAGAAGAGAACTCACACCTGAGAGTATCCTGTACCTCTTCCAGATGAAGCTAGATGAATGCTGCACCAGGTAAAGGGGTACTTGGTGCCGGTTGCTTTCAGCAATGTTAAGCACGGGTGGGAAGATTTCTCATGCCCTCCTCACCATCGACACAACTAGAGTCACTGAACCTTGACCAAACTAAAGATAAATGCCCTTTTCTGAAACAAAAAAAGCTCTCATCTTCATAACCACTTGCTGTGACAGAGCAACAACAGGGAGGACACTTCTCATGCCTTTCCTTTCAACATCAACCCGACCAGTTTACCATCAACCGATTAAACATTTCAAATACAAATTGATTATATTTGCTTGCACTTAATCATATAGATTTTTTCATCTTAAAAAAAAAAAAAAAAAAGAAATCAATTTATGTCTTTTTTTTTTTTTTGCATCTGATGGTTTCCTGCAGTCTTTGTCCCCCCCCCCCATTTTTTTGTCGTATAATCACATTTTAAATATTCGATATTTCCTCCTCTCGCAATTTATGCCGTAAAAAATTTATGCAATATAAATGATCGATACAAAAGAAAAATGTCACATGATTGTATTCAATTTTTTTTTTTTAAATCAATTAATATGAAAAAATAAAATAAAATAAATATATTTTAGATCCAAGTTGAACTAGCGGAATCCCATGGAAATTCCACAGCATTCTGCATATAATTTACTGTTAATCTATATATATAAAAGCGAAAATGTATGTATGTATGTACGCTTTTCCTCGATGTCCACAAAAGGCTTCCTCCAGAGAAGCGCTCGTTCGCTTCACAACTTCTTAAAACATTTTATATCATCTATAAATTGTAATATCTCGCAGTTAACCATGGAGCTCGCCTGTCTATTTAAATTTATTGACTTTCAAACGTTAATTATTCGACATTTCCCGCATTGACACGTGTTACATTCGGTTTTTAGTATAAAAAAAGTGAAACTCGACTCTAATCCCAGGCCCAGAGCCAGTGGTCTCTAGAGAGCTAAGTAACGTTTGGTCAATGTCGACTTCGTCGTATCAGACGGTAGCTCGGGTTTTTAAAAATAAACAAACCGATTTATTGACCTCATTCAAAACTGTCCCGCACAAAATGCTAACTGCTGAATACCTATCGCCGTCACGTCAATCAAAAACGCGCACCTGTTGTTTTTTTTACTATTACTAGCATGAAAAGTCATATGGTTAAGCTTAAACGTGGAAAAGTAAAGGACTAGTTGTTAAAACTGGAAAAGAAAAAAATAAGATATTTTAGTAAAAAATATAATAAATTTATAACTTAAAATATTGCAGCATTAAGATTTTTTTTTAAATTCAGTTTAAAATTATATAATCAATTCTTAATGCTGCAATATTTTAAGTTATAAATTTATTATATTTTTTACTAGAATATCTTGTCCTTTTCTTTTCCAGATTTAACAACTACTCCGTTACTTTTCCACGTTTAAGCTTAACCATATTACTTTTCATGCTCACATTTTTCTATTGTAATCTATATATTAATACGATAGCGTGTGTGTTCTTTTGTGTATCACGCCTACATTTTTGTTCCCCGAATGACTGTCGTTTAATTGTTATGACCTTCCATTACTTGTAATAAATAATTTTACTAAGAATTCTTCATAAGTTTTGGGTTCGGTTTCGATTTTAACTGAAGGAACTCGTTATATACACATTTTTTTTTTTTTATAAATTTTGGTTTCAGTTTCGATTCAAGCTGATGCACCCAAGTCATACGGATATGTTTTTTTTTATTTTTAAAATCACAACTTTATAATATATAAGAATCGATAGAAAATTGATTCTATAATAATATATATGAAATCTACATAAATCAAAATATCATATTTAAGTGTATTTTATGATTGGGCTACACGGGGTGTAGCAGTGTCAGAAATTTCGTGAAAATAGTGAATAATTCCACCCCATCTTTCCAAGCTTATAACTCCTCGAAAAATGTAATTCAAGCCCTAATTTTTTTTTTCAATTAAAGGAGCAATGGCCAAGGTTTTATTAAAAAAAAAAAAAAAAACAATGTGGTTTTTTTTTTTTAAAAAAGGTTTTAAACTTCGGACTTTACAGGTAAATTTCTAAAAAAGGGATTTTTTTTTTTTGTTTTAAATTTGAATATTATTTATTGACCTTTTCTCTTCAATTTGTGATATATAAAACTATTAAACATAAATTAATTATTTACTTTTTAAGAAAAACTTGAAAATGTGTGACACTTACACATATGGGGGGGCGTGAATTTAAAAAAAAAAAACGTTTGTCTAAAATATTATATTCGGTTTATTGGAAAGAACATAAAATTTCACATTGACCCTGAAAATATCGTAAAAATAGAATCAATAGAAAAATTTTGATAGATTTTTAAAGTTTAAAAATTGAAAAATATTGAGTTCGGAAAATTCATTACTGTTTTTTTTGTTTTTTAAATATATATATTTCTATTACTTTTAAAACAACTGTAATAGTTTATTTTGGAAGTATAATCCATAAAGAAAATAAATAACCCACTTTTAACAGAGAAATTACGAGATTTTTATATTTTATTCGCAGTTTCGTGTTAGGGGTGTCAAAAATTCCTACAAAAATTCTGATACTGCTTACACGGGGTGTCCCTGCTAGCTTAAATAAATACCTTTGCAGCTTTAATAAAATAGCTACAATAATATCAAGGCGTTTCCATTTACGCTGAACATCCACAGAATTCCAACATCAATATATTACATATGAAAAAGTCCACTGTGGAATTTCCACAGGTCCCGCTAGTTAATATATATTTTTATATCGTTATTTTCTTTCTTTATTGATTTCTCTCTCTCATATATATAAAATTGTCGCTTTTTTAATTATTCCTTTTGTATAGCTATCTTTCGCAACTGTATTTGTGCCGAGCAAATATCAAGAAGCCATAGGGTCGATTTATACAAGCGCCTTGCTTTTTATCAGCAAGTCCAAACACGAAATGTGTATAAAAAAAAATAAATAGTAGGATAGGCACAAGACGGATTGAATGAGGTGACATTTTTTATGAAGTCAGAATATCATATTAAAAAAGAAGAAGCGAATTTTATATAATAAAGTGGATTCAAATAGAGGGGTCGGTTTTGGTAGTAAATAAATAAATGGTCACAACGAGCATCGAGAGAATTGGAGAAAGAAAGAAAAATAGGAAAGCCGGGTTTGGTTCATCCATTTTGTTTTCGACTTGTTGGTTTTCTTTTATTTTTTGGGTTTTTTTTTTTATGTCTGGCAAAAACATTACATAACATTTTTTATCTTATTTATACATCGTTTGGACAATAAAAATTAGTGATAGTTATTAAAAAAATAAAAAAAAAAACAAAACAAACAAACAATTGTGGATAACAATTATAAAAATTGTGTTTGTTAAGATAGTCAACAGCTCGATTTTTTTTAAATATGCCGTTTTTGCTATTGCGTTTGTTTTTTTTATTTAAATCAAAGTGGGTTTGTATTACTACACATAGATTCGAAAAAGTTGTCAAAAAACAAATATATAACAAATAAATGTTATCAAAGGCAAGATAAGTTACTTTTCTACCTAACTGGATATATTTTTTGGGTTTTTATTTAATGTAACATGTTTATTCAGCTCGAAAAACATACAGTGTTTACCGATGTATTGGAAAATTTTAAATGGCGCCCGACTTTCTGTTGAACACGATAAGTTTGGGAAAATGGGCTAAAAATAAAAAAAAAACTATAAAAAATACTGTTAGAAAACCCCACCGAATATATGCCAGCCTATGTCACGTTTGAGCGAGTCTATCGTGATAAAGCTAAAAGTGTTGGTCGCCATGAACAAGTAATCTAAAATATCCGTTCGAGTTATCTCCCCTGTGTTATAAACTGTTCACAGACTGTACATCTAAGAAAAATACTCAATTTTCCGTAAAAATTACATTTAATCATAACTTTCCATTCGATGAATTTTCGTAATATTTGAATAAATTACTATTGTCGACATGACAATTAAGTACGTAATATTGTTTTTGCTTCAAACGACATATTAAAAAAAAATCGATCAGTCGACTATCTTAACAAACACTAGAAATTGTTTCCTGTCACATGACTTTGATAAATTACACATTGAATTTATTTACTACGAAGTTAATTATTGAAATAAATAAATAAAAATAGAACAGCATAAAACAAATTTTTTTTAAATCTTATCTAAAAATTTAACTCCACCAGAATGCATTTGGATTCATTCGTCAATGATGTCCAGTATAGAAAATGTCTAAAATTTAAAGCTTAAGGGGTGTTAAGAAGAAACTAAAATTAAAGAAATCTTTATTAATTGTGCAACATAGTGCATATATGGTGTGCATGAGAAAATCAGCAGCAGACATAGGATAGCTGACTAGCAAAAAAATTAGCAGCAGCAGCTGTTTTAGCAATATGCAAATTAGCATATGTGCATGAGCTTGCATGGCGAAAAAAAGAGGAAAATACATCACGTGAAAGTGCTAGCTACAGCCGCCATGAGGTGGCAGGGAGAGAGAATGTTAAAAAGCACATGGTATATGTGGCAGAGCGTTGTAAAACACGTGTGTGTGAAAAGACTTTTGAAAAATAAAAAAAAATGCGTTATTTTAGAAAAACCACGAATAAATGCACTTTTAAAAAATGTCAGATATTTTTTTTAATTTCTGTTTTGGTTTGTGAATTGAGTGATTTTTAAACATTTAAGGCTTTTATTAAAGAAATTTATATTTTGAAAAAGAAAAAAAAAAAAATTCATAATTTAACTGTTTCATATAAAATTTTGGAAAAAAAAAATATATATATTCTAATCTGACTGTTACATTTTTACATCTAATTAAATTTGTTTATAAAATGCGTTTCATAAATTGTTATATTTTATTTCTGCATTCAAAAAAATTATATATAAAAAATTTGAAATACAGAACGTTAGATTTTTTGCTTTGTTTTTACGGATCTTGTTTTGAATTTCAATAAAAATTTTGATTTGCAAAAAAAAAAAAAAATCATTCAATTTTTTTATTTTCTCCTCTTTTCTCTCATATAACTCTTCCAAAAAGGCAAAACAAAAAATATAGTTCAGGTCAGCTAAAGTGCACTTGTGCCAAATTTTGAAATATCTAATTGTGCTCACATTACACGGTAGAATAATAAAATTGTTGCCCTAGAAAAGATGACATAATTCCATTTCCATTTGATGAAAACCGGTTTTCTTTTTTTTTTTTTTTTTTTTGTTGTTGTTGCAGCAGACCATCTACTAGTTGACAAGTTACGTACAAATCCCAAAAGCCAGGAGAGCTTTCTATCATGTCTTAAAAGTGACACAATGTTCACTAAGCAAGATCGGAAATGCACCGCTGTACAACTCATGCTCTCTCCCGATCTAAGTTATGACAACAGGACCATTGCCAGCGCCCTCAAAATGCACTGCTGGATTGCCAGGATAACAGGGATGTGCTTAGCATAATGAAAACAAAGTTTCCGTCCACGTTTATGGGCTTTGGTGTGGTTTCAAGTAAGGGCCACATCATGCCTCCTTTCATTTTCAAAGTCAGCTTTAACGTCAACACCAAAGTGTACCTGGATGTGCTAAAAGAGTGTGATGATCCCCATGGTGTAATCAGGTGGCTGATGGCAGACCCTGAGTGTGGCAACAGGGTGCAGCACCGGTCCACAAGTCTAAAGAGACCCAAACTTGGCTTCAGAAGGAATGCTACAACTCTGTACCCTTCTCTCACTGGCGCCTCCTCCATCTCGGACCTGAACCTGCTGGACCACTTCATTTGGTCATATGTCGAGAATATCACCAACATGACCTCTCACAACACCAAATCCAAGCTGATTACCACCATCCACAGTGTATTCACCGAGCTCCCGGCAGCGTTTGTGGAAAAAGATTGTTCCCAGTTTCAGACTCGTATTGAGGTGGTGATTGAGGCTGAAGGCGTCTACATTGAATAGATGTCAGTTCTACTATATAATCAAGTTAACCCCATTTGATTTTTTTCAATAAAAGTTTTTAAATAAAATTAGTGTTGTTTTCTTTAGGGGGGACAAATTTATTGTTCCACCCTGTATGCACTCTAATGATCCTTTTAAAATACTCCGAGGAAGCTGAAAATTAGGGAATTTTTATTAATTGAGTTATCATACCCATCGTTAACATTTTACAAAAAAATGAAATAAAAATAAAATTAAAAAAGTATATAGAAAAATAAAAAAAATGAAATAAAAATAAAACAAAATACAAATAGAAAAATAAAAATGAAATAAAAAATAAAATAAAAAATAAATAAAAAAATATAAATAAAAATAAAATAAAAAATATAAATAAAAAATTTTAAAAATGAAATAAAAATAAAATTTAAAAAAATGAAATAAAATAAAATTAAAAAAAATGAAATAAAAATAAAATAAAAAAATGGAATAAAAATAAAATAAAAATAAAATAAAAAAATGGAATAAAAATAAAAAAAAAAATGGAATAAAAATAAAACAAAATACAAACAGAAAAATAAAAAAATGAAATAAAAAATAAAATAAAATATAAATAAAAAAATATAAATAAAAATAAAATAAAAAAATATAAATAAAAAAATATAGATAGAAAAATAAATTATCACGAAAGTCTTCCAGTTTCACATCATTTTCATAAAACTAAATTAAATCAAATATAGCCCACATGATTCACCCTTATGCCGAGCAAGCGTTTCAAAATTCTATGGTTGGTTATTGTAGTTTAGGATCGAATCGGACACATACAAGTCTGTTGGCGCATTTGTAGAGGAGCCAGGTATGAATGTGGGTTTCCTCCGCGAGTATGGCATACGTTCTTCGAAACCCATCGCTTAGAATCAGTCTCTAGCAATCATAGTTGTAAAAACACTCTTAGTCGACGGTACAAATGAGATCCCGGTTCTGTTTTGTTTTTTGGTGCTAAAGAGCATCTGAAGATGCCCAACCCCCATATTTTATGCCCCCCTCACCTCGGTCTTCCCTCACAGCTATTGTTTC
Source organism: Euprymna scolopes (assembly GCF_053919585.1). NCBI lineage: Eukaryota > Metazoa > Mollusca > Cephalopoda > Sepiida > Sepiolidae > Euprymna > Euprymna scolopes. The sequence continues at coordinate 26,596,131 of NC_136516.1, read as the reverse complement.
TCAGAGATCACCTTCCAACCCCTCCCTCTTGTTTGTCCATTCCCAATTTTTTCATACCCCCTATTAGCCCCCCACTCCCAATTAGAGAATGTCCTGCTTATTTTCGGTTTCCCCGGAAAACAGTGGGAGTTTTAATACCTAGCCATGGGTGGGGAGGGACCTTACTAACATACCCCAATACCGACATCTTGCTGCCCAACTCCCTATACAGTACCCCTGATGCTTATGTCCCTGATAGTAGCCCCCTACAACAAAGTGGCAATGTGCCTTGTTTGAGGTGAAAATGTAATAAAAAAAAAAAAAAAAAAAAATTAAATAGGCATTTTATTTGGTTTTTACATTTATTTCGGGGGGGGGGGTCATTAAGTAGGATTATCTTCACGGTGTGAATGTGGTATTGTGGTGGAAGGTACAGACGAAGAGTAATCACAGAATTCATAGACAACAAAATAGATGTTACTGTGACATAAGCTGACAGAGTGAGTTTCTAATAGTATTTTGTATAATTTTTTTAGTTTGAACTCATTTTCCCAAACTTAATGTATTCAACAGAGACCTCGCTGCGATTTGTCTTTTTCAAATATATCGATAAACACTATGATTTTTGAACCGAATAAACATTTTACACTTAATAAAAACACTAAAAACTTATCCAGTTAGGTAGAAAAGTAACTTATCTTGCCTTTCGTAGCATTTATTTGTTATATATTTGTTTTTTGGGGTTTTTTTTTATGCAGACTTTTCAACAAATGTTTTTACAATTATATATTGATACATTTTTATACATATTTATATTGTTTTGGCTTTTAAATATTTTTGTGCTAAAAAAAAAAAAAAAAGAAAAAATCTGGCAAATGTGTATTAAGCGGCGTAAATTATTTGACAGAAAAATTTATAAAAATTATTCATTTTTATATAAAACACAGGATTGCCAGATTGGCCTTTTTTTAGGCTAAATTTGACCTTTTTTACGCTCTTGCATGGACCATGGTTCCACGCAAAAGCGTAAAAAAAGGCCAAATTTGGCTTCAAAAAGGTCAATCCGGCAACCTTAGAAAGGCCAAAATTTCAAAACAAGATGGCGGCCTCCGTTGTTGTACATTTAGTCTAATAAAAAAATGTTGAAGAAATAAAAATTTAATTTTTTCGGGTTTTATTCCAGCCTTAGGGTTTAATGTGTTTTATATAAAAATAAATAATTTTTATAAATTTTTGTGTCAAATAATTTACGCCGCTAAAATACACATTTGCCAAAAATCTTGTTTGTTATTTATTTGCCGTACTATTTGACTAAGAAGAAATTAGAGTTATCACCCACTAACAACGGAGCCGTCCGTGTAATGCAGAAGTGCCAATACTTTTTTCGTCAAAAACCGAAAATGGTGGCATCAGGCATACGAAAACCTGGATCGGGAACCACAAATACTGAAAATAAAGTTTTGTAGTGCTGAATTATAAAAATAATTTATTTACAAATATTTCGTTTCAGTTTAAGCTTGTTCCGTTTTTACATATGGCAATACTTCCGGTTTGTTGGACTAGATTTTGTAAATGTTTAACTTGACTCTTATTTACACATTTCAAACGAGTTTTAATTTTTATCAACGATTCAAACTTTTTTTTTTTGTCACATTATTTGACGACGAAGTATAAGATTGTCAAAATTACTAGTAAAAAAAAAAATTATTAATGCTTTTTATTTGCTCTAGAAACAAGAATTTTTTCGCCTTTATCCAGAAACTTCTTTACAATTCGGCGCGTCTATATTATAATAACAAAAATTTACTTCAAGTTCAAGTGAAACAAATGGTACCTAATTATCTGGTCTCAACTAGTAACATATCCAAAAATTACAAAAATCAATAAGGTAGAAAATTATTAATGAAAAAAAAATGTGGAAAAGGGAAATCACTATAAAAAGAAAAAGATAAGTCGACAGGGGAGATAATTCTGTTGCTTACGTCACGTGATGAACGTAATTCAAAATGTTGGACAAATTCGTTTCCTCATCTAAACTTTATCGAAAATCGTTTTTTATTAATGATTATTTTTTATACCTTATCGTTTTCCGTAATTTTTGAATATGTTACTATTTTCGACATGACAATTACGTAGGCACCATTTGTTTTTACTTGAAATTCAATATTTTTTCGTTACTATAATAATATAGAAGCACCGTCAATACAAAGGCTAGAAAAATCACTTCCGAATGTTCACGTTTACGACACTGTCGAACATGTGCTAGCCGCGGAGATTTATTCGTGAGGTACGAAATTAAAAAATGATGGGGAGGGGGCTTTCGAACAAACAAACTTACTGCTCTAGTGACCCCCTCGACACACACGCATTATATATATATATATATATATATATATATATATATATATATATATATATATATATATATTGGATAATCCCATCTATTCACTGTGAAGGTCCCCAGATTCCAGGGGGGGGGGAGCTTTTTACTCTAATAGCTTCTTTTCTCAAACTGCTAGTCCTGCTCCCCTAACTGTAGAGACATGCAGAAATTTCAATGTAATGTGAACAAACCTTTCATTGCACAACTCCTCACTTGTGACGATCCTTATAAATTTGACCTAGTATCAGGTATCAATCTGACACAGTATCAGGTCTCAGTGTCAACGTGCCTCATTTGCTGTAAATTAAATGTAAAACGCATAGAGTAATTTTTTTTTACTGCCTTTATTCACTCCATACAATGCCACTTGGACTTAAGGGGCTACTATTTAGGGCCGTATCTATGTAGGGAGTTGAGTAGCAATATGGCTGTTCACATTACATTTGAACTTTTGCATGTCAGTACAGTCAGGGAAATGGGGAATCTGGAGGGAATTCTAAAGCCTAGCAGTTCGAAGGAGAAACTATTAGAATAGAAGGCTTTCCGGTATCTAAGAAGCTATACATTATAGGGGTGAGATTTTGCTGATTGTCTGGTTTGTTGAGGAGAGTATTTTCATGTCGATGGGGTACAAGTGCTTTGAGTTCGTCGGAGCATATTCTATCAAAATACTTCTAAAACAGGCACAGAGATGCAACAGGAGTTGAAGTTTGTTGATAGTGTGAAAGCTATTAGATTGGAGACTTCTTTTGGTTTAAGAGCGAAAGACTAGTAGCAGAGGCATAAACCCAGATGTGTCAACAATACTCAATATCTGCACAAAAGATAGTGGATACTCTCAAGTGCGAGTAAGTTTCTAGCACAGTAGAGAGAGAGACCAACTTCTTCGCAGCAACCTTGTCAATGCTTATTAGCGCTTCTACATTATTGGGACGAGATTTTGTAGTCGATAAACGGAGTTTCCAGATTTAAAACCCCCCCCTCCCCCCCCCAAAAAAAAACAATGGTTTCAACTGATTTTTTTGTCATAAGTAGCTTCCAAATTATGCAGTCGGAATTACCTGAATATTATTGAATTATTAAAAAAAAAAAAAAAAAAAACTTTAATCGTGATAGCAGGTGAAAAATTGCCGCCATCTTATTTAAACCGAAAATTACCTCCCTTTTGAATTCTCCTGTGTTCAACGATGGTTTCTTTTTTAAATTCTATTTTTTTTTTATTTTCTTTAATAAATAATTTTCTACCTTATCGATTTTCATAATTTTTAGATATAATCGTCTTAAAAATACGAGGAATACGTAGATATTATTTTAATGTAAAATTCAGTATTACGATTTCCAAGATCTCGTCCCAATAGTGTAGAAGCGCGAATGTATTTGTTCCAATTTATGTTGCCTGTGAAGTTTAAACGAAGAGCTTTCAGGGAGCGTAGACATAGAAATCAGTAGTTGAGAAGGTTTCTTGTAATTGTTAAAGGAAAGGAGTTTAGTCTTAGTAGCATTGAAAAAGAAATCACTGTGGCGAGCAGTCGAGCGCGAGCGTCCAAGCGAGCACATGTTCGACACTATGCCGTAAACTTGACCATTCGAAAGTGTTGGTACATCTCCTCTTAAATAGGATGAAAAAAGTCGGGGTTGTATTACTGTACACACAGATTCGAAAAAGTTGTCAAAAAACAAATATATAACAAATAAATATTATCAAAGGCAAGATAAGTTACTTTTCTACCAAACTGGATATATTCTTCGTGTTTTTATTCAATGTAACATGTTTATTCAGCTCGAAAACCATACAGTGTTTACCGATGTATTGGAAAATTCAAGATGGCGTCTGAACACGTTAAGTTTGGGGAAAATTGTTATAAATAAAAAACTGGATAAAATACTGTTAAAACCCCGCTCAATATATGTTACCGTGACATAACTTGACATATATTCGGCGAGTTTTTAATAGTATTTTGTCTAGTTTTTTTTTTATTTATAACACCTTTTCCCAAACTTACCGTGTTAAAGAGGGAGTGAGGCGCCATCTTGAATTTTCCAATACATCGGTAAACACTGCATGTTTTTCGAGCTGAATAAACATGTTACATTGAATAAAAACATGAAAAACATATCCAGTTTGGTAGAAAAATAACTTATCTTGCCTTTGATAACATTTATTTGTTATATATTTGTTTTTTGACAACTTTTTCGAATCTATGTGTACACAAACCCAAAAAGTCAAATCTAATAAGTTTTGCACTATCTACAAAGCTCCAACCTTTGTCGCATCCATCAGTGCAGTGGAGTGGAGTGCACATCAGCCACAGCTTGTGCTCCCACGAAGTACATACTCCCGACTAAATCAGAGGATGAGGAGCAGCAAAATCCACCCCCTTCAACGCTGAGGTGCCCAGATGCCGGAAAGCCTTCTACTGTAATAGTTTCTTGGCGAACATGAACGAGAACCCCCCCCCCCATTTTTATAGTAGGTATAAGTAGTACAGTTTTTGAGGCTATAAGGGGTGTTTATTCCGGAAGCCGTTCTTAACATGGAGAGATTTGGGGTTTTAAAGCTGGGTTAGGTTGTAAAAAAAAAAATAAAAATAAATAAAAATACCAACTGGGGGCGATTCTCGTTCAGGTCTGCCAGACTTTGCAATTCCCTCCCTGTTTCCTGCTTCCCTGGCTGTACTAACCTGCAGAAGTTTAAATGTAATGTGAACAGATATCGCTGCTCGCTCAACTCCCCACAGTCCCCTGTTAGACATGACCTCAAATAGTAGCCAATTATGTTCCAAGTGGCAATATGCCTTGCTTGGAGATGAAAGAGCTTCGAAAATTGGAGTTCGTGGTCTGCCAGGTTTGAAAAGGATTTCTGGATACGGGGGTTTATAAACAACAAAAAAAAGTCTAGTATTATGATTCACGTGTTCTCAGCTAAACTTGTTCTGGAAATATCCTTATAGCGAACGAAATAATTCAAAAACGCATTTTATTTCACAATTCTAATTAGGGTCGATGAATACAAAACATTTTAATAATTTTCACGTGAAAAAAATTGAAAATATCAGTTTGTAAAATGTTTTTATTCAAATTTAAAATTGTTTTTTGTGAAGTTGGTGTTATAGAAAATGGTAGATCCATTATACAGGTGTCATTGACAAGAAAGCATTTGTGAAAAAAAAATGAAAAATAAACGGGAAAAATAAATTGTGTAAAAAAAAATAAAGTGAAAGGATAGAAAGAGGATGAGGAAAAAGGAAAAGAAATGAAAAAAGGAAGGAAAAACGGAAAGGGAAAAGAAAGAAAGGAAAAAGAAAGGAAAGGGGAAAAAGAAAAGGAAATAATGAAAAATAATAAGAAATAAAGGAAAAAGAAGAAATAAAGGAAAAGAATAAGGAAAAAAGAAGAAAAAAGGAAGAAAGAAGAAAAAAGGAAAAAAGAATAAGAAAAAAGAAAAGAAAGAAGGAAAGAAAAGAATATTAAAAATTCATTTTTTAATCGCATTTCAATCAAGTGGTTATTTAGGAATTCTCACATCACAAAATTACGAACATCCATTTCATTCGAGTTGGAAAAAAAAAAAAAGAAACAAAAAATGGTTTTATTTTTTTGTTTAAATGAAATAATTTTTCTTTTTGTATTATTTAAAATAAACAACAACAAAAAAAGGAAAATCAAGCGAAAAACTGAGGGGAAAAAAGCCATAAAAACGCCCAAAAAACGAAGGAAAACAACATGTCTCCCTCGTCGTCAATTTCGAACCAAATCCGACGAGTCCGTCGCAAAAATGGACATTTACAGAACAAGAACCAAATGAACAGATTTCGAGCCATCTTTTCTTATTTTCATTTGCTCATCTTTAAAAATATTACATCGACATTAATATTGATATTGAAAATGACGGACATTGCAAAGAGATTTCGCAACGAGACAAACAGGAAAGAAATGTTGCATGTCGATTTCGTAGTTTTACGAAGAAACAAATATTTTTCCAGCGGAATTTCGAAATGTTATTTTTAAAAAAGTTAAAAAAATGGATTCACCGACCTATTAAACTGAAGATAAATAACTAATATTAGTAATAAATAAATAATAACAGGGTTTGCAATAGTCAACAATAACAAAAGAATAAGTTTAAAAAAAAAAAAATGGCTTGGGTTATTAAAACAAGGCAGAAAAACGATGCGGAAATGAACATTTCAAAAGAGAAGTTAGGATCGTTTCAATTTTAGAATATAATATTTTTTTAATGGAGATAAAAATAAATAAATTTTCATTTACCTTGATTAGACATGGTGATTATTTATTATTATTTTTTTTAAGATTCAGTGATGTTTTAATACACAAAAATAAACCAGCCTTCCTTGCCGATATAAATAAATGCGATTACGACGTGTGTTTTACGTTCCTCTGGATCTGTTGATGACGAAACAAATATTGTTATTCGTTTGGTAATGATAACGATGATAATAATACTAGAAATGTTATAAAAGTCTGGTTTATACAAGAATTAAGGCAAAAAAAAATATAATGAAAATACTAGGCGATAGCAGTGGTTGAGTCTTTATGGTTTGTAAGACGAAGTGGGAGGAGGCACTAGAATGTGAGAGAAGGGGAGAAAGACAGAGGAGGTTATAAAAGATAGAGAGAGGGGTGAGGATTAGTGGGAGAGAGTTTCGTAAAGCAACAACCTAGTTTTTATTTATTTATTTTTTTTCCTAAGAGAGAAAAGACGAAGCTAATAAGTACATATTTAAAGGGAGATAATTCATGTCAACCCATAAACATGTTTCTTATTTACTTGCCCCTTTCTCCTGCCGTTGGATGTAGACTATATGCATTCCTCACCCCACCCCGAAAAAAGGGGTTTCTAGAAGGGACCAAAAATTGCCGCAGTCAAGAAAGATTTCTATTTCTTGGCTAGGAGCGAAGTCTAATATTTGATTGCTTTGTGCCTCATTTTCCTAACTTGTATTTTTTTTTTCTTATAGAAAATTTTTATTTATTTTTATTGTCACCTGGAACGTAAGGGGTTATTATTTGGGACCATATCTAGAAGGACACTGTGTAACGAGTTGAGAAGCTAGGTATCTGTTCGGCTCGCATTTAAATTTCAACATGTTAGTATAGTCAGTAAAGAAGGAAACAGGGAGAGAATTCCCAAATTTAGCAGTTTGAGAAAAGAAATTATCGAGCAAAGGAATTGGGTTTGGCTGCTTGTCAGATTAGTTGGGGCTATTTACGTCGAGAGGTCACAAGTGCAACAAGTTCGTCGGAGCACATTCAATTAAAGTACTTGTAAAACAGTCACAGAGATGCAATGATTGGACATGAGTTGGAACTTGGCCGATAGTATGGAACCCGTCATTTTTTTTTTTTTTTTTTTTAAATAAAATCGAGTTTAAATCTGTTTAATATGCAGTATATGCATCTCTGCCCTCCTGAAAAAAAGTTAATCGAGATGGACCAAAAATTTCTAACATTTCTGCAGTCGAGAAAAATCTATTGTCTTTGGGAGGGGGGGGGAGCAAAATGTATTGTATTGCCTTGTTCCTAATTTTCTTAAATCATAATTTTTCCTCATAGTATATATATATATATATATATATATGGGTGACCCCCCCCCAAAAAAAAACGGACCCCAACTCTAATTAGGCCCCGTTTCTTAGTGTTTTGTCTCAGTGAAATGAAACTTTTGTCATAACTAGCAACCGAGAAGGCTAACATGCTTGCCAGTCGGTTCGCCTCAAACTCCACACTGGACCCTCTAAACCACCCCCTACCTCAATTTCCTATGCGGACAGACGCCACGCTAGACGATCTGAAAATCACCCATGTGGCAGGGATATCTCTAGAGAAGATCCTAATTTACCCTATATGTGCTTCAGGGTTGCACTTGCTAACACCACTGCATTTATATTTGCCCTCTATAGGCCCCACAACAGCGGAGTTACTATCTTTAAGAGCATATCTGAGAAAATAGACCACATACTGTCTTCACATCCCTCGGCTAACATCCACATCTGTGGTGACTTCAACGTCCATAACGTGGAATGGCTGACCCATTCAAATAAGACAGATGATGAGGGGAGGTTTTGTCATGATTTTGCCATTGCTTATGACCTCACTCAGATTGTTCGCGAACCCACCCGTGTGCCCGATACACCCAATCAATATGCAAGCCTCTTAGACCTTTTTCTTTCAACTTCCCCTGAGCTATGTTCATGTACCGTTCATTCTCCTTTAGGATCCTCCGACCACTCCGTCGTATCAGTTAAGATAAAAACAAAATGTAAGAAGCAATCAGACGTACCCCTCCACCGTACTGTATACCGATACTCTATGGCTGACTGGGATAGCTTCCGTACATTCATATCTGATTTACCTCTGCACTCCATGTTTAAAAAGGAAGTGTCCTCTATAGTATCAGATCTGACCGAATGGTTGATTGTAGGCATAGACCAATTCATACCATCTAAAAAATTCCAACAAAAACCTAACAGCCAGCCATGGTTCTCCCCAGAATGTGCTGCTGCTATCGCGCACAGAAATCACTTTTTCCATAACTACCAACGTAATAGATGGACTGAGACTAAAGCTGCTTTCAGGACTGCCAGCAACCACTGTAAAAGAGTAATAAAAAATGCAAGAGAGCTATATGCCCAGTCTGTTAAATCCAAGGTAGCTGATCAGCGGCTTGGTTCCCACCAGTTTTGGCAAATAACAAATAGGATCCTGAACAGAAGTGTGTGTTCTATCCCAACCATTATCAATGGACCAGAGGTTATCTCGTTAGCGTCAGACAAGGCCAAACTATTTGCAAAGAACTTTGCAGCTAATTCTACCCTATGCGACGAAGGCCATCAACTCCCCATATTTCCTCCTATAACACAGAACAAGCTAGGTAACATACAAATATCCGTGCATGTGGTCGCCAAGCTAATAAAAAACCTAGATTCCAGTAAAGCAACTGGCCCTGATGGCATCCCAATTATAGTGTTAAAAAAGCTTCAACCAGAACTTGCTCCCATACTTACGAAACTATTAAAGCGCTGCCTTAAGGAGAAGTGCTTTCCGACCCCCTGGAAGACCTCATCAGTTTGCCCTGTATTTAAGAATTCAGGTGATAAGTCATCTCCCTCTCAATACAGACCAATAAGTCTTCTCTGTGTTATGAGTAAGTTACTGGAATCAATATTAAATAGAGAAATAGTCAACCACCTCAGCAGGAATAACCTTCTTAGTGACACACAATATGGTTTCCGCTCTGCAAGATCTACCGCAGATGTGCTGACGGTTATATCCCACAGGATTAGTGAATCTCTTGACAAAGGCTTCCTTTCTAGGGCAATTGCTCTTGACATATCAAAGGCCTTTGACAAAGTATGGCATAAGGGTCTACTTCACAAGATTTCCAGCTACGGTATAACTGGAAATGTTTTCTCAATCATTAAATCATTTCTCTCTGATAGGCTCATAAGAGTAGTGGTAGATGGACAAAAATCGGAGGCCTGCAATATAAATGCTGGAGTCCCTCAGGGGTCAATCCTGGGCCCAACTCTCTTCCTGATCTACATCAATGACCTCCCTAAACACGTACTTAAATCATTCGTTGACATCTATGCTGATGACACGACCATCTACGGCAACACATCAAAGGCTGTAAATGACGAAGTTCTCTCGGATTCTCTCTCCTCTGATCTCGAGCGCGTGGTTCAGTGGGGGAAGATGTGGCTAGTTACCTTTAATGCATCCAAAACCAAACTCCTATCCTTACATCATCAACGCTCTGATCCCCAGCTGGCATCAATTGTGATGGATGGCTCTCGTCTGGGTGAGGCCCCGTGTTTTGACAAGCTTCTGGGTTTGACCTTTACTCCTGATCTGAAATGGAACACGTACATCAAGTCTGTTGCCAAGGTCGCAGGAAAGATGGTGGGATCCTTCTACCGCTCCAGAAGATATCTCACTACTGATGCAATTCTCTATCTATATAAAAGCCAAGTACGGCCAAGGATGGAATACTGTTGCCATATCTGGACAGGAGCTGCCAAAAACAGCCTATCATGCCTTGACAGAGTACAAAATAGACTTTGTGGTTTAGTGGGGGATGCCCTTTTCTCTACTCTGCAACCCCTCTCCCACAGAAGAGACGTTGCGAGCCTATCCTTGTTTTATCGTTATTTTCATGGCAGGTGCTCGTTTCAACTCCAATCCCTGGTCCCCCCTCGCCAATCTTTCACAAAAAACACCCGTCTAGCTGAATCCACTGTGAAAAATTTCCCCCACTCTATATCTGTGCCTAAATCAAAACGCGGATTTCATGAACAAAGCTTCTTTCTTAGAACTGCACGCCTGTGGAACTCTGTTCCGTCTGCCTGCTTCCCTCCAGACTACAACTTGGATGTCTTCAAGTCTAATGTTAACAAATTCCTAATGAACCGCCCCCCTAATTAAACACTTCATAAAATCTCCTCACTAACATGATGTACTTACAATAACCCTTATCCCTGAGTGGCTTCCGGGCCTTGATAAGTTGTGATCACTGTGTAAAAAAAAAAAAAAAAAAAAAAAAAAAACCCTGCTCAGGTGCAGGCTATCATAAAAAACCTTGACACTTCTAAAGCATGTGGACCCAACCTCATCCCAGCTGTGCTATTAAAAAAGGGCTCAGCCGAAGTAGCTCCAGTTCTCTCCAAACTCTACAACAAATGCCTTAATGAATCTTGCTGGAAAACTGCTTCTGTTGTACCAGTATTCAAGAATTCTGGCGAAAGGACTGACCCATTAAATTATCGCCTTATTAGCCTCCTCCCACTTTTTGCCAAAATATTTGAGACCTTAATTAACCATGCTCTAGTCCAGCACCTTACAGATGCTAAACTTCTGACCGACCATCAATATGGATTTAGACAAGCCCGTTCCACGGCAGACATCCTCACTGTAATCTCTGAACGCATATACCATTCACTGGACAAAGCGGGAGAGGGCAGAGCGGTAGCTCTAGATATATCTAAGGCTTTTGACAGGGTATGGCATGAGGGTCTCCTCAGGAAGATTAGATCTTACGGTATCACTGGTAGAATACTTAACATAATTAAATCCTTCTTAGATAAGAGAAAAATCCAGGTTGTCCTCGACGGTCGTACATCTAAACAATATGATATAAATGCAGGAGTGCCCCAGGGATCTATCCTTGGACCTCTGCTGTTCCTGATATTCATAAATGACCTCCCCGACAAAATTGCCTCTGAGACGGGTATATATGCTGATGACACCACACTCTATAGCAGGCACGACAGGAAAACAAATGAACATATATCTAAAGTAATGGCAGAAACACTAGAGGATGACCTCCAATCAGTAGTGGAATGGGGACAAAAATGGATGGTAACGTTCAATGCCACCAAGACAAAACTGGTTTCATTCAATAATTACAAGAAACCTTCTCTACCGCCTATAGCAATGGCCAACGACTCTTTATCTGAGAGTATGTCTCTCAAGCTCCTTGGCCTAACGTTCACAGGAAACATGAGTTGGAACAATTACATCGAGGGCATTGCCAGGGCCGCTGCAAGGAAGGTGGGCTTTCTCTACCGTGCTAGAAAACTTCTAACACCCGAAAGTATCCTGTACCTCTATAAGGCCACTATTCGCCCATGTATGGAGTATTGCTGTCATATTTGGGCCGGTGCATCGGCTACTAGTCTCTTGCTCCTTGACAGGGTTCAAAAGAGAGTCGCAAATCTGATAGGCCCTAAACTGGCATCTAAACTTCAGCCTCTGTCCCATCGTCGAAACGTTGCATCCCTCTGCCTGTTCTACAAGTATTATAATGGTGAATGCTCTGAAGAACTGCAAGCACTAGTGCCCCCACGACGTGAACACCCTCGACAGACCCGACAAGCTGCAAAATCCCACCCCCACACTGTAGAGATCCCTAGATGTAAAAGATCTTTCTACTCCAGTAGTTTCTTCCCCAGAACTGCTAGACTTTGGAATTCCATTCCAGGTCACTGCTTCCCCAACTGTACTGACATGCATAAGTTCAAGTGCAACGTGAACCAACATCTCGCTGCCCTAATCCCTACATAGTACCCCAGTAGATGTTTCCCCTGATAGTAGCCCCCTACACAAAAGTGGCAATGTGCCTTGTTTGGGGTGAAAATGTAATAAAAAAAAACAAAAAAAAAAAAAACTAGTTTATTATATTCAAAACATCACATCAAAACACTAGGGTATTTGGCCTTTTTTTCTCCGTTCTACAGCATATGTTCTAGATGGCCTCCATTTAGCTTTTGTTTTTTTTTGGGGGGGGGGTCACCCTGTATATATATACTTTTGCAGCAAGTCATTATTTATGCATGTTTTTTTTTACATAGTCATCACCACCTATCAAGGCCAAGAGGCCACTCGAGGATAAGGGTTAAAGAGTGTACAGTAGTAATTGGACGATATAGTAATCTGTAGTAATGGAAATTCGGTAAATTTATTACCTTATATGGAACGGTTCATCAAGAACTTGTTTACATTAGACTTGAAGACAACCATATTGTAGTCAGCTGGAAAGCAGGAAAACAATTCCATAGGCGTGCAGTTCTAAGAAAGAAGTTTTGCTCATGGAATCTTCATTTAGGTTTAGGCACAGATAAAGAGTGGGGTAAATTAGTGATAGTGTTTTCTGCTAAACGGGTGTTTCTTGTGAAAGTTGGGCGAGGGGGAACCATTGATTGGAGATAGAGGTTGCAAGGAAGAGAAAAGGACATCTCCTACGAGGCTACAAAGTCTATTTTGAACTCTATCACAGCAGGATAAGTCCTTTCTAGCAGCTCTTGCCCAAACGTAGCAACAGTTCTCCATCCTAGGTCGTACCTGGCTCTTATATAGATAGAGAATTGCATCAGCAGTGAGATATCTACTGAATCGATAGAAGGATCCCACCATTTTTCCAGCAGCCTTGGCAACGGATTTAATGTATGTGTTCCATTTAAGATCAGGAGTAAAGGTCAAGCCCAGAAGCTTGTCAAAACATGAGGCCTCCCCAAGACAAGAGCCATTCATTTCAATTGATGCCAGATGGGGATCAAAGCGTTGATGATGTAAAGATAGAAGCTTGGTTTTAGATGCATTAAAAATAACAAGCCACCTCTTTCCCCATTGTACCACTTGCTCAAGATCAGAGGAGAGAGAATCAGAGAGAACTTGGTCGTTTACGGTCTTAGATGTGCTACCATTGATAGTAGTGTCATCAGCATAAACGTCTATGAATGATGTAAGGATGTGACTTGGAAGATCATTAATGTAGATCAGGAAGAGAGTTGGGCCCAGGATGGACCCCTGAGGGACTCCAGCATTAATACTGAGAGCTTCTGATTTTTGCCCATGAGAAATGATTGACTAATTGAGAAGACATTTCCAGCTATATCGTAGCTGGAGATCTTGTGAAGTAAACCTTTATGCCATACTCTATCAAAGGCCTTTGATATGTCAAGAGCAATTGCCCTAGAAAGGTAGCCTCCGTCAAGAGATTCGCTAATCCTATGAGATATAACTGTAAGCACATCTGCTGTAGATCTAGCAGAATGGAAACCATATTGCGTGTCACTAAGAAGGTTATTTTTGCTGAGATGGTTGATTACTTCTGTATTTAACACAGATTCCAGCAACTTACTCATGACACACAGGAGACTTATTGGCATGTACTGAGAGGGAGATGAGTGATCACCTGAATTCTTACATACAGGGCATACTGATGAGATATTCCAGGGTGATGGGAAGCAATTCTCCTTAAGACAACATTTAAACAGTTTTGTGAGGATGGGCGCTAGTTCTGGTTGAAGTCTTTTGAGTACTATAATTGGAATACCGTCAGGGCCGGTTGCTTTACTGGAATCAAGGTTCTTGATTAGGTTGACAACATCACATAGATATTTTTATATCACATAGTGTATACAGGAGTAAATATTGGAGGTTGGTGGCCTTGGTCGCAAAGGTTAGAATTAGCTGCAAAGTTCTTGGCAAAGAGTTTGGCTTTGTCAGATGCTGACGAGATTATCTCAAGTCCATTTATAATAGTTGGGATAGAGCACATGCTTCTGTTCAGAATCCTGTTTGCTATTTGCCAAAACTGGTGGGAACCAAGCCGCTGCTCAGCTACTTTGGACTTGACGGACTGAGCATACAACTCTCTTGTGTTCTTTATTACTTTTTTACAGTAGTTGCTGGCAGTCCTGAAAGCGGCTTTAGTCTCAGTACATCTGTTATGTTGGAAGCAATCGAAAAGGTAATTTCTGTGTGCAATGGCAGCAGCACATTCTGGAGAGAACCACGACTGGCTATTAGGTTTTTGCTGGAACTTTTTCGAGGGTATGAAACGGTCTATACCTACAATTAACCATTCTGTCAGGTCTGATACTATAGAGAACACATCCTTTTTAAACATGGAACGCAGAGGTAGATCTAATATAAATGTACGGAAGCTATCCCAATCTGGCATAGAGTATTAATATACTGTACGATGGAGAGGTTATTTGAGGACTTAGTACATTTCATTTTTATCTTAACTGATACAACAGAATGGTCGGAAGATACAAGTGGAGACAGAACAGAAGCTGAACACAGTTCAGGGCAAGTTGTGAGAAAAAGGTCTAGGAGACTTGCATACTGGCCGTCAGTATCGGGCACACGGGTGGGTTCGTGAACAATCTGAGTGAGGTCATAAGCAATGGAGAAATCATGATAGAACCTCCCCTCATCATCGGTCTTGTTTGTCTGGTTAAACACAACTGAGCTGGTATTTTTTCCAATTTTGTTAGTTATCTTTCTTGTTTTGGCTGGTACGGTATATAGTATGGCGGCACCTGACTGTTCACAACAAAAATCTACAATCATCCAAAATAAAAAATATTCTAACAATACTAAAATTAGATATCTTAACAATTGATCCTTCTACCGCTCCAGACGATATCTCACTGCTGATGCAATTCTTAATCTATATAAAAGCCAAGTACATCTAAGGATGGAGTACTGCTGCCACAACTGGGCAGGAGCTGCCAAAAACAGCCTATCCTGCCAGGACAGAGTACAAAATAGACTTCGTGGCTTGGTGGGGGATGCCCTTTTCTCTACCCTGTAACCTCTTCCCCACAGAAGAGACGTGGTGAGCCTGTCTTTGTTCTATCCTTATTTCCATGGCAAGTGCTCGTCTGAGCTCCATTCTCTGGTCCCCTCTTGCCAATTTTTTTCAAAAAACACCCGACTAGCTGAAACCACCGTCAATAATTTTCCCCACTCCTTATCTGTGCCTAAATCAAAATGTAGATTCCACGAACAAAGCTTCTTTCTTAGAACTGCACGCCTGTGGAACTCTGTTCCACTTGCCTGTTTTCCTCCTGACTTCAACCTGGATGTCTTCAAGTTCAACACAAACAAATTCCTGATGAACCCCCCCCCCCTAAGTAATGACACTTTATCAATTCTCCAATACTATTGCTACACTATCCCTTTGATTACTGTACACACAATAACCCTTATCCCTGAGTGGCCATTGGGCCTTGATAAGTGGTGAACTCCATGTAAAAAAAAAAAAAATTGAAAAGAAGCTATACTAATTAAAAAACTATAGCCCCTTATTAACTGAATCGCGTTTAATATTGTGACAAATATACTAACCATATTCAACAATTAAAGGTGCCGTATCTTTCCACCCACAAAATATCCTTTAAAATTATCACTATTATAGGTTTTCGGGGTTGAAAACGAAAATAACAGTTAAAATCCCAGGAAATGAGTAGTTTCCAAGATATGAAGAAATTATAGTTTTAAAAAGTTGGGATGACTTTTCTATATTAATTTAATGTAAAATTAACATCAACTTTATAGGCACCTTCTTTTTTTGGAGGTGAGCAGAGGGGGGGATCTGTTATTTTTTTTAGGAGTGGTGTTTATTTGGTAATTGTGGTCTGGTAGAATAACACAAAACCTACCTTAAAAAACTTGATTTCTATGGTTTTTGAGTGTGCTGAAAATGAATACCACATTTAAATTTTCTGCAAATAAATATTTTTCCATGTAATTCTTTATGTTATAAGTGGTAACCATTATTGTACATGCAAGAGCTTATTTTTGCTTAATACCTGGAAAAAATTTAAATGCAATATTCGCTTTCAGCATACCCGAAAACCTATAGGAAACAACTTTTTAAGGTAGGTTCTGTGTTGGTCTACCAGTCCACAATAAACACCACCCCTAAAAAAAAAAAAAAATAACAGACACCTCAAAAAGGTGGCCATAAAGTGGTTACTCATTTTACTTTAAATCAATACAGAAAAGTGATCCCCCACTTTTTGAAGCAATAATGTTGACCTTAAGGGCAAATTTCACATAGCTCACTACACAATTCAGGTCATTAGCTTTTCAACGAGCTTTCATTTATAAAATTCTGATCAATAATCGCCGAGATTTCAAACTTACAAAAATGCCAAAGAAGGTGATATATCTATTAGTGGCCTGGCAAGGCCACAGGGGAGAAAACCAAGCAAAAAAAAAAAACCTAAGCAAAATTCATCCCAAAGCAACAAAACTGAAGCTGCCTTGCCAGGACACTATGAGCCGTTCCATATAAGTTATCAACTTTACCAAATTTTCATTACTAATGATTACTATAATGTCCAATTTCTACTGTACACTCTTTAACCCTTATCCTTGAGTGGCCTCTTGGCCTTGATAATGTGGTGATGCCTATGTAAAAAAAAAAAAAAAAAATACAAATGTAGGTAAATTTGGGCATATTTTAATGGTTTGAAAATATAGGTTCTTTTTTACCACTTATCATAAAACTTTAACCCTAGAATAGTTTTATAATCTTCAAAAAGTCTGCAAATTTTCATGTAGTTTCGTCCCATAGAACCAAAGATAGGAGCATTTCAATATTCAATTTGGCTACGAGTATAGATATATCCATATATTTAGCTAAAAAGGAACCAAGTATAAAGGAGAGTCTATATAAAACCGATGATAATAGAAATTTAGAAAGAATTATTCAAATGCATACAATTTTTTAAAATATATTGACTTAACAATAATAAAATCATCAAATAGTAAAATTTTTTAGATGCCACCCTTAACTAAATAAATAATGTATGAACCATAGCATAAACCTAATCAAACTCTATATTATACTGAAAATAAATCAAACCATCCAATCTCAATGAAGAAATCAACTGTACCTAGTATTGTTGGGACAATTAATCGGAATCGAAATCAGAAATTGGAAAAATCAGAACTTTTTGGGGTATTGGAATCGGTATTGAAATCGGAAAAATTTGAGCCTATTTTCTGATGCCAAAACCGATTCCTTTAATTATCTTTTTTATTTGATTTTGTTTTATGAATCATCTCCCACTGCTTGTAGTAATAGTAAAAAAATAAATATTTATTGATCTGAATTTTCAGTAAGACTAAAATCTCTAGATGTGTTTTTACATTTGAGAAAATTTTACAGTAATAGGACTAAATAATTTTAAAGTTAAATATTTAGAGATTTATAGAGAATCAGAATTGGAATCAGTAATTGTATTGGAATCATGAATTTAGTACGGAATTAGTAATTGTATTGGAATCGGGGGAAAATATTGGAATCATCCCATCACTAGTACCTAGCATCTCAAAAAGAATATCCGGATTATCCCATAATGAAATATATTTATTAACAAGAAAGAATATTATAATGAAGAATTAGCTCGATCAGGATATAGAGGTGAAATAAAGTATATTAAAAATGGAATATATTAACTGAAGCGAGGGAAACAAAACCGAAACATACAATATGGCAGTGGGTGAATTTAATTGTAAAAGTAGCATAAAAAATAAAACTTGTAAAAGAAATGTTGAAGGAAAGAATATAAGAATCTATGAAAATAATAACGGAAATAAAAATAAAAATAGATGAAAAAATTGCATTTGGTTTAATTTGCCATATAGTACACACATAAAAAATAATTTGCCGAACGAATTTTTCAAATTATTGGCAAAAATTTTCCAAATGGAACTAATCTAGGAAAAATCATAAACTGAAATAATGTTAAATTATCTTTTTCTACAACCACTAACTTAGTGAAAACTATAATAAGTTCTAACAGTGAAAAAATAGACAAAGAAATTAATCAAGGGGGTTTCTTATCTAATCAAAACATTTAAGGGGAATTCACTTTGTAACCGTAGAAATATTGAAAGTAAATGTCTCATTTCCAATATAGTATATAAATGTGAAGTAATAGACAATAATAGAACCATACATTGGGGGCGCTGAATGTAGATTTAAAGATAGATTTATCAACCATGTAGTATCTTTTAAAATATTAGCAGTTAATAATAATAAGAAAATAGCATCATTAGCAAATTCAATTAATGAATTAAGAAAGAATAAAATTGAATACCAATTGAAATGGTCGATAATAGGAAGTGCTAGTAAATACTCTCCAAATAAGTCTGGCCAATGCAACCTTTGCAATCTAGAATCTCATCATATAATAATATCTAAAGAAAGCCTTCTTAACAAACAACAGGAAGTAATTCAAAACTGTTTACATAGATCTAAGTATATCTTGTCTCAACTAAAACCTGATTAGAAGCATGGATTAGGTTTAAATAAATTAAACTATCAAAGCATGGAAAATTATACATTTTTCTTTATAGAGATAAATATATTAAATAAGATATAAAATTATCAAATAAGGTATAATAAACTGGAAATCATAAATCACAATAAACCAAATAAATAAACCAAATGTAATAATATAATTATAGGAAATATTAACACAAGTTATATTCAGATATATATTTCAAATAGATTATAAAAGAAAATATATATTTCACATAATGTAGTATTTAATTTAAATCTGACAACTAAGAGCTAATAATTGTATTTTAATAATTATACGTAAATAATAAATTAAATATTAAATTAGTATATGGAACATGTATGGCATAATCACTTTGACACACCGGTTCCTGTCAGATCACCAAAGTTAAGCAACGTTGAACCTGGTCATTACTAAAATGGGTGACTAATTTGGGGAGTCCAGATACTGTATGTAGGAGGACATCGACACCTCCCTGCAAAAAGTTTAAAAAACCTAATGCTGTCATCTCCCCTAACGTGGATATACATGTGACTGAGGACCGCTTGTGAATTAAACATTAATTTTGGAATTATAGGTTAAAATATATTAAACTATGAAATATACGGAGTTGAGGGTTAATCTAATTGCATTATTTCAACATGTTAAATGTTAGTTTGTATTTTTAAAAAAAGTTAATTTTTAAAGTAATACTTTCAAAAAAGAAATTAAATTAAAATAAATAGATAATTAAAATAAATAAAAATAAAATAATAGTAATTAAGTAAATAAAATTAAATATTACGCTGATAATGTTATAAATATATAATACCTCAAATTAAAATAAAAATTGAAAAAATTTATTAATGGATATAATTAAAATACAGAAAATTAAAAAATTGAACAAATTAACTAATGAATATATGATAGATTGAAGTAAAATATATGCCAATAATAATCTCAATTAAATAATATCAATACATGGATAAAATATAAAATAAATTAAGTATATAATCTAATTTCAATATATTAGGACACAATTAAAAATTCAATAAATTAGAGTAGATGAATTATAATTATGGAAGGATAACTAATAGACATACGAGCTAATCGTTTATTTGAATATTATAATTTAACTTTGATTATTGATAAATAAAACTCATATAGATTAATTTATATTGAAATGTTTAAATGTTAATATTTAATTTAAATATATAATATAATTCAATTTATGATACAAATTGGATTAATAAATAAATAATATATAATAAAATAACAATAAAACTAGATAAATATATTATTTATCAATATAATAAAAAATCGTTTAATATAGGGAAAAACTCATTTAAATTTAAAAGTGAATTATGAACCTTTAACTGTATTTAAAATAATTACGATAAAATATTACAAAGGGAAATTTTATATTAAAACTAATTAAGATTAATGAAAAATAATTAAATAACAATAAAGAATTATGATTTATGTAATAATAAATTTGATTAAAATGACAATAAAACTGAATTATATATGGATAAAAAATTTAGATAAAATCAGCAATTGGTGTAATCAGAAATAGAATCTATATATTTTGTAATTAGTTTCGTATAAAATTAAATAAATATATAGAGATATGTTATATATATACTACAATTATTAATATTATCTAAATAGATATATATATATATAGATTAATTATAATAATAAATTAATAAAATACTAAATAGAATATATTTTTAGTAGTACATATCCAAATTAATACAAATTATTAATACGAAAATTTTAACTTGAGTAACTTTACTTGAAAAATTCAAAATGACATAATTAATACAAATTATTAATACGAAAATTTTAACTTGAGTAACTTTACTTGAAAAATTCAAAATGACATAATTAATACAAATTATTAATACTAACATTTTAACTTGAGTAACTTTACTTGAAAAATTCAAAATGACATAATTAAAGATACAATACAAGCTAATTATAACTTCTCTTCCCATTTTCGGATTTTGTAATCATGCCAAAATGGATTTTATTTTCTTTTGGTGGATTGATAGTTGCTATTTCTTCTGATGAGCTAAGGGCAAAATAGATTCATCAATTGATATAATAATTATGTGAATGATTTGCGCTACAAAACAGCTGCTGTCAAGAATTGTAAATGTCAATGTCCATTCCTATTCAGGACGATAATGAAATGCTTCTAATGCTGACCAGATCACAATATTCTGGTCTGACTTGTGGCTGTCTTTCTTCGCTATTACTTTAGTTAGTAATTCCAATTTTTTCTTTGCCTGTGTCTGCATTTCAGTATTTTTTTTTTGTTGAATTGCCTTCTTTCCTCTTCTCTTTTTTCTTATTTCTTATTCTCTTTCTCTTTTTTCTTCTTCTCTTTCTCTTCTTCCTTATTTTCTTTCTCTTTCTTCTTTTCTTTGTTTCTGTAATTCCAAAGTCTGAGTCTGCTGTAAACATATCATTTTAACTAGTTGCCTTGAAAGCTCTTCCATTTTGAAAAATAAATAGGCCCAAGAGACAAATCTGAGTCTAAAAATACTAAACAGAAAAACCACAACTTTATGGAGAAGATGTAGCAGCTGAAACTCGCTACAATCACAGGCAGGAGCTAATTCTCGCGACTTGAGATTTGAAATCCATTTTCTCCATGGCTTGTTCAATCACGAGCCAGCTCTCAATCATGTGACAAGGTATATAAAAGGCGAAATCTGAAACGCTTAACCCTCTTTCATCCTGACCCTGCCGGGCAGCAGACATTATCTTGGAGCTTGGGCCCCAGGTTGAGCGTGAGTACTACAAGCTAACATGGCGACCTTCTAACTTCCATTTGTTTCCACATGCGGTACCCAAAAGAGCATTCTTTATGATGCTACAAGACTGCTCTCATCAATACACCGGTACATACACTCACTGCAACACGGAATACCTTTCCCTTTCTTTCTCCTTTAATCAGCCTCCTTCGTCCCGATGACTACTAGCTGTAAATGCATGTAAACGGAACTATTCTTTTCTCAACAAGCTGGCAATATGTTAAAGCTATCTTTACACAAGAACTCTTCTACTAACACTACTAACGAAGATGAAAAATAAAGATGTTTATTAATTTAGAATGAAACTCCATTTCGTTTTGTCACTCTTTCTATAAAGATATGCCAAATTAATATTCACAAAGAAAAAAAAAGTCAAGTCACGTACATGTTGTTTTGACAGCAAAAAAAATGTTCAGTGTTCCACTGAGAACAAAAGACAATTAAGAATTTATTTTAATTCTCTTGAGAAAAAAAAAAAAAAAGAAAATACAAAGAATTTGGAGTCCAAAAGAATTTGAAATAATAAAATGAACAAAATCTTTTTTTGCAGCAAAAATCCAGTTGAATATTCATGTTGTCCGGATTTCTCATAATGGAGTGAATGCGGTTTCGATCATTCGTAGAGTTGAAATACTTTTTTTTCTCTCATTTCTCATTGTTTTACTGAGAAAACGAAAATCATGCAGACTATCGACAGAGGAATTTTTAGGTTGCAGTAATAAATTTTTTTTTTTTTTAAATATATACTGTACAACGAAAATAGCTTCTTGCAAAGAGGAAAAATTAAGATATAAAAGTTGTCCAGTGCACGAGAAAAAGCTAGTTTTTTTTCTTGATTTTTTTTGTTTGTTTGTGTGTTTTAAATCAAAAATGTTTACTTTCAATGAACAGTCCAAAAATAAGAAAAAATATTCTACGCCAATAAAAATATCTTATTTCAAATTTGAAAACTTTGCGTGACTTTTCTAACACTTCAAAATGTAGAAATGAATTAGGTCAATTCTTTAGCAATAGACAGCATTGTAGACTTTTTTCTACTCATGGCTTTGTAGCAGACACAAATAGACCCCTTTTCTTCTCGCGCATTCGCTTCCTCTGAGTGAGTGATGCGGCCTTAAACTGTCCAATCTGAGGACTTGCACATGAATACGAATTAACCCCTAGGGACCAGACAGCTTCCGGTCCCAGAAGAAAACTCTCGCTTTTACGCTACCAGCCTTCGACGGTGCTAGACGTCTGTTCTCTTCGCTGCCCCTACTAAAGGTATTGACGACAGCCACTGGCTGTAACTACCTCGTAAGGCAGTGGAGACCTGACTCTACTTTCTTCCTTCCTTTCTTTCTAAAGTACGCCTTGCGAATAAACCTTTCCCTTGTTAAGTTGAAGAAGTTGTTTGTCATTTGTTCATAGAATTGTGTTATTTTATTTTATTAGGGAAATTCCCTAAAGTTTTTTGAAAAATAAACTTTTCCAAGGTGGAGCCAATCTTTACATTTTCAAAAAAGTTAGAAAAATACGAGTTTGTTGAACAGAATTTGGTCATTTATCCAAAGGAGATCCTTGTGGGCCCTTCTTCAAATCCATACATCTACACTAATGTTGTGGTCCTGTTTAGGAGGTTACAACATTAAGGTGAAAGAGTCTTGGTATTCATTGCGAATGGTTAAACTATGTGTGTGCTCTCTGCTCAACGGCAGAGATGTCTGGCTTACATAGTACCAGACAATTCAATAGTATCATAGATATAGGGGTAACAGTAACATAGGTTAGTTCTGCCACAACAGAGACAAAGTTGAACTGCTTGGAAAATCAAAGCATTTATAAAAGAGTGGGATATTCTAGGTGGGCTGAACCCATTTTTGAAAGCAGCAACATGGGAGGGTGATTGGAATATTTGGAGACTATAAATAAACCATCGATACAGCCAACCCATGTTTGTAGAGGACTAGAGTATAAATACCCTAACTCGCTACAAAAGAAAATAATGAAATGGACGTAAAGAAGGAAACAAAGACTCAATGCTGGAATAGATAAACGTGTTGTTTATTTACTGTTGAAAGAATGAATGTTTTAGATATAACACGTGTTCATATCCATGCGGGTGTAACCATCGTTTGTTGCGGGACTGGTGGTGTAGAAAGAAAAGGAAATGTGTGTTTATCTCACTATCGTTTGTTCGCGCGTGGGAGGAGAAATGAGTAATATAGTAGAAATGAGAATGATAGTCCAGCGTGTAGACAAAGAAAAAGATAGAGGGTTGACATCAGTTAGCAGTCAGCTATGCAAAGGTATTCTCGGGGACAAGTTGTATATGTATAGAGAGAGAGAAAGAGCGAGAAAGTCAATCCAGTTCATGGACAGAGAAAGCGTATAAAGTGTACGTACTGTTTGTTAGCCTTTTGTCCCACATAGTAGCAAGTGGCGTGAGGCACACGCGTGCGAGTGCCTGCTGAAATGGCGGTGGCTGGTGCGCCGACCACTCACCTCGGAAAGCGAGTTGGAAAAGGAAGATGCGGCTTATTGCTCTTGCTTTTATACTTGTTTCCGGTGGTCTTTTGCGCATGTGTGGATTTCCTTTGAAAGGGGAAGTGACGTCGTCCATGTGTGCGTTCGTGTGCGTACATGTGAGTACATGTGTGTACGTTAGCGTGAATGTGAGTGTACGTATGCGAACGTGAATATATGTACATGTGTGGACGTGCACGCGTATGTTTGTGTGCGCGTATGAACTCTTTTTCTGGGTCAACGGCCAACTAGCACCGTGTATATTTGTGCGTGTGTGTAAATGTGTATTGGGGTAGAGAGGGCTCCCGTAAGCCGTGGTGAAGGCAACCTTTCTAGGAGAAGCAAATCTCTGATTAAAAAAAAACATAAAGTGGAAGACCAGTACCCGCATTAAGCTGGTCTGCAGTTTAATTTGTTGCTGGCTATCTTGCTCTTGCTTGTTGCTGGATCTCAACATTTTGAACCGAGAGAGAGACTTAGCTGCCGTACAAAGCTAAGACTCTGTAACATCATATTTGTATAGATACTCCCTCAAACATTTGGAATCATGGATTTTAAATGTCTGAGGGAGTGGCACTCGTCTGACAAGACGTTGCAATCATCATCATGTATATGACAAGTAATATAGCTTGAAATGTGAACGCATGTTTTTGTGTGAGACTAGAAAAGGCTTGCGCATGTTTCAACTACCTTATTCCTCGAACT
The DNA here is from genome assembly GCF_053919585.1 of Euprymna scolopes. Classification (NCBI taxonomy): domain Eukaryota; kingdom Metazoa; phylum Mollusca; class Cephalopoda; order Sepiida; family Sepiolidae; genus Euprymna; species Euprymna scolopes. Next base: position 26,571,127 of record NC_136516.1, on the reverse strand, counting down.
GAAGATATATTTGCATATATTTGCATAGATATATTTCTACACAACACAAATTGGATTTAATCCACGTTTATCAGCTGGATGAAGATACTCAGTTGGCTGTAATTATGCATAGGGGTTTATACAAACCTACAAGGTTATAGTTCAGAATACACAGTGTTACAGGTATTTTTCAATACAAGATGGACAAAAGGTTGAAACATGTTCCATTCTGCAGGTACAAGTTGATGACATGTGTCATGGTCAGGTGCATGTACTGGATGAAAGCAAAGAGACTTGGGGTGCAAGAGGCGATCGAGTCACGTAAGCAAAGACTCACCGGAATTTGATTGACATGACGGCCACGCACCATGTGTGAACCTGAAATGGAAAAAAAAAAAGATTTCTAACAATTCTTGATTATAACGGACGTGATACAGTGTCGATCAAATAGCATGGCAAGGAACCTATAGTGGCCACGTATGAAATTGCTGAAGAGGTTGGCTCTCTGATGATGCGACACAAGGCAACTAGTTAGAAGGACCGAGATAATGGAAACACTTCTTGATTCATGTTCGAATGTGATCGCCGCCAAACCAAGGTGCTGGTTGAATGGCGTAGCAAGGAACATAGTGGCCACATATGGAATTATTGAAGAACTCGGCTTCCTTTACTGGATGGTACAAGGCCATCAGCTGGGAAAACTAAGATCATGGAAGGAGGAGAAAACAAAAATACAAGACGTCTGTCATCTGAAGAGCCTTATGAAACTGGATTTGTTTGGCCCTGAAACAAACAACTTGCCTCCCCACAAGGGTCAGTGGACACCCGCTATGTTAAACTCTTACTGTGTTTTGTGCAAGGGCCACTGTCGAACTATTTGGAAAGGCTCAGGATTGCCTGCCTTCTATAAACTATTTACATATTTATGCCTGTATTAAACCCTTCTCTGTGGATTACCCAAGGTAATGTTGGTGATTTTCTATTTCTCACTGCCTCAGTTCTAAAAGAAAGAAAAATAATCGGAGGAAACCCAATATTGTATTCGACACTTGTTAATTGGATGTAAATTACTTTGCCGCTAATATATTCATGCCATATCTTTGATACCCCCCCCATACATGTGAAGTGCTCCTCCTTACATTACCCTTAGCTTATCGGGAAACCATTTAACCAAAGGAACATTGTTGTGTTTCAAGCCCCGCCTGGTCTGCTGATGAACATTCAGCCCAAAGAAAGCGGCTGCAATAACAAATGCGCCCACACCTAGAAGTATTACAGAACTAAAAGTCTATCTTTGAGTAGTGGATTATTATCGTAGCCATTTACCAAATTTGTCCATATGACTTAAGCCACTGCACAACCTTTGGAGGAAGGACGCAGCTTGGAAGTGAAATGTCTGCCAACAAAAAGCCCTTGAAAATGCTGTATACCCATTCTAATTTGAACTGATCAATTGAGCCCATACTTGAGCCAATGGATGCGCTAGCTCATAGAATGGAAGATGATAGTGAAAGGCCAGTATGTTAAATTTGTATTTATACCTAATAACAAACGTGCTATTGTCAGAATCGTTGAGACAGTTTATGTAAAACGCCGGAAGGTGCTGAACAAAAGTTTTGTAATTTTTTTTTGTTTTGTACAAATACTGGCCATTTTTTTTTCAATGAAAAATATATTAGTTTGATCAGTATAAAGTTAATTAAATGAAAAATTAATTGAAAATAAAAACAATTTTAATGAAAAATTAATTAAAAAATGAAAACAATTTTAATGAAAAATTCATCAAAAATGAAAACAATTTTAATGAAAAATTAATTGAAAAATAAAAACAATTTTAATGAAAAATTGATTGAAAATGAAAACAATTTTCTTGAAAAATTAATTGAAAAAATGAAAACAATTTTAATGAAACAATTGAAAAGTGAAAATAATTTTAATGAAAAATTAATCATAAATGAAAACAATTTTAATGAAAAATTAATTGAAAAATGAAAACAATTTTAATGAAAATTAATCGAAAAATGAAAACAATTTTAATAAAAAAATTAATTGAAAAATGAAAAGAATTTTAATGAAAATTAATTAATAAATGAAAAAAATTTTAATAAAAAATTAATTAATAAATGAAAACAATTTTAATGAAAAATGAATCAAAAAATGAAAACAATTTTAATGAAAAATTAATTGAAAAATGAAAACAATTTTAATGGAAAAATCGAAAGTGAAAATAATTTTAATGAAAAATTATTTGAAAAATGAAAACAATTTTAATAAAAAATTAATTGAAAAATGAAAACAATTTTAATGAAAAATTAATTAAAAAATGAAAACAATTTTAATAAAATGTTAATTGAAAATAAAACAATTTTATTGAAAAAATGAAAAAATGAAAAAAATTTTAATGAAAAATTAATTGAAAAATGAAAACAATTTTAATGAGAAATTAATCGAAAAATGAAAACAATTTTAATGAAAAATTAATTAAAAAATGAAAACAATTTTAATGAAAAATTAATTAAAAAAATGGAAACAATTTTAATGAAAAATTAATTCTAAAACGAAAACAGTTTTCTTGAATAATTATTAAACAAATACTAATCGTAAAACAAGTTTCATGAATAAATATTTTTTAATAACAAACAAAATCAAAAAAAAATTTTGATACGATTTCCTTTTTGTTATAATTATTTTTGTTCAAATCAATTCAGATTTTTTTTATTATAATGAACCAATGATAAACAAATGTTTTTGCAATGACTTTTTGCATTAACGTTGGGTTAGCGTTAGGGTTAGCGTTAGGGTTAGGGTTAGCGTTAGGGTTTTTTTTTTTTGTTTTTTTTTACATAGGCATCACCACATTATCAAGGCCCAGAGGCCACTCAAGGATAAGGGTTAAAGAGTGTACAGTAGAAATTGGTCAATATAGTAATCATTAGTAATGAAAATTTGGTAAATTTGATAACTTATATGGAACGGCTCATCAAGAACTTATTAACTTTAGACTTGAACACAACCATATTGTAGTCAGCCGGAAAGCAGGAAAACGGGAGACAATTTCACAGGCGTGCAGTTCTAAGAAAGAAGCTTTGTTCATGGAATCTACGTTTAGGTTTAGGCACAGATAAAGAGTGGGGGAAATTATAGATAGTGTTTACAGCTAGACGAGTGTTTCTTGTGAAAGTTTGGCGAGGGGGGACCATAGATTGAAGCTCAGTTGAACACTTTCCATGAAAATAACGATACATCAGAGACAAACTCGCAACATCTCTTCTGTGAGATAGAGGTTGCAAGGAGGAGAAAAGGACATCTCCTATGAGGCTACGAAGTCTATTTTGAACTCTATCAAGGCAGGACAAGTCCTTTCTAGCAGCTCCTGCCCAGATGTGGCAACAGTATTCCATCCTTGGACGTACCTGGCTCTTATATAGATAGAGAATAGCATCAGCAGTGAGATATCTACCGGATCGATAGAAAGATCCCACCATTTTTCCAGTGGTCTTGGCAACAGATTTGATATACGTGTCCCATTTAAAATCAGGAGTAATGGTCAAGCCCAGAAGCTTGTCAAAACTTGAGGCCTCCTGAAGACGAGAGCCATTCATTTCAATTGATGACAAATGTGGATTAGAATGTTGATGATTTAAAGAGAGAAGCTTGGTTTTAGATGCATTAAAAGTAACCAGCCACTCTTTTCCCCATTGTACTACGTGCTAAAGATCAGAGGAGAGAGAATTGGAGAGAACTTGGTCGTTTACTGTCTTAGATGTGCTACCATAAATGGTAGTGTCGTCAGCATAAATGTCTACAAATGATGTAAGGATATGATTTGGAAGATCATTAATGTAGATCAGGAAAAGAGTTGGGCCCAGGATGGATCCCTGAGGGACACCGGCATTAATACTGTGAGCTTCTGATTTTTTCCCCTCAACTACTACTCTTATGAACCTATCAGCAAGAAATGATTTAATAATTGAGAAGACTTTTCCAGCTATACCATAGCTAGCGATCTTATGAAGTAAACCTTTATGCCATACCCTATCAAAGGCTTTAGATATGTCAAGAGCAATTGCCCTAGAAAGATTGCCACCGTCGAGAGATTTGCTAATCCTATGCGATATAACTGTAAGGACATCTGCTGTAGATCTAGCAGAACGGAAACCATATTGAGTGTCACTAAGAAGGTTATTTTTGTTGAGATGGTTGATTACTTCTGTATTTAACACAGATTCTAGCAACTTACTCATGACGCACAGGAGACTTATTGGCCTGTACTGAGAGGGGGATGAGCGATCACCTGAATTCTTAAATACAGGGCATACTGATGAGATTTTCCAGGGAGATGGGAAACTATTCTCCTTAAGACAACGTTTAAACAGTTTTGTAAGTATGGGCGCTAGTTCAGGTTGAAGTTTTTTGAGTACTATAATTGGAATACGGTCAGGGCCAGTTGCTTTACTCGAATCAAGGTTTTTGATTAGCTTCGCAACATCACGTACAGATATACGTATATCACATAGCGTGTTTTCTGATACAGGAGGAAATATTGGGGGTTGGCGGTCTTGGTCGCAAAGGGTAGAATTAGCTGCAAAGTTCTTGACAAAGAGTTTGGCTTTGTCTGATGCTGACAAGATTACCTCGGGTTAGGGTTAGCATTAGGGTTAGTGTTAGGGTTAGGGTTAGGGTTAGGGTTAGCATTAGAGTTAGGGTTAGGGTTAGGGTTAAGGTTAGGGTTAGGGTTTAGGCTAGGGTTAGGGTTAGGGTTAAGGTTAGGGTTAGGGTTATGGTTAGGGTTAGGGTTAAGGTTAGGGTTAGGGTTAAGGTTAGGTTTAGGTTTAAGGTTAGGTTAGGGTTAAGGTTAAGGTTAGGGTTAGGGTTAGGTTTAAGGTTAGGTTAGGGTTAAGGTTAAGGTTAGGGTTAGGGTTAAGGTTATGGTTAGGGTTAAGGTTAATGTTAGGGTTAGGGTTAGCGTTAAGGTGCTCAGTGTTTCAGCACTTTCCAGCATATTCTGTAAACCGCGTGGACGATTACAAAGATAAATCATTATATTTGGTTAGCCCACTCAAACAAGACGGATGACGAGGAATGGTTCTGTCACAATTTCTCCATTGTTTATGACCTAACTCAGATTGTTTACGAACCCACCCATATAATAGGTCCTCAGACGTACCTCTCCATTGTACAGTATATCGATACTCTATGGCTGACTGGGATAGCTTCTGTACATTTATATCAGATCTACATCTGCGTCCCATGTTTAAAAAGAATGCCTCCTCTATAGTATCAGACCTGACAGAATTGTAGTATAAACCACTTCATACCCTCCAAAAAATCCCAGTAAAAATCTAACAGCCAACCAGGATTCTCTCCAGAATGTGCTGTTACCATTGCACACAGAAATCACTCTTTCCATTGCTTTCAACATAATAAATGTATTGAGACTAAAGCTGCATTTCTGACTAAGGCTGGAGTGCAAACCGTTCAGATTTCAATTTTACTAAGTCATATTTTTTCATAGCTTTTGAATCATGGATGATAGTCAATAGAGAATTGGCTCTATAATAAGAAATGCCAGCAACCTCTGTAAAACAGATACTACACTTTGATCTTGACCAAAAGGCCAAGAAGCTCTGTAAAAGAGTAATAAAGAACACAAGAGAGTTGTATGTTTAGTTCGTTAAGTCCAAAGTAGTTGAGCAGTGGCTTGATTTCCACTAGTTTTGACAAATAACAAGCAGGGTGCTGTACAGAAACGTGTGCTCTATCGCAACCATCATCGATGGACTTGAGGTAATCTCGTCAGTATTGGACCAAGCCAAACTCTGTGCCAAGAATTCTGTAGCTAATTCTACCCTATGCAATCAAGGCTGCCAACACCTTATATTTCCTCCAATGTCTGAAAACACGCTATGCAACATACAAATATCTGTGCATGATGTTGCCAAGCTAATCAAAAACCTTCATTCCATTAAAGCAACTGGCACTGACGGCATTTCAATTATAGTGCTAAAGAAGCTTCAACCAGAACTAGCTCCCATACTTACAAAGCTGTTTAAGCGTTGTTCAACAACATCCTGGAAAACCTCATTAGTATGCCCCTTAACGAAAAAGAAACATTAAGAAATTTACGTGTGGGATTTGAATCTACAGACCACGTCATGCAAAATAAACCCCCCAAAAAACATGCTATCAACTTACCCACAGTAGAATTTTCATGGCCCATTGTTCTATCATTATTTTTAAGTGACGACATGGAAAAAATGGCTTTACCAATGATAGATAAATTAAAATAATGGTTTCGATTATCGATTATCGGTAATTATCGGGGGTATTCTCAGACAAAGCTTAACTAAGATCACCCCCAAACTTATACACTACAGTTCTTTAAATTTTAAAGAAAACTTGTTCAGCCGTTTCAGAGTCTATAAGGAATGAACTCACACACACACACACACACACACACACACACACACACACACACAAAGTTGCATTTATATAATTTTAGATAGATAGATAGATAGATAGATAGATAGATATTTCTGTGTGCTAGAACGTTTTCATCTTAAATTATATACAACTAGCATGGGTGCCCGGCATTGCCCGGGTGTTTGGAGTTGTATGCTGATAAAAAAAAAACGTCTTTTTTTTTTAACTTTGTCCCCTATTATGACCCCTTAACATTTATTGTTTGGGGCTCAAATCCAGTTATTAAGTTAGATCCATGTCCACGGAACCTATATATAAAATTTCACGTGTTTAGACTCCAAATTGTAGGAGGAGTTTGGTAGAGTTCTCAAAGGTCAAATCGTAGAACTTTGACCTCTTAATCGGAGGTGTATGCTGTGCAAAAAAAGCAAAAAAACAAAAAAAATGGTTAATTTTTTAAAACTTTGACCCCTATTATGACCCCTTAAAATTTATAGTTTCGGGCTCAAATCACTTTATTAAGTTAGATCCAGGTTCAACCTATATCTAAAATTTCAAGTGTCTAGACCCAAAATTGTCGGAGGAGTTTGGTAGAGTTCTTAAAGGTCAAATCGTTGAAATTTGACCCCTTAACAGCCAAATTTCTGGCTGACACCCGTCACATCGATTTTCCCAAATCTCAGTACCCGGTATTTCAAATTTCGAGTCTATAGACTAAAAATTGACAGAGTTATTGCGTAGGGAAATGTACACAGACAGACACACAGACAGACAGACACGTTCACTTTTATAGATATATAGATTATGCAGAATGTAGAAACTAATCAGAAAGCATGAAAAGTGATTAATTTTCACTTCCGTTGAATAAACATTGGATAGTCTACCATCTAGAAAGGGTTGGAAGGGTCTTACTAACACTTTTTGTTTATTTTTTCTCCCACCTCATGTTAATGAAATCATAATAAATTACTTTTTTTTTTTTATAAAATTCTATTATTTGCAGACAATTTCAGTGATAACTAAGCTCACAAATGGATAGCCCTTGTCTCGGAGAAGCTTCATGTTTTGATAAGCTTCTGGTCTTGACCTTTACTCCTGATCTGAAATGGAACATGTACATCAAGTCTGTTGCCAAGGTCGCTGGACAAAAATGGTGGGATCCTTCTACCGCTCCAGTAGATATCTCACTGCTGATGCAATTCTCTATCTATATAAAAGCCAAGTACGTCCAAGGATGGAATACTGTTGCCATATCTGGGCAGGAGCTGCCAAAAACAGCCTATCCTGCCTTGACAGAGTACAAAATAGATTTCATAGCTTAGTGGGGGATGCCCTTTTCTCTTCCCTGCAACCTCGTTCCCACAGAAGAGATGTTGCGAGCCTATCCTTGTTTTATCGTTATTTCCATGGCAGGTGCTCATCTGAGCTCCAATCCCTGGTCCCCCCTTGCACATCTTTCACGAAAAACACCCGTCTAGCTGAAACCACTATTTATCTGTGCCAAAACCAAAACGTAGATTCCATGAACAAAACTTCTTTGTTAGAAGTATACACCTGTGGAACTCTGTTCCGTGTGTCTGTTTCCCACCTGACTACAACTTGGTTTTCTTCAAATCCAACATAAACAAATTTTTTGTGAACTGCCCCCTTAAGTGATCCAATTTACCAAATTTTCATTACTAATGACTACTACGATATTATCCCATTGATTACTGTACACTCATTAACCCTTATCCTCGAGTGGCCTTCAGTCCTTGATAAGCGGTGACTCCTATGAAAAATAAAAGAAAAAAGAGTGCCTTTATTCAGGTTGCCATGACAGTTACCTTCACCCAGGGATGGCATAAGAGCCTACTTCACAAGATTTCCAGCTACGGTATAACTGGAAATGTTTTCTTGATCATTAAATCATTTCTCTCTGATAGGCTCATAAGAGTAGTGGTAGATGGACAAAAATCGGAGGCCTGCAATATTAATGCTAGGCCTAACTCTCTTCCTGATCTACATCAATGATCTCCCAAAACACATACTTAAATCATTCGTTGACATCTATGCTGATGACACGACCATCTATGGCAACACATCAAAGGCCGTAAATGACAAAGTTCTCTCTGATTCTCTCTCCTCTGATCTTGAGCGCGTAGTACAGTGAGGGAGGAGGTGGCTGGTTACTTTTAATGCATCTAAAATCAAGCTTCTATCTTTACATCATCAACGCTCTGACCCCCATCTGGCATCAATTGAAATGGGTGGCTCCATGTTTTGATAAGTTTCTAGGCTTGACCTTTATTCCTGATCTGAAATGGAACACGTACATCAAGTCAGTTGCCAAGGTCGCTGGAAAAATGGTGGGATCCTTCTACCGCTCCAGAAGATATCTCACCCTTGATGCAATTCTCTATCTGTATAAAAACCAAGTACGTCCAAGGATGGAGTACTGCTGCCACATCTGGGCAGGAGCTGCTAAAAACAGCCTATCCTGCCTTGACAGAGTACAAAATAGTCTTCATGGCCTAGTGGGTGATGCCTTTTTCTCTTCCCTGCAACCTCTCTCCCACAGGAGAGACGTTGCGAGCCTGTCTTTGTTTTATAATTACTACCATGGTAGGTGCTCGTCTGAGCTCCAATCTCTGGTCACCCCTCGCCAATCTTTCATGATAAACACCTGTCTAGCTGAAACCACTGTCAAAAATTTTCCCCACTCCTTATCTGTGCCAAAATGTAGATTCCATGAACAAAGCTTCTTTCTTAGAAGTGCACGCCTGTGGAACTCTACTAACTAACGTACTGTACACACAATAACCCTTATCCCCGAGTGACTTGCGGGCCTTGATAAGTGGTGACTACCTTGTAAAAAAAAAGAAAAAAATTCCCCATGTCAAGGTAGCAAGTGCCTATCAAGGGCACATAACTCGGATATTATGTATACAACAATATATATAAACTAGCAAAAGTACCCGTCGTTGACTGGGTTCAAAAACAGCCTACAGATGGACTCTAATTTATGAAAGTATAATAGGTTATGAAAAGGAAGGGTTGTAAAGAGATAGCTTCGAATTTGGGGGTATCAAAACCAAAGCAAAATATGATGAAAATAAAAATAAAATAGATAAACTCCATGATTTATTATACCATACCTGTTCACACTGAAACCATAATTTATTATACTGTTCACACTGAAACACTTATCACAATATTCTGTGGATCTATATTAAAAAAACCTTGTTAAACTTTGTGACATATTTCCATTCTATGGAGGTCAGGTGCGAACGAACACCCCATAATTTTATTATACCATATTTCTTCAAACTGAAACATAATTATCAAAGTATACTTATGCAGATAGATATGAAAAGTCTTTATTAAAGTTTGTGCCTATTTCCATTCTATGGAGGCCAGGCGTGAACACAGACCCCACAATTTTATTATACCATTCCTATTTAAGTTAAAACATACTTATCAAAGTATTATTATGTACATCTATATCAAAAACACTTGTAAACGTCTTTTTTAAAATTTTTTAATTTTTTATTTCCATACTTTATGGACCAGGTGTTTTATCCGTGTCACATGTACGATACTTGGGGTTTGCTTTCTCGTAGATACCCTTATACACCCCCCTTTTAGTAACGTGTTACAAAGTAAACGATATTTGTTTTTATCGTAAGTTTCCTTTCATACTCCTACGTCTATTTGTTACTTAATTCCCCACCTTTTATTGCATATGTTACAATGCAGACCACGCACGATGGTCCACAGCAGTCAAGACAATTATAAGCAGGTAGTCTCGGTGTAAGATTTCGAGGGGGGGGGAAGGATTTTTGTCTTTTGCGTGTATATCTCATTACGTGTGTCTCTTTGTCTGTATCTATGTATGTAATTGTGATACGTCCATATATAGCCATTTCATAATGTCATATATGCATAACCAAACGTTATATACAGCATAGTTATGTTGACATACCGGTTGCTGCTGGATCACCGAAGTTAAGCAATGTTGAACCTGGTCAGTACTAAATGGGTGACCATTTGGGACTTCCAGGTGCTGTATGTGCTCTCCACTTATCTCGGCATTGTTTCCAGTCATCCTGGTCTTCTCCTTGCCACTGGACTCAAACAGTGCCGATTCAGGAGAGGTGTGGTTGGGGATTGTGCAATGCTTGTCTCACAATTACATGTGCAGCTGCCCTTACAGGGGGTATCCTTTGTCTTTCGAGGCTGAAGAGAGGCATCATCAAACCAAACACTGACATACCTTTTCCTGCTTTATCTTCATTGCTCGTAGCTGCAAAGAAACTGCATGCACAAAATAACAAGTCAGAGGCTTCATTTAATCAATTAATGCTTGGTTTATTCTTCAAAGTTTTGGCTGAATCTTTCTTTTGTTGGCCGACTTGTCTTTATGTCTTTTTCTTCTACACATCTTAGCAAAATCTCAACTGTGTCTGCTCCGTCCAAAATCGGAAACCAGACTGACTTGCATGCAAGAAAAAAAAATATTTTTCTTTCATGCTCTCCCTCTTTCTCTTTCTTTCTTTTTTTCTTTTCACAAACCTGAATGACCTATTTCAGCTAAAGAGTTTTACATTCGTCAGCCTTAACCCTTGAATTCTTTTTGTACTAACCAACCTTTACAGCAAAATCACAATTTTCAATATGTGAAGAGGTCGAAAAGTTGGGACAAAAATTGTCCATCCATCCATAGCCCTTGAGCCCCCTGGAGGGGCATAGGCCATCTACACCTTTTTTTGTAGATGCTTTTGTAGCGAGGAGTTCTTTTTACAGGGTGAGGGTGCTGGCTCCACGCCTAACCTTCCCAAAAGGTACATACAGTGCCTAGCCTTCCCAAATGGTCACCAATCTAGTACTGGCCAGGCTCAACGTTGCTTAATTTTGGTGATCTGGCGAGAACCGGTGTGTCAACGTGGTTGTACACTCTTAAAATTTTGGCGATGGAAGGGAGATGATCCCCTGTCGATCTTTATTAGAGTTGCCTCCCCTTTGTAAACCAATTTTTTCGTACATATGAAATTATAGTCATAAAAAAGAAACTAACTCGAAGAATATGAAAATAACTACGGAGCCAGTAACTTTTCTCTTTTTTCTTTTCCAAACAATAACCAACACGTGTGAGGACAGTCAAAGGCCAAACCGATCGAAACGTTGCATAAATAAAACTCAAGATGAGAACAATAGTCCGATCAATACAAGTAATAGAAACAATCAGCCCCCATCTCAAAAACTCAGAACCTTAATGGCTTATTGTGATCCAATATTAAGACCACAATCGACACAGAAATTTTTGGTTTTTCACTAAAACTTTAGATAGCACAAAAGTCAGATAAATTAAGTTGGAACCTGTAGACATCTAACAGGAAACATTGCCTCTTCTTCAAAAATATGAACACATACGGAAGGCTCCATCTAACTTGACAGACTGCATTAACTTCTTTTTTTTAATATACTTAGGAGTCACCACTTATCAAGGCCTGAAGGCCACCCGAGGTTAAAGATTAATAGATGTAAGGTGATAGTGTAGTAATCCTTAATGGTGTAAATTGAGTCAGCTCAACAAGAACTTGTTTACATTGGATTTGAAGGCTACTATGTTATATTTAACTGGGAAACAGGCCAGCGGAACAGTGTTCCACAGGCGAGCAGTTCTGGGAAATAAGCTTTATTCAAGGAATCTGGTTTAGATTTAGGTACAGATAGAGTACAGATTTAGGTACAGATAGAGTACAGATTTAGGTACAGATAGAGTACAGATTTAGGTACAGATAGAGTACAGATTTAGGTACAGATAGAGTACAGATTTAGGTACAGATAGAGTACAGATTTAGGTACAGATATAGTGATTGTAGCTAGATTTTTGTGAAAGTTTGGCAGCTTGATCCATCTAAAAATAGAGGGTATAGTATACATCAAAGATATCAATCATTGTGCTTAAAGCACAATGATTGAGCACTGTCCATTGCAAGGTAAATACAAGGTATGGTGTCTTCAACAAATGCTCATCCCAATTCTGTTATGGCCTTTTCTTGTATATAAAGTAACTGAGCAAATTTGAGGTAATAGAAGCAAGAATCAGTAGATAAATGAGAAAATGGCTGGGTTTGTCTCCAGGATGATCAAATGTGGCCCTGTATAACAAACAATTTAAACTAAAATTACTGCTTAAGTCTATTGCAGACGACTTCAAAGCTGGAAAGGTCAGATCCCAATGGCTCAAATGGAAAGACAGTACAACCCTTTCTTAAAATGGAAAGGAAATGGAAAGTCCGAGATGCTATAAATGAGGTGAAAGAAAACCTAGCTTTCAAAGAAGTCGTTGGGCTCACTCAAGCAGAGAAATCTGGACTTGAAATGACCAGCATTCAAAGATGGTCTATGGTTACAACCAAAGAGTGCCGAGATTTGATCATTAAGAAAATAAGGAGCAAGGAGGAAAGCAAAAGGCTCGTAAAAGGCATTCAGCAGTCACAGCAGGGACAATGGACAAACTGGGAAGAAGTTATGCAAAGATCCATTACGTGGAATGATATTTGGCAAATGTCACCGCTTAGGTTGAGTTTCATAATGCGCTCAATTTACGACGTGCTTCCATCAATGACTAACCTTGCCAAATAGAAGAAAGGAGATGATTCAACCTGTCCTTTAGGGAAAGAAAAACCACAGACTATGGAACATGTTCTTAGTTCCTGCATAGTGGCCCTTGCTAATGGCTGATATATGTGACGGCACAATAAGATACTGGAGGAACTGACCACAACAATAATTAACCACATGAAGCCTGAACATAAGCCACAAGTTTTTTGCTGCGGGAGAAAACATGTGGATTGGATCAAAACGTATAACTGGCCTATTACTAGTACATAGCGAAAATATTCTTGGAATCGATGATGATTGGATAGTCGCTGCAGTTCTTCCTGGCTGGCAAAGTAATTACTCAAAAATTATAAGAGAAAAGGGGTAATGGCCAGACATTGTTTTCTTATCAAGAACAAGGAAAAGACACATCTTGATTGAATTGACAGGACCTTATGAGAGTCGGGTAGAAAAACAACATCAATAGAAAATAGAGAAATATGAAGACCTAAAAAGAGAGTTGACCCATGAAGGTTACGTTACACTCCTTTCAGCTGTTGAGATTGGAGCAAGAGGCTTCCTTGCAGGCTCCTTATATCAGCTTTTAAGCGAGTTTGGAATTAAAGGCTGAAAAAGAATTGCAGCCAGTAAATGCCTCACAGAAGTAACTGAACAATGTGCAATGTGGCTCTGGGTAAAAAGGAATACCGCATGATATGGTAACAAGTGTCTACAGTGCAATTATCTTTGTGATTAGATTTATTTATTCATTTATTTAATGATTTTATTAATTTATGTTTTTTAAAAATTTATTTTTACTTGTTTTATTTTATTTATTCATATTTTCTTTTATTATTTTTTCTTTTCTTTTTTTCTATTCTTTTCAATATGAGTGCATCTTAACTTAACGAATATGGAAGATGCAGCTAAATTTAAACGTCACACACAAAGCCATTGCTTGTTATAGGAAATGCAAAATTATTAAACATTTATTGTATTGAACAGTTTATTCAAATGCAATTCAGATAATCAAACATATATCAATTCTTAAGCCAGCCTAGAATTAAAGGCCAAACAGAAGTCGCAGCCAGTAAATGCCTCATAGACATAACTGAACAATATGCAGTGTAGCTCCGGGCGGAAAAGAATACCGCAAGAAATGGTAGCAAGTGTCTAAAGTGTAGTTATCTCTGTGAGTAAATTTATTTATTTAATGATTTCATTAATTTATTTATGCATTATTATTTTTTTTAATTTTAAATATATTTTATTTATTTTATTTTATTTATATATATATTTTAAATTTTATTATTATTATTTTTTTAATATTAAATATATGTATATATTTTATTTAATTTATATATATATATATATATATATATATATATATATATATATATATATATATATATATTTAAAAATTTATTATTTTTTTTCTTTGATATTTGTAACTTAAAGAATATGTTAGACGCAGTGTTTGAACATGCAAAACCATTGCTTATAGCAGGAACTGCTTAATCAACAAACGCCATTTTCTTTTTTATTGTAGTTAGCAGTTTATTCAAATGCAATTCAGATAATAGTACCATGCATCAGTGAGGGGTGGGCCGATACACGAACAAGCCGTAGAAAGGAAGGCCCCAAAATGGCGCATATTCTCTCCTGATGACCCGATATTATCTGGAGGACACTATGAAATACACCCGCAAAAACATAATTATACACAAGACGAACAAATGAAATGAAATACCCCAAGAAAACAATGATAAACAGCATTCTATAGAAGTCTACAGGAAAAAAAAATCTAAGAAGAGGAAGACTCTGTATATTTCAAAACATTGCTTACTAGTCAGTTTGCTCCAAATTCTACATTGGCCCCAACAAGCCACTCCTTTCCTGATCTTCCTTTGCGGACTGACACCACATTAGATGATCTGAAAATCACCCCTACTCATGTGCATGATATCATAAAAAACCTAAACACCTCAAAAGCATGTGGTCCGATCTCATCCCAACTGTACTATTAAAAAAAAATGCACTGCTGAAGTTGCTCCAGTCCTCTCCAAACTTTACAACAAATGCCTTAGCAAATCTTGCTTTCCTGACTGGAGAACTGCTTTTGTGTTACCAGTTCACAATAATTCTGGGGAATAAACTGACCCATTAAATTATCGCCAAAATATTTGAATCCATAATTAATCAAGCTCTAGTCCATCACCTTACAGTTACTAAACTGCTATCCAATCAACAATATGGATTAAAGCAAGCCTGTTCTACAGCAGATATCCTAACTGTAATCTCTGAATGTATATACCATACACTGGACAAAGGAGGGAAGGGTAGGGCAGTAGCTCTAGATATATCTAAGGCTTTTGACAGCGTATGGCACAATGGTTTTATCAGGAAAATCAGATCATACAGTATCATTGGACGTATACTAAACATAATTAAATCCGTTTTAAATAAGAGAAGAATCCAGATCGTCCTCGACGATCTAAACAATATGATGTAAATGCAGGTGTATGTCAGGGGTTGTTTCATGAACCTTTATTATTCCAAATATTTATAAATAACCTCCCTGATAAGATTGCCTCTGAGATGGGTATATTTGCATATGACACCATGCTCTATGATAGGCACATGGAGAAAACGAATGAACACATATCGAAGGCAATAGCGGAAACCCTAGAGGAAGACCTCCAGTCTCTAGTTGAATGGGGTCAAAAATGGATGCTCACATTAAATGCTGCCAAGACTAAGCTTGTTTCCTTCAATAATTACAAGAAATCTTCTCAACCACCAATAGTTATGGCTAAAGATACATTACCTGAAAATATTTCTTTCAAACTCCTCAGCGTAATGTTCACAGGGAACATGAGTTGGAACCGATACATTGAGACCATTGCCAAGGTTGCTGCGAAGAAGGTGGGCTCTCTTTACCGTGCTAGAAAGCTACTTATGCCTGAAAGTATCCTATACTTCTGTAAGGCCATCCACGTATGGAGTATTGTTTTCATATTTGGGCTGGTGCATTTGCTACTAGTCTCTCACTCTTGAACCGTTCAAAAGAGAGTCTACAACCTGATAGGTTTTGAACTGTCATCAAAGCTTCAACCTCTGTCCCATCAACGAAATATTGCATTTCTCTGCCTGTTTTACAAGTATTTTAATGGTGGATGCTCTAACAAACTACAAGCCCTTGTACACCCTCGACGTAAATACCCCCGACAAACCCGACAGCAGCAAAGTCTCACATCTATACAGTAGAGATCCCTAGATGTAAGAAAGCCTTCTGCTCTAATAGTTTCTTCCCCAAAACTGCTAGACTTGAAATTCTCTTCTGGTTTCCTGCTTTCCCAACTGTACTGACATGCAGAAATTCAATTGTAATGTGAACAGACATCTTGCTGCTCAACTCCCTACATAGTATCCCTCCAACTCATGTCCC
This sequence comes from Euprymna scolopes, assembly GCF_053919585.1. Taxonomy (NCBI): domain Eukaryota; kingdom Metazoa; phylum Mollusca; class Cephalopoda; order Sepiida; family Sepiolidae; genus Euprymna; species Euprymna scolopes. The sequence continues at coordinate 26,554,689 of NC_136516.1, read as the reverse complement.
TGATAGTAGCCGCCTAAACTAAAGTGGCACTGTGCTTGTTTGGGGTGAAAATGTTTTTAAAAAACTTGCTTCCTAGCGAGTTTCTGGTACTGTTTTGGTAATAATTTTTATCCTCCTTTATAAAATCTGTTCTTGCACTAAAATACACACACACACACACACATATATATATATATATATATATATATATATATATATATATATATATATTCTGCTGAACTATTTTACCGGAAATGATAATGTTGTTTTTGATCAAGTAATCTAAGTAGAAGTAGGAGTAGGAGGAGCAGCAGCAGACAATTGTAGTTTATAAATAATAAAGGTCCGTTAATGTTACTATAGAATTTGCATTGATATTTGACATTTTTTTCTTTTTAACTTAGTTAGGTAAAAATATATGATAAAATAATAAAGCTACGAACACTAATTATTAAGAAAACAATATTTATAATAAAATAGCCTTAATAAATAAAGCTAAGGAAAACGCGAATAAAACTTTTTAATATAAGGGAGATAACCGCGTCTACTTCCGTGTCCTACTTGCGAGTAACTTTATATGAAAAATAATTATGTGTTTAATTTCTCATTAAAAATTGTGTCATTGAATAAATTATAGCTATATCAAATTATTTCACAAAAATGTTAAAGATAATTTTTTTTTTTTTTTTATTTAAAGTTTCATGACAAAAAAAATCTTTCGCCATCTAGCGGAATTTTACATATAAGGGAGGCAATCTTATCTACTTTCGTGTACTTTTTTTTCATAAATACAAATTAATGATCAAATTATTTTACATTGTATTTTGATTGAATAAAAAATTGGATAAATTCTAGTTATAGAATAAAAATTAAAATTAGAAAAACCTATGTACATATTTTAAATGTGAAGAAAAATCATGTTATGCTTTGTAGCGGAATTTTAGATATAAGGGAGGCAATCCTATCTACTTCCGTGTAAATTTTTGCAAGAAAAATTAATAATCGAATTATTAAACATTATATTTTGATTGAAGAAAATAGATAAATTTTAATAATCATGTAACATTTAAAATTGGAAAAATATCTTTACTTATTTAAGATTTCATAAACGAAGAAAAAAATCACGTTATACATTCTAGCAGAATTTTACATACAAGGGAGGTAACCTTAACCACTTCCGTTTAACTCTACTTGAAAAGAATCAATTATCGAATCGCAGTACATATTGTATTATCATTTGAATTAAAAATGGTCTAAATTATTACATTTTACAGAAATTAATTAAAAAAATATTTTCTATTGTTTATTCCTTGATGATCAATAAATAAATAAATAAATAGAGAGGAGAAAAAGGATATGTTACGCCACCTAGCGGAGATTTTTGTTTAATTCAAGGGAAATAACTAAGTGGAAAAATAATCACTCAAAGATCAGTCGACGGAGGAAGTATTAAATAAAATTTTTTTATCAGAACCTGGAATTTGTTTGTCCTCCGTCAAAAAAAAAAAAATAATAATAAAAAAAAAATCACTAAGACAATTTAGGATACTTTTTTCAAGCATGGTAAGTAAAATAGTCATATTTAATGCCAGTCCCTCATTTATGTACTATTTTAAAGTCTTTCTTGGTCAACAATGAATGTTAAAACCCTTCGCCTCTTCCAACCACTAATCCTATTAGACCGAGATATATATATATATATGTATGTATGATCTTATTTTTTGTATCTTTTAAAATTTAAATGTCTTTTCTTCAAAGAAAATGAGTAAAACAATATTATAAAAATCTATCAAATCTATTTTTTCTCACTTGTATCTTTATAATAAAAGATTCAATTTGATCGTTTTAAATTTACTTTTATTTTAATACTTTTTTTTTACCATAAAAAAATGTGTCTAAATTGTAACATTTTATTTATTGCAGTTTTTTGTGAAGTTAATTTTTCTTCTGAAAAGTGTAACAAAAAAAAAAACCCCAAAATAAATGAAGAAAAAAAATTAACAACAAAACAAAACAAAAAAAAAAAATTTTATTTATATATTTTTCTTTGATACTATATTTAGATAAACCAATCTTTATTTCTTCATTTATTTTTAAATTTTGTATCCAATTATAAAATTGTTTTTATTAAAAATTGTTGATTTGATTTAAAAAAAAATTTCTTTTTTTTTTTTTTCATTTATAAAATTTATGGAGATTTAAAATTCAATTTCTTTCAAATGAAAAATTGTGTTTAAAACAAATGGGTTAAGTGTTTTTTTTTTAATTTATTTTGTTCTAAAGACAAAATTCAGACAAAAAAAAATGCTAAAATCTCAATTTTTATTTAAATTACATTTAATTTGTAAAAATTTCTCCAATTTTTGTTAAATTCAAAACCAATTTCGTTTCTTTTTTATTTTTGATAAAAATTTTTTCGTCTCTACGTGACTTTCGATTATTTGTTGAACTGCAATAGAATAGAAAATAAAAACAAAGAATCCATCAGAATGCATTTTAGTTTCTTAAACAAGTCAGACATTTGAATTGTTGAAAATAAATGTGATCATTGGAAATGAAAAGAAATTTGGAAGCCTTTAAACTGTCGAAAGTCATTTAAATTGATGGTACCTGTGAAAAATACAGACAGTGCTGAAATAATAGGTCTTTTTTTGTAGAATAGTGAACAAAGCAAAAAAGGGGTGGGGGGAAAAATGTTACCAAAGGCAAGTTTTTATGTTCTAACCACCTGGATAAGTTTCTTTTGTGTTTTTAACTTATTTAAAGTCACTTAGCAACATGGGGAGAATAGAGCTTTGTTAATTATTCTGTACTTTCATCTAACAATTTAATAAATAAAAGATACCGTAAAATTTAAATTTAACTTGAGAATTGTATCTAAAAAGTACGGTTCGTAAACTGCAGAAGTATATAACTAGCTTCTATTTTTTTTTTCTCTTAGCAAATTCTCATTTAATTAAAAGATTGGGTACTAGTGCAGTAGTGCACTTATTGATCCGTGCTGAAATAATAACGTTATTATTTAAAAAGCCATTCTTAACATGAGGGGGAGGGTGTTTTGTACCTATTCTGTACTTCAACCTTACAATTGAATAAAAAACACATCATCAAACTTTGGAAATGCGATTTAGAAAAATAGCTCGGATCAGTAAGTGTACTACTGCAGTTAGTTGCACTAGCACCAAAGATTAAAACTTTGAATAATTTTGGAAAAGTTAAAGTATATTACATTAGCAACAACTAGTTCTTAGAACTTAACTATAAATAAATAATAAAAAAAAATAGAACTTAGTTATTTATATAGGTAAGGACTTGAAATTTTTTTAGGATTTTCAAGTTAAATTTAATTTTTTCTGTATCTTGTTGATTAAATTGTTAGGTGAAAGTACAGAGTAGTTACAAAACGCCTTCCTAAGGATGTGTTTCTAAATAACATTATTTCAGCACGGTCCGTATTCTACAAAAGCACCTTAGTTTTGTAACAATTTCAGTCATTAATGATTTAATGGTTAAACTAATTCGTAATATTTAAATATAACTTTCAATACTTATAATCAAAAAAGGGGAGACAAATGAAAATAAATACTCCCGGGCAACGCCGTGTGCGTTATTTCTATATTTTCTCTTGTCATTATTAATGAGTAAACTTTATTTTAATAGAATTTCTTAACCTCAAGAGTCCTTATTTACTTGCATCCCCAAGAGGTTCGGTTCATTTTTACGTACTCCGGGTACATCTTCCCTATAAAGACAACAGCCCCAGTCTCAAAGGATTTCTTTGTTGATCGAGGACTGAAAAACGAAGTCCTACACTTTGTTCCTAGACCGATGAACTCCATAATCCAGTTTTTAAGATTATTGGGTGGGGACACCTCTTTGCCCTCTCCATGTTAATATTTAGAAACCCATTCTTAACTTAAGGAGGACAAAGGGGTGTTTTAACTATTCTGTATCTGGTTATCATTATTTCAGCCATGTTTTTCTTTGAAACCCCTTAAAACTTTGATATAGAAGAATAGGCGACTCGAAGTTGGTAGCAAACAGTGCCAGATAAAAAAATACATTTTTTACATAAAATGTTGTTTCATTGCTTTTTACATTATATGAGAGTACCAAGCGTAGTATAAACACCCCAACCTCCCCATGTTAAGAACTGCTTTCAGAATAATCCCCCCCCCCCAAACTTCGAAAGCCGTTCTTAATATGGGGAGGTTGGTGTTTATACTACGTTGGGTACTGTCGTAAAAAAAAAAATACCTTATGAAATATTGATTTTGTTTATTTACTTATTTTAATTTCCTTTTTAGAAAAATAAAGGTTATTTAGGACTGTTTGCTGTGGACTTTGAATTGCCTATTCTTCTGCATAGTGCATCACCTTCAAGTTAAATTCAATTTTTACGTACTTTTTTTTTTTTTTTTTTTTTTTTTTTTTTTTGTTGGGTGAAAGCACAAAATAGGGTGCTAGTGCAGAGTGATTCGCACTATTTTTTAAAATCGTATTTTCAAGTTTAATTAAAGTTTTTTTTATTCAATTGTAAGGTTGAAGTATAGAATAGGTACAAAACACCCTCCCCTCCCCATGTTAAGAATGGCTTTTTAAATAATGTTAGTACCCAAAATAGTTATAAAAGCGTCTTCCCCTCCTTATGTTAAGAACAGGCTTGTAAATGATATTTCAGCACGATCCGTATTCTAAGTACCTGTTTTAATTTTTGATTACGTAGCCATCGAAATGCATTATAGTGGATTAAATTTTGTAATTAAAATATTTTTCGGCACTTGTGCAGTTTATAAACCTTTTAAAGATTTTGTCGTCTTCATCTAAAATATTTTTTGAATAAATCTGAACGTTTTTATTTCAAAAGGATAAAAGGTGGAAATTCCGGAAACAAAAAGTAAAAATGTTTTAAACTATTTAAAAAAAAAAAGGAAAAAAAAAAAGCAGCATTGCTTTACATAGACAAAGACATTGTTGATCATTTTTGGGAGAAGGATATTGTTATCCAGCCGGATCAAGGTCTCTCTTTCTCATGAGATTTTGCTCCCAGGCAGTACCTCACCCCCCCTTCATTAGTGGAGGAATATCGACATTAGATATTTATTTTCCAACAAGTGTCCCCCCCCCCCATTTTTTAATTGAATTCACCTCCAGTAAAACCGCAGTTCAGTAGCTTGAACATAATGCAATAAAAAGTCGACAAATCAATTTTTTTTAAAAATATATCGTTTTAAGCAAAAACAATGTTACGTATTTAATGGTCATGTCGAAAAAAGTAATATATCCAAAAATTACGAAAATCTATTGAGTATTGTGTTTTTAGTAAAAGAAAATCTGTCGACAACAAATATTGCAGCTATAACACAATCTAAAATATTCTTTTCGGAATTATTCCCCCTGCATGTAGACGCTTACTGTCTACTTTGTAACGCCTAAGGAAATGCGATTTTACCCAATTTTCCATAAAAATTACTTTAACTAGAAATAACTTTCTATTTGAGTAATGTAAGGATGACAAACTAAACGAAATATTTGCAGTTGATTATAAAAACACATGTAAAAAATTATCGCTCAAGATTTTTTTATGTGGTACTTGTACAGTTTACGGACTGTGCTAAATTTTAGGTAGGATTTTCAAGTTAATTTTTTTTACGGTATCTTAGTTGTTAAATTGTTAGGTGAAAGTTCAGAATAGTTAAGATTCCCTCTCCCATGATAAAAATAGTTTTTTAGATAGTATTATTTCATTTAGCACTTAGTAAACTACAGAAGTGTCTTTTAATTTATTTAAACACACTTTCACACGCAGGTACCAAGGAGCAACCTTAGAAGTCAGTGTTTCCAATGAGGCTGAGTTAAACAGAGCTGAGAGAGAAAAGAAAACGTGATACAAAAGTCTTATGTGCTACCTGAAAAGAAATTGGAATCTTGGGAAGATCTCTATATTTCTAGTAATTATAGGAGCAACCAGAATAATTTTAAGAATTTCAAAATTATCTGGCGAATATACCCGGTGAACCAAGTGCAAGAGATATACAAACAATTGCACTTAAAGGGGATGGTTAGAAGCTTAAAAGATCTTTGTCGGAATGTCTAAAATAGCGAATGAATGTCCTTCATCTGGTAGGATGCCACAAGTGAAAAACAAAACATAAAATTAATAACTTTTCTCCTTTCTTTTCTAAGATGGCGACCAACATGCCTGGCGAAGGTCGAAAGTTACATCGACTGAAACGTTGTGCAAATAACACTCAAAATGAGAATAGTCTGACCAAAACAAGTAATACAAACGATCAATCCTTGCCCCCCCCCCCAAAAAAAAATCAACTGTGACATGTAGTTTTGTTTTTATAATTAAAAACCAAAAAGTATTTCGAAATTTATTTCATAAAATTTAAAAGTTTTGTTTTTAATTATAAAACTTATAATTAGCAAAAAATAAAGTTTAAAAATATTCACAAAATTAAAATGTTTCAAAACATTCTTAACGATGCTTATGCACTTTTGTTACCGTGCTTTTTTTGTGGTGTTTTCAAGTTTTGCGATCTTTATTAAATTGTTGGGTGAAAGTACAGAATAATTACAAAACACTCTTCCCCCATGTTAAGAATGGCTTTCTAGATACCATTATTATTTTAGAACGGTAACAAAAGTGCATAAGTACCGAGAAGTCTTAACTATTCTGTACTATTCCAATTCTTTATCTCTATAAAAGCCAAGTACGTCCAAGGATGGAATACTGCTGCCATATCTGGTCAGAAGCTGCTAAAAACAGCCTATCCTGCCTTGAAAGAGTACAAAATAGACTTCGTGGCTTAGTGGGGGATGCCCTTTTCTCTATCCTGCAAACTCTCTCCCACAGAAGAGACGTTGCGAGCCTATCCTTGTTTTATCGTTATTTCCATGGCAGGTGCTCCTCGTCTGAACTCCAATCTCTGGTCCCCCCTCGCCAATCTTTCACGAAAAACACCCGTCTAGCTGAATCCACTGTGAAAAATTTTCCCCACTCTTTATCTGTGCCTAAATCAAAACGTTGATTCCATGAACAAAGCTTCTTTCTTAGAACTGCAGAACTGCACGCCTGTGGAACTCTGTTCCGTCTGGCTGCTTCCCACCTGACTACAACTTGGATGTCTTCAAGTCGAACGTTAACAAATTCCTAATGAACTGAACCGCCCCCTTAAGTAAACACTTCATCAAATCTCCACACTAACGTACTGTACTTGCAATAACCCTTATCCCTGAGTGGTTTCTTTGGCCTTGATAAGTGGTGACCACCGTGTAAAAAAAAACAAATTAAAAAAAACAAATTATCACCTAACAATTGATTAAACAAAAGATGCCGTAAAACAATTTAATTTAAAAATCATACCTAAAATTTAGCACAGTCCAGAAACTACAAGAACCAAATAAAAACTTTTGTGCGATAATTTTTTTATAATCAACTTCAAATATTCGTTTCGTTAGTCATCCTTTCAGATCCGGTTTTTCTTTTTGGATAAACCATGACATTTCTAACTTCCGTTTGTATGAAGACTCTTTTTCTATCGATTATTACATCATCTGTATACATTTCAATCATGTTCTTAAGATTACATGCGTAATACTAAGACTTTTAACTCGAAATAACAAGATAAAAACAATTTATAGCCATTACATAAATTTTTTTATTGTATCATCATGTTCTGGCCGCAAAACTGCAGTTTTACTTCCACTCCTTAAAAAAAACTAACCTTGTGTCAAACTTTGCTCTTGTGAAGTGAAGGGAAGTAGGATTTTTTTCTTTTTTTAGTGGATAGGTGGGGCATGGGGCATCTTCACTTTTTGTCAAAAACACTATAAGAATAAAGTATAAAATCACAATTATTAATAATTTTGTAATTACAGAAATGCTTAACAAAAGTCCTTCCTGTTAAAAATGGTTTTCTAAATAACCTTTTTATTTAGAAACCTTTTGTTAACTATTCTGTACTTTTAACATTATAACCACACTTTTTTCATTTTTTTTGTGTGTATATATATATATATATATATATATATATATATATATGTATATGCACTTTTGTTACCGTGCTTTTTATGTTTTCAAGTTTTGCGATCTTTATTAAATTGTTAGGTGAAAGTACAGAATAATTACAAAACACTCTTCCCCATGTTAAGAATGGCTTTCTAAATATATATATATATATATATATATATATATATATATATATATAAAATAAATAATAAATAATCTCACCGCACAATACAAGGCCAACAGCTACTTGAGAATAATTGTTAGTAAGTGTTGTTTGTTTCAAGCTTAGTTGGTACTTGTACAGGTTGCCCTCCCCCATGACTACACGTGTTGGTTCGGTATAATCTGAGAACGAGTATCATGTACTCGAAAGGCAACTACATAAAATGAAACCTTGGTTCATTTAACGAAAAAAATAATTTGTAATTTTTTTTTTTTTTAATTGCATTTACTTTTTTACAATTTACGAAAACAAATTGTCCGCGTGAAATAAAAGAAAAATATTACAAAATAAAAAGCAACAATTTTAAGCTATATACCGATTCTTGCTGAACTAAATCTTGGGTTAGGGTTAAAATTGTCAAATAGTTAACCTCCCCCCCCCTTAGAACAATGAGTTAAGCTGTGCAATTCGGAAGCTTAACTCATTGTTCTAAGGTTAGTTAACTCTATTTTACTAATTTATCTTTTTTTTTTGTACAATTACTTGAATGTTTTGTTTTAGAAAAAATACAATATCGACCCATTTTACATTTTTTAATAATATTAAAATTTGTTACATTAAAATAAAGTAATTGAAAAATATTTTCTGACAATTCTTAATCAAATAGTTACCTCCCTTAGAACAATAAGTTAAGCTTCAAAACTGACAAAAAAGTTCTGTTAAATTCTGTATAAGTACTGCAAAAAATTTTGTTCCTAAAAAAAATGGGTGGCTTTTATAAATCGCTGTTTCGATCATTTCCAGAACTGATTCTGAATTCTCCATTTATTATTCGGAATTTTGAAATGCCATTTATTTACGATTATAATTAATTTTAACGAATGTCCGTAACTATGGAGATCAATTTCGACTCTTATTTAGATTTTAACCCATGTTTTTAAAACAAAGATACAGAAAAATCAGGCAAAATCTTAAAAAAAATGAAATATTTATGATGTACGTACCCGTCATGAAACGGAGAGGTCATTTTTCAAAAATCACAAATTGATCAAGTATTTTTTTTTTTTTTTTTTTTTTTTTTTTAACTAAGAAAATTAAATTTTATGACCAAGCGAGAAATTAGTTTGATCCACACGGGGGGGGGGGGCACAATTAGAACTATCGGGATCAAAATCAGCCTTGTAATGGATACGATTTACTATTAAAATCTGTAAAAATCGTCAAGTTATGTATAAATATAAACTGCTTCATTAATTTACGTGATTTTATTTTTAATGACATGTTTATTCCGTGACGGGTTTTTTTTTTTTTTTTTTTTTTTAATAGGCATAATTCTAAATAAGCACCCGATTTCTATAAACACTGAAAAAGAGGGGGTTCACAATGGTTGTATAATTAATCGCAATTGGACCCATTAATAAAAAAAGGCAGTAATTTTATATTTATAGTTGTGATAATTGGTTAATGTTTCTTGAATGAATGTTTTAAAAAGCGAGATGAAGTTTTAAAATTTCCAATCTGAAACTTGATTTTTATTATTATTTTTATTCAAAAACGGAAGCAAATACATTTTTTTTCTTTAATTTCTCGTGTGAGTATATATTTCTTGTTAGACGTTTTTTTTTCTTATTATTTACTGAAAAATAAAACACACTTTATGATTTTAAGTTAAGGTGTAAGGTTAAAAAAATGTCGATTTAAATTTGTAACCCCCCCCCCCCCCGACAGCGATAATTTTGTGATCCTAAATTCACCCCTCCCCGAAAAAAAAATCTTATTAATGACCATATGGTTAGTTGCATCCTCTTTTTCAACCCCATTTTGATTTTTATCTATCTGGCAGCAATGTTGATTTCATAAAAAAAATGACTCTATATCCTGTCCTCGCGGAGAGACAAGTAAAAAAATAGAAATAATCTTTACTTCCTATAAATAAAATCTTAATCATCGCATGGCAAATTGGAACAGATTTTTTTTTTATTCACGTTTATTAGCATTTTTTCTTTTTAAGAAAAACAATGTCCACATTCATTTCCGTCCTTATTAATCATTATATATATATATATATATATATATATATATATAGTGACATTAGTTAAAAAAAAAAACAACAAAAAAACTCCTTTGTGACCTATTTGCGTTTTTTTAAAAATTTGTTACGACCTGCCCCACCGTAGTATAAACATCTCCAACCACCCATGTTAAGAACGGCTTTCGAGTTTGGGGCTGTTTATTCCGAAAGCCGTTATTAACATCAGAGGTTTTTTTTTGGGGGGGGGGGTGTTATACTACGTTGAGGCCAGTCGTAAAAAAATACCTTTTCTTTTTTTTTTTTTTGTTTACTTGTCTCCTCCACGAGAGCAGAGTTAGACACAAGGTCTGGTTTTAATGTGGTGCGTGTGTGGGGGGAGGGGGGGGGGAAGAACCAGCCCCAAGGGGCACTAACTCTGGTGCGTAACAACAAAAATAAAAAAATGTATGCCATGAAAGAATAATTAGTTGCGAGTAAAGCAATAAGGGTTCCGAGACACCTTATTACTTTATTCACCACCAATAAATATGAAACTTAAAATGCTTATGAAATATAGTGCTTGTTTACTTTTTTTTTTTTTTTACATGGGGGTCACCACTTATCAAGACCCAGAGGTCACTCGAGGATAAGGGTTAATGAGTATACATTAGTCATTGTGATTTTAACGTAGTAAACATTAGGGGGACGCTTCTATAAGATCTTGTTTACGTTGGACTTGAAGACAATAGAATAGTTCCACAGGTGAGCAGTTCTAAGAAAGAAGCCCTGTTCATGGAATCTACATTTAGGACAAAGAATGTGGGTAATTGTTGATAATGGTTCCGGCTAGAGGAGTGTTTTTCATGAAAATCTGGTGAGTGGGGACCATAGATTGAAGTTCAGATGAGCACCTGCCATGAAAATAACGATAAAGTAGGGACAGGCTCGCTACGTCTTTTCTGTGGGAGAGAGTTTGCAGGGAAGAGAAAAGAGCATCCCCCATTAAGTTACGAAGTCTGTTTTGAACTCCGTCAAGACAGGATAAGCTGCTTTTAGCAGCCCCTGATCAGATGTGGCAGCAGTACTCCATCGTTGGCCGAACCTGGCTTTTATATAGGTAGAGAATTGCATCAGGAGTGAGATATCTACTGGAGCGGTAGAAGGATCCCACCATTTTTCCAACGACTTTGGTAATGGATTGGATATACATGTTCCATTTCAGATCAGGAGTAAAGTTCAAGCCCAGAAGCTTGTCAAAACATGAAGCCTCCCTAAGACAAGAGCCATTCATTTTGATTGATGGCAGCTGGGCAACAGAGTGTTGATGATGTAAAGATAGAAGCTTGGTTTTAGATGCATTAAAAGTAACAAACCACTTTTTTCCCCATTGTACCACGTGCTCAAGATCAGAGGAGAGAGTCAGAGAGAACTTGGTCATTTACAGTCTTCGAAGTGCTACCATAGATGGTAGTGACGTCAGCATAAATTACGATTTCTGCCCATCAACCACTACTCTTAAGAACCTATCAGAGAAATGATTTAATAATTGAGAAATGCCATACCTTATCAAAGGCCTTTGATATGTCAAGCAATTGCCCTAGAGAGGAAGCCTCCGTCGAGGGATTCGCCAATCCTATGAGATATAACTGTAAGCACGTCTGCTGTAGATCTAGCAGAATGGAAAACGTATTGCATGTCACTAAGGTTATTTTTGCTGAGATGGTTGACTACTTCTTTATTTAGCACAGATTCCAGCAGCTTACTCATGATGCATAGGAGACTTATTGGTCTGTACTGAGAGGGAGATGAGCGATCGCCTGAGTTCTTAAATACAGGGCAAACTGATGAGATTTTCCAAGGTGTTGGGAAGCATTTCTCCTTAAGACAACGCTTAAATAACTTTGTAAGTATGGGTGCTAGTTCCGGTTGAAGCCTTCTAAGTACTATAATTGGAATGCTGTTAGGGCCAGTTGTTTTACTGGAATCAATGTTTTTGATTAGCTTGGCAACATCATGTACAGATATTTGTATATCACATAGCATGTTTTCTGATATACAAGGAAATACTGGAGTTTGGCGGCCTTGGTTGTAAAGGGTAAAATTAGCTGCAAAGTTCTTGGCAAAGAGATTGGCTTTCTCTGATGCTGACGAGATTAACTCCGGTTCATTGATGATAGTTGGGATAGAGCTCGCACTTCTGTTGAGGATTCTGTTTGCTATTTGCTAGAACTGATGGGAACCAAGCCGCTGCTCAGCTACCTTGGACTTGACGGACTGAGGATACAGCTCTCTTGCCTTCTTTACCACTTTTTTACAGTGGTTGCTGGCAGTCCTGAAAGCGGCTTTAGTCTCAGTACATCTATTACGTTGGAAGCAAGGGAAAAAGTGATTTCTGTGCGCAATGGCAGCAGCACATTCTGGAGAGAACCACGGCTGTCTGTTAGGTTTTTGCTGGAACTTTTTTGAGGGTATTAAACTGTCTATACCTATAATTAACCATTCCGTCAGGTCTGATACTATAGAGGACACATCCTTTTAAACATGGCACATAGAGGTAGGTCTGATATAAATGTACGGAAGCTATCCCAGTTAGCCATAGAATATCGATACACTGTACGATGTAGAGGTATGTCTGAGGACCTATTACATTTTGTTTTTATCTTAACTGATACAACAGAGTGGTTGGAAGATGAGCACAGCTCAGGTCAAGTTGTGAAAAACAGGTCTAGGAGACCGTCAGTGTCGGGAACACGTATGGGTTCTTGGACAATCTGAGTGAGGTCATAAGCAATGGAGAAATCGTGGCAGAACCTCCTCTTGCCATCGGTCTTGTTCAAGTGGTTTAACCATTCCATGTTGTGAACATTGAAGTCCCTACAGATGTGGATGTTAGTTGAGGGGTACTCAGATAGGACATGGTCAATTTTCTCAGTTATTAAAGATAGTAATTCCACTGTTGTGGTGGCAATAGAGTGCAAATATTAACGCAGTAGTGTGAGCAAGTGCAACCCGGAAGCACATGTAAGGTAAATTAGGATCCTGTCTAGAGATGTCTCTACCATATGGAAAGTCGTCTTTAATGTAGGCACACACTCCATGCCCATGGCAATCTTGGAGGTCGGATTTAGAGGTTAAGTTAGCGTGTCCTTTAATTACGAACTCATCAAGGAAAGAAGTCGGCCCAATGCCAGTTTCGCTTAGAAATAATAGGTTTGGCTTTGTCTCCTCTAATAGTTTGAACCTCTGGAAAGTTGGAACGTAGACCCCTGATGTTGGAGAAGACATGGTAGTGGGGGTCTTCGTTGGAAGTTGGAGATCTGGGTTTAATTGAGCATTTTTTCTGGAAACCTTTCATAATCGGGATTTGTGGAATAGGTTGACAGACTTGCAGAGAGGGAAGGTAAGAGAAAAAGAAAGAAAAAGTTGTTTTTATTTATTTTGTAGCACATAAGATAAAGCCGTAACAATTACCCACTAATATGGCATCGAGAAGCCCCGCCAGAAGCTACTGCATGGTTCAGAACCCATTCACCAAATGGCAATACAGTAGCCCCAGTACTTTGCACCTGCTGATAGGACAGCCTCCTTAGGGGTTAGACCAAGGTTCGGGTCCCTGACTATCAGGCGGATAACATCAGCCCAGTTGAAACGTTTACCTCCTGCACTCTTATTAGTGACATGGTCACAAGTATAGACAAAGGAACAGTTTCCAACATCCCTGGCGACTGTTCACACAAGATACTGCCAACCTAGTAAACTGCTTTTTCTTTTCCCTTTGTCAGAAAAATCACTCTTTAAAAAAATGAGGTCTGAGGGACAAATAAGGAGAAGCGAGAGTAACGAGAGCTGCCGATAATGAATCCACTTTCCGTTTAAAAAAAAAAAAAGATTCAAAGGACTTATTAATATTTACTTAGTATAAGTCCGTAGCTCTAATTCGAAATTAAACATATTTGAAGATAAATTCCCCTCCCATATTTACGAATGAATTTATATTGTGGATTCGATGTGATACCGTCGGTTATAGTTACCGTTTTTTTCTTTCTTTTTCTTGAGGAGGGGGGAATATTCTAGATACATTTGCATTTAATGACTGAAATAAATATATTAGACAGAAATTAAGTCAAATAAAGAAATATTGTAAGCCAATGCATTTCAGGTGAAACCATTATTACGTACGTATGTGTCATGTTGAAATTATGTATTTTTAACAAAAAGTCATCCACAATTACAATTTAAAAATAGCGGACCCTTAATTTGTCAATTTAAGTCTTTTGTCATACTGCATTAGTTGCACAACTCTTCTACAGTAAAGCACATGATAAAACTTGATAATTTGATAAATTCTATTTTTGCATGTAATTATTTATCTATTGGATGATTTTTTTTTTTTTTCTAATTTTTGGAATTTATACTAATTTCGTGATAGCACGGAAGTACTAGTTATGCATGAAATAGTTAATCCTCAAAAGGTATAAACATTTTGGTCTCTACTTGCAATTAAAATGCATAAAAATTCAGGAAATCAATTTTAATTTTTTAATATTTATTAACGATCAATTAGTCTCATCTTTATTAGTTGTTTTTCATTTTTTTTTTTTTTTTATTGGATTGTTTTATTCACTAATAGTCCGAAATAAAAATAAATTAATATATATAATGCTCATCTCAAAAATGAATTCCAATTAAGGAATAATATATATATACTAATCGGTACGGACCCGACTATGGAAGATCAGATAATAAATAAACGTGGATTTATAAGATCAAAGAATCCAACCTTGATCGCCCTTCGGGGCCCGTGGCGCAGTTGATAGAGACGTTGAATCTCTACGGTTCCAGATGAGCATTGTCTGAAGATAGCGGTTTCAATCCCACCCAAAGCGTGCCAGAGGTTAATTGGCCAAAAATGTGGTGAGACGACAACAACTACGGATGGCAGTGATGGCTGAGAATGCAGTTAGGAGATTCGAAGTTCCTATCCGTCGCGGTTACCACCTGACGAAGGCCAGAGGAATTAGTTGGCTGAAACGTTGTGAATAAAACAATCCAATAATAAAAAAAAAAAGATGAAAAACAACTAATAAAGATGAGACTAATAGTCCGAAATAAAAATAAATTAATATATATAATGCTCATCTCAAAAATGAATTCTAATTAAGGAATAATATATAGATGCAGTTTTATTCCAAAACTTTTAAGTCTCATAAATTTACTTGCAATGGAAGAATGAGTTATGCGTGTAATAGAGATGCTGCAGATGTTGTCTTTTTGGACTTTACCAACATCTTTGACTCAGTCACTGCTTTTATATAAACCCAACACCTATGTCTTTGTGAATCCGTTATAAAGTCGATAAGATTCTTAGTGATTTTACATACAAACTTCAGATAAATGGCAGCCTGTCATCAAAATAACTGACGGCAGGTTTCTTTCCAAATGAAAAAAAAAGCTAGTTGTGCTCGACACAGAAACCCTTGAAAAGGTCAATCGGATAAAGTATCTTGGCTCCATCCTCACTGCAACTAACGAAGGGAAAGAAGAAATCCTCGACCACATCAGCAATGCTTGCACCGCCTTCTGTCAACTTCAATCGTGCGTCTAGTCTCAAAAAGAAATAAGGCTGAACACCACAGTCAGAATCTACCAGTCCCTTGTTCATAACATTTTCCTGCGGGCAAGTGACCTACACAAACTGGAGGTATTTGACCATCACTACCTATGCTGCATCCTTTGTGTTTGCTGGCAATAGTATCTACAACAGCACAATTTGCATTGCTGTAAGATCTATTCCCTCCAAACATCTTTCCATGTTAGACGCCTTTATTGATTTGACCATGACCTTCGACGACACCAAGTGACTTCATCCGTGAAGTCATCAACCCAGCACCACCACCAGACTGGAAGAAACGTTGAAGTGGTCAACTCAAAACCTAGCTCAAGACAGTGAAGCAGATTACTAGACGGATTTTGGGCCCTCACCTTTTCGGGGTCCGTTAATGAAACCGCTAATGGCTTACACTCATAACAAGAGCAGCCTTGGATCGCTGTGCCTGGTCAGCCAGTGTTTGGAATGTGGTGAACTTGTTGAAAAGAGCCGATCGAACCAATCCTGATTGAGTGCCACAAGCATGACTATGATGAGTCTGTCATCTGAGATGGATGTTTGCAGTGGTGTTCTTCAAACGACCTGTGCTGGGTTCTATTCTTTCTACTTTATATCAATGTCATGCCAGAAGTGAACAGATACCATAATACTTAAAGTTAAATTCAAATTTTGATATCTTTTAATGTAAATGCGAAAAAAAACAAAACAAAAAAACAATTGGGATGCTGAAAAGGTACACAGTAAAACAATACATTTTATTGTCGTGTTGATTATTTATTTGTAAAGCAAATTAAAAAAAACATTTTGGGGGTTATTTATTTATGTTGGTAGTTTAGAAGAAAATGTATGAATGTTTTTAAAAGTGTATTAAAAAATGGAGAATAAATTAAAAAAAAAAAAAAAAAAAAAAAAAAAAGGAAGGCGGTGGGTAAATCGCCGTTGTAAAATGCTCTTAAGGTTGTCAACGGGTTAAAGTAGATTTATTTGTAAGAAAATTGCGTTAAAATAACTCTAACATAATACAGAAATGAACAACATAAAAAAATACAGAAAATATACCCAATTGTTTATTTGGATAATTTAAATGTGAAAAAAAAACAATAATTAGGATGCTGAAAACATACACAGTAAAACAATAAATTTTATTGTCGCATTGATTATTTGTTTATGTATGCATGCACAACCGGAAGCCGTAAACTGGATGTTGGGTTACAACACCCGTTACAAGGTCATTTGAGTTTTATAATTATATAGATTGACATTTTTCCTCTCCCTAATTGATCAGTTAACGATGGTATATCGTTTTAGTGGTCTCTTTTTCTCACCGGATTACAGGACAAGATTTCATTGTGTCTGGAGTATCCAACTTGGTCAAGGCTTTACATTGCAAGTGAAATGGTCGCATTTGCGAATGATATTTTTTTTTTTTTGAAGTGGCGACTAGAAATAAAACCTATATCTTTTGGTGATTGTGTTTATTTCACAGACAATCTTCCAAAGCTCATTACTAAGTGAAAAATGTCTTTCCAATCTTTATCTTTTTAATAAAGCAAGCAAAATCAAATTGTTTGAACAATAAAAGGTTTCATAGAACAATATACTCTACGTAAAAAATTTTTTTTTTTTTTTTTTTTTTTTAACAAAAGCTGTTTAAAAAAAAAACATCTGAAGAAATTTGAATGTTTATAGCTTCAAATCTCAACATAAAATTTGGTGCATATTTAGAATCACACTTATCTTTTAAAAAGTAAATAATTAAAATAATACAGAACGATCTTTATACATACTCATCACTGAACGAAGATGTCATATTCCAAAAATCATGTGGGTTTGCTTAGAACTTTCCTATTTAAATAGTAAACAGAAATATTTGTCAACTAAAGATACATTTGTCCATAGAGTCCTGTTAGTGCTGTTACTATAGGTAACGTCACTTGGAGATGGTAAATCATTCCTCATATAAGTGAATGTTAGGTAGCCGTAGCAATGGGAATTTATTTTGGCTTCAAACATTATTTTGAATATTCAGTGAGGGTTTTATTGTAAAGAGAATTATCCTCATGCCAGGTTCTCCTGACAAAATCTCTGTAGACACTCGAAGATAGTGTTTATTAGACATTCAAGTTCTGTGTATGTTTGTGTGTTTGTATGTTTTGCTTAAAATTTAAAAAAAAAAAAAAAAACAACAACAAAACAAATATACACGAAGATAATTTTTTGATTAGCATTGGCTTGGATGACTAATATCTAAAATTTAGAAAAAAAAATCATTAATTCTTTGACCTTAAAACTGGCACAGATTTTGTTTTGATTTTCCAGACAGATTATGTACAATTAAGTGATTTTTTTTTTTTTTTTGATTTTTTTTTTATCAAGGATTTAATTTCCCGGTGTCAATTCATTACTTGAGGAATCTATAAATACAAGTATATCCAGAGAGAGGAATGGGCTGGGTGGAAAAGAAAGACGATGGTGAAGAGAGGTAGGGAAACTGGTAGAGGAGAAAAGAGAGAAAGATAGCGGAATGGATTGAGAAAAGTTTTGCCTATTTGGATCCTTTGTGCTACTATTCTCATTTTAAGTGTCATTTCCACAGCGTTTCAGTCGATGTAACCTCCGACCTTCTTAAGGTGTATCTTGTCAAACTCGGGGGGGGGGGACTGCACAGAATTTCAAATGGACTCTTTATTTAATTTACGAGGATAGCATGCTCTCGCTTCGTCAGCCTTAACTGGATAGAGGTCTTAAGTAATTCGCAATTGTATTTTCAGTCGTCTACCCTGACGATTGAAAGTTTTAATAAAGAGCAATTGTGTGTGTTTGTATGTCCGTCTTAAAAAAAATAAAAAATTCAATTCTTGATCGGCATTAGGATGAATAAAATGTAGAGAATATTCTTTGAGGATCAGTTGTGTCCCCTTGATTTACATATCCCAGACTATCCCAATATGCAACAAAATCACACCCCTTCACTGAGGTTCCTAAATATCGAAAAGCTTTCTACTCTAATACTTTCTTACCTCACTGCTAGACTTTGGACTCCCCCCCTCCCATTTCCTGCTTCCACTTTACATTAAATGTAATGTGAACAGACATCTCGCTGCTTAACTCTATAGTCTCCTGTTAGACCTGACCCCAAATAGTAAGCGCCGTGTTTGAGGGGGCGAGGGTTGGTCTTCTAAGCATACTTATATGGGATTCAGAAGTGGGAGGATTTTTTTTTTTTTCTTTCTTAGATGCTCCAGTTTTCTTGGGCAACATCTATAGATTCTGCTGGTGGTTTAATAAAACCTACAATAAACTTATAAATACTAACAATATCCATTCATTTCTTTTGACTACCAACTATTTCTAGAGTTGAAAGAATAATTATAGGTTTCTCACGACTGTTAGTGGGTGGGGAGAGATGGCAGTTTAAATGGACGGGTATTGTCCATGTTTGTTGCCCACCATCACCATACATCCAGGGTCACTTTGAATTAGGAACAAAAATACCTTTCATCAGTATCATGTATTGTAATAAAGGTACTTATGTAGAATAAGGACTGTGCTATCGTTGGAATTTTCTTCGAAACACTCAGCCAAATGAAATTGCTGCATCCAACATCATTTAAGAAAACATTTATTTGCGATCATTGGTTCATTATATAAAAAAAAAATTATCTTAATTTGAATAAAAAAAATCATAAAAAGCAAATAAATTTTGTTTGCTATCAGTTTTTAAAAAAATAGTTATTCATAAAACTTACCTTACAATGATTGTTTTTTTTTTTTTTTCTTGATTCAAATTTTAAAATTTCGTCCAATAGTTCATTGTATTTTCTTAATAATAAAAAGAACATTACATGTATTGATCAGACTATTGTTCTCCTCTTTAGTGTTATTTGTGCAACATTTCGATCGGATTGTCCTTCAACCGTTCTTAGGAATGTTGTTGTTTGGAAAGAAAAGAGAAACGCTACTGGCTTAGTAGATATTTTCGTATTCTGTGAGTTAGTCTATATTCTATGGTTACTGTTTTGTATTTATGAAAAATTGGTTAACAAAGGGGAGACAACACTAATAAAGATCAACGGGGGATCATCTTCTTTCCATCGCTAACATTTTAAGGATGTACAATGTTTTTTTTCTACAATTAGAGGCTACTAATCGCTTGGTCTGCTTAGTAATTTTTCCTTTTTTTTTTTATTTTTTATAGCATATTGTGCTGCCTCCTTGAGTCGCCTGATCCTCCACCTTGCATTCCTGTCAATTTATTTTGATCTTGTTCCACAAAAGAAAAGGAAGTTCCTTTTTCTTTCCATATGTGATCCGCTAGTCCCGACTTTTTGATCTCCCCCGTGTCACAGCTTTAGCCTTACCTTTGGGGGTGATCGGTCTCGCCTTTGTATAGTTTTCAGCATTTGAATGACCTCTCGTATAGTTTTTTATCATGAGACTTTCGGTTGGGCACTTGACTTTTGCTAGGTGTTTTTTTTTTGAGTCGAATCATTCTTGAATATTATTCCGTCATATGTACTGCATATTTTAAAATATTTTTTGCAGTTCAGTTAGTTTCTCATCGAATTATCTTTGTAATAACAGAAATAATATATTTTGCATTAAAAAATTGGCTAAAAAAAATTTAGCTAAAAAAACTTAAAATTTGGCTTTAAAAATTTGGCCAAAAAGAAGAAAATTGGCTAAAAAAAATAAAAAATTGGCTAAAAAAATTTAAAAATTGGCTAAAAAAAGGAAAAATTGGCTAAAAAAATAAAAATTGGCTAAAAAATAAAAAAAATTGGCTAAAAATAAAAATAAAAAATTGGCTAAAAAATTAAAAATTGGCTAAAAAATTAAAAAAAAAAAAACTGGCAAAAAAAATAAAAAATTGGCTAAAAAAATAAAAAATTGGCTAAAAAAATAAAAAATTGGCTAAAAAAAATAAAAAATTGGCTAAAAAAGGAAAAAATTGGCTAAAAAATGAAAAAATTGGCTTAAAAAATTGGCGAAAAAATTAAAAAAAATTGGCTAGTGCTTGCACAAATAATGGCAAAACTTTCATTTAACACCTTTAGGTGTTTCACGCAAACTGCCAAGAAAATTTCTGAAAACGGTTATTCTGGATATTTACTACACTAACATTCTTCCTTACTCCAAAAGGAATACTTATTTGTTTACTTATGTGGTTGCCATTCTTCAAAGGTAGAACAGATACTACACTATACTTGTGTTACAAAAGGCCAGATAACAAACTAATATAATTTTACAAGCTGTTCCAATAAAAAATGTGTTCACCTCATTTAACATGTAACAATTCCTGAGGTTTTTCTTTTTTAGAATTTAACTAGCCTGGGTGCCCGCTGTTGCCTTGGGTGTTTGGAGGTGTGTGTTGAGCAAAAAAAAAACAAAAAGTGGTAGTAGGCAGGCAGGCTCAAACCTGTACCACAAAGGAGGAAAAAAATATGAAAAAAAAAAAAATGCGACGTCTCTGCGTTCATCGCCAAACTGGAAGTGATATAGGTTTAAATTAAGGCTAGACAATCGAAAAGAGGGGATGACTTTCGAAAATATCGTCGAAAAAGTGACCCCTCTCTGTAGAAAAGTGCCCAGTTGAGGATGAAGAAATTAATGTTTTTGGCCAATTTTTCGATATTTGTTGTCCGAAGGGTCGAGCTTCAAAATTATAGCCATCTTGTGAAAATCCATCACCTCTGTCAAGTTTTAGGCAGACATACAAACATACATTTAAACAGACAGGTGAGATTTATATATATAGATGGCTGCCACACTTGGTTTGTAGCAAAAGCCAAACCACACTCAAGCACCTCTAAACATTCGGAAAATGTACACATTATCCAAGGCAATTGCATCCCTGTTTTACAAGTATTTTAATGGAATGTGCATTAGTCTTGTTGCACTTGCATCTCTTGTAGAACATACCCCTGATAAACCCGTTTAGCAGCAAAATCGCACCTTTCAGTGTAGAGGTTCTTACATACCTGAAAGCTTTCTACTATCATAGCTTCTACCCTTGGACTGTTAGATCTTGGAATTTCTTCCCTGTTTCCCCTCACAGAGCTCTACATTACGAGTGAAACGGTCGCATTTGCGAGTGATTTTTCAAAGTGGCGACTAGAAATAATGAAACGCTTATCTTATGGTGATTGCACTGACAATCTTCCAAAGCTTACTGCTGAGTTTAAAAAAAAAAATCTTTTCAAATTTTTTTTTTTTTTTTTTTTTTTTTTAAATAAAGCGAACAAAAAGTATTTAAACAAAAATTTACTAGAATATACTTTTTTTTTTCTTTTTTTTTAACAAAGACTTTTTAAAAAATATCTTAAGAAATTAAAATTTTTATACGTTCAAATATCCACATAAAATTTGTATATTTAGAATTACACTTATTAAAAACACACACACACACATCTTTGATATACATACTCGTCACAGAACAAAGATGTCATATTCTAAAAGTCATGTGGGTTTAGCTAGTAACTTTTCTATTTGGCTAGTAAACAAAAATATTTCGTTGTCAAAGATCAACTAAAGATGAATTTATCCATAGAGCTCTGCCTTACTATACTGACTTACAAAAATTTAAATGTAATGTAAACCAACAATAAGAGTAACAAAAAAAGCCCTTCTGCTTGGTGGGGGTTCGCTGGTAGTATTTCAAAATATTTGTTTCAGTTCCGAAGAGTTAAATCTGAAGAAAGATGGAAGTTTTAATAGAAATTTGTCACATTTGCACTGGGTAATGCCGGGTATCCTTGGTAGTTTAAAAGATTTTTTTTTTTACAATTAAAATGAGTTTTGGCTGAAAAAACAAAAAAACAAAATAAACAACTATGGCTACGTCAGAAATTCCTTAGTTTTATCCCCTTCTGAGTCTACAAATATTTAACTCCTTAGTTTTATTTATGTATTAGTAGGGGCATCTGGCGTTGCCTGGGATTGATCGAGGATCAATAAATGTTCCATCCGTCTAATACTTTTGTCATTAGAACCTATGAAATCAACCATTCTTCAATCAAATTCATTGATTGCCTGCTCGTTAAGAATCCACCGTGGTGCACCAGGAGGAAGCTTCACATGTTTCTGCCAACGACTTGGTCTACAATATATTATAGTTTAAATTGTACTGTAGGGACTGGTTTTATAAACTAACTTTTAAATGTTTTGAATTAAAGTTTAAAATGCAAAAATCAAGTATTATGGTTCGATTGTGCTCTAAACAGAAACATTCATTTTGAATACACTTATCAAAGAACTTACTGTTGGGCCCTTCTGCTTGTGTAATGATAAAACTTCTCAAATGCACTTGTGATGTTAGGCTGTATAAGGGTGTTAATTTTTATCAAAATTGAACCGTTCCTTTTTTAATTGGATTTTTTTCAATTATTGATTTTCGATACAAAACTTATCTAAGAACACTCCCAGACACAAAAAAATGACATTTGTGTGAAATTCCCCCCCCCCCCAAAAAAAATCAACCTAGCCGTTTCAGATTCCATAGGAAATAAACTCTCTCTCTCACT
Organism: Euprymna scolopes; assembly: GCF_053919585.1. Taxonomy (NCBI): domain Eukaryota; kingdom Metazoa; phylum Mollusca; class Cephalopoda; order Sepiida; family Sepiolidae; genus Euprymna; species Euprymna scolopes. The sequence continues at coordinate 26,531,388 of NC_136516.1, read as the reverse complement.
CACTCACAGTTCCTTTTAGTATTTAAGTAGATTTATTTTTTATGTAAATCGCTCCAGACAGAGCATGAAGTCACTTGATGTAAGGAACTGAATAATAATAAAAAAATCAATATGAAAAACTAGCCAATGATGAATGATAGATGCATAGGTTCTTCCTCCTTTGTCAGAAACCTTGCTCATGAAATGGGAAGACAAAATAAAGTGAAGCTGTCAAAACTTAATGAAAGGTCCACTTTTGACTCTTTAAACAAAAACACAAAAAAAAAAAAAAGAAAAAAATTAAAAAGTATACCCTAATTTTTGTAATATGTAAAAATAACTAATCTAAAAAGTTTTGAAAGTGATGATTAAGGCAGGGATGGAGGAGATGTAGCTTAATTAATTTGATCTTTCTACCTGATTGGGTTGATTGAAATTGAACTGAAAATCATTTAAACAACACTTACTGAACTGCAATCATATGATGCTCCATTTTTGGCTTTTTTAAAATTTTTACTTTCATCAAATCTAGTTTGAATATTTTCTTTTAGAGATTACTAGCAAGCTACTCAGTGTTGCCCAGTCATAAAATATGCTTAAATATAATTTAATTAATGAAGATTTCGTGTTTATTATTATTATTGAGCTAATTCTCTCTTGATTATTGTCTTGTAACCAATATATAGTAGTGATTTTGTGTGTGTGTATAATATATATATATATATATATATATATATATATATATATAAATGATGGAAATAGTATTCCGATAAAATAGAGAAAATAAAAAGGAACAAACCGTATTATGTGTTCATCAACGTTTCATCTTTATTTCGAGACTTCCTCTGGATGAATGAGATTAAGAAACAAAAAATACCAGTATAAAATTTTCAAACATTTTGTACTGGTATTGGTAGCTTCCTCAGACTTTTACAGAAACCTTTCTATAAAAGTCTGAGGAAGCTACAGACGGCCAAAAAAAACGGCCGGGTAGCTGAAACAATAATGTAACTTAACAGAAAGATATGGTAATAAAAAATAAAACGCATATTCACTCTACAACAGTATTGAGCACTTTTTTCAGTTTTTATTAATTACCATTTCTACTAAAAAATATATATATATATATATATATATATATATATATATATATATATATAAACTTGTGTGCCATGAGTAGAATTGAAACCAGAATATTTAACTTTCCAGTGGTATTTGTAATCATCTGATCTAAGTACACATGGATATCAAAATTTTAAAAATTAACGCTGTTAAACATATAAATATATATTTGCATATGCGTAGAGGATACGCATTAATTTGATGTATGCCTGTCAAGTTCCAATTTCTACAATTTTGATCCCTTAGCTATTTTTACTAGTTAAAAACCAAATTGAATTTTTTCCACATGTCCAAATTTCTTATATATCAAATTTTAAGTGTATAGATAAAAAAAATTGACAGGAGTTTGGTAGAGCTTGTTTCTCAGCCACACACACACACACACACACACACACACACACACACACACACACACACACACACATTTATACTAGTGGCCTGGCAAGGCCACAGGGGAGACAATCGAAGTAGCAAAACTGAAGCTGCCTGCCAGGACACTATATATACAAATGTAGGCAAATTTGAGCACATTTTATTGGTTTGAAAATATGGGTTCTTTTTTTACCAATTGTCATAAAATTTTAACCATAAAATAGTATAATAATCTTCAAAAAAGCCTGCAAATTTTCATGTAGTTTCGTCCGATAGAACCAAAATACGAGCATTTCAATATTCAATTTGGCTAAAAGTATAGATGTATGCATATATATATATATATATATATATATATATATATATATATATATATATATATATATATTCATATTTATTTATTATTTTATATTATATAGCATAGGTACCCAACGTTGCCCGGGGCGACATGAAGTTTCGTTTGGAACACACCCGCTATACTAAGGATATTAATTATTTTCATTGTGGCCAACGTTGATAACCCCACAAAAATTTCAAAAATAAAAACGGATAAAAGATCACTCCACAAAAAGTATGTGGTATTCTTTCCACCAGATATTTCTGCAGAAGGGATACAAAGAGAAGCTATTCAAATACTGAACACGTTTTGTTGCCCATGTGTTTGGACCCCCCCCCCCCCAAAAAAAAAAAAAAAAAATTTGAAAGCAATTAAACTGTTGATTAGAAATCCATTTAAACTGACTTTATAGAAAATATTGGATTTTAATTTCAATCTATATATCTATAAAAGTGAGAATGTGTGTGAGGACAAGTCTCAACCTATATACTCAAAGAATTTTTGATCTACGGACTTGTAATTTGGTATATATAGACTATTCAGATGTGTGGAAAACTTTTTAATTGGTCAAAATTTAAAAAAAAAATTGGTATGTGGGGGGTGGCGGTCATCGGATGTTTATCTATTTGTCAACTGTTTCACGAATGTGCATGTGCAAATCATTCATGAAGAGAATAAGTATGTTTGAAAACACTTTAAAGATCGTAATTGGCTGGCCTAATGGTTATCGTACTTGACTCACTGCCTTTAGGTTTTGATCTCGGCTCGAGTATCTTTTTTTTTTACTTACAAGAATTGAACTGTTTAGAAAAATAATACTCGCATACATTTTTATTTTTTTTTTAATTTAAAAATTTTTTTTTTTTTTTAAGGAATTTAAACGTTAACGTTTAATGCCAGGTACATCTGCTAATAATCAATAAAGGCTTAAAATAAAAAAGTCACATTTAAGCCAGAAATATCGACACATACAAGTGGTCATAAGATTAAAAAATAAACTTCGATTTGGTAGATAATTACATGCAATCATGTTATACTTAGAGATTAGCAATTCTATTTTCATAAATTGATTCAACTAATAATTTAATGACTAACCAATACCATAATTTAGCTTTCAGAATTCAATTTAAAATAATTTGATTTAAAGAAAAAAGTTGTGACAGAAAAAGTAAAAAAAAAAATATCCTGGGCAACGCTGGATATATAAAACTTGTAAATTATATTTTCAAATTAGTTAAAAAAAATTTTAACAATTGACCGATTGTTGAAATGAATTTTTTAAATAAAATCCTGTTGACAAAATGAAAAAGGTCACTGTTACAATAAATACCATTTTTCAGAACAATGGTTTGAAGAGCTCTTAAAAAGAAAAAAAAAATGTTATTCGTTTCTGATTTAATCCTCAGTAAAGGTTAGTATTAATATCTTAAATGTTTCAAATTTTGAAGAAAAAAATCACTTAAATTTTAAATGAAAAAATGAATTTAATTTTGCACTTGATTTTTATTTTGATGATGCGATATAACTTTTGGTAAATTCTCTCTTCACATTTTTTGGTTCAACAATAAGTACAGCAAAGGGATTGACCAAAATTTCCATGGAATTGTTGATAAAATAATTCTTTATGTTATCTTTTGTCCAAGTTTCAGTCAAGAATTTCCGACAGTTTTTGTTTTATCGTTGTTCAATGATATGGGGAGGAGCAATAGGTGTATCAGAATTTTTGTAGGAATTTTTGACACCCCTAACACGAAACTGCAAATAAAATATAAAAAAACTTGTAATTTCTCTTTTAAAGGTGGGTTGTTTATTTTCTTTATGGATTATACTTTCAAAATAAACTATAAAAGTTGTATAAAAAGTAATAGAAATATTTTAAAAATAGTAATGAAATTAATTGAATGTTACAAGTTCAGTAGTTTTCAATTTTTAAACTTTAAAAAGTCTATCAAAATTTTTCTATTGATTCTATTTTTATGATATTTTCAGAGTGAATGTGAAATTTTATGCTCTTTCCAATAAATCGAATATAATATTTTAGACAAACGTTTTTTTTTTTTTAATTCACGCCCCCCCCCCTTTCAAATGTCTATTAAAAAGTAAATAATTAATTTATGTACCAAAGTTTTATATATCACAAATTGAAGATAAAAGATCAATAAATAATATATTCAAATTTAAAACAAAAAAAAAGTAGTGTTTTTAGAAATTTACCTGTAAAGTCCGAAGTTTAAAACCTTTTTAAAAAAAAAAAAAACACTTTTTTTAATGAAACCTTGGTCCTTGCTCCTTTAATTGAAAAAAAAATTAGGGCTTGAATTACATTTTTCGAGGAGTTATAAGCTCCGAAAGATAGCAGGTGGAATTATTCAATAGTTTTCACAAAATTTCTGACACTGCTAGAGGAGCAACCAAACAACCAACTGAGCAACGTTTTTTTTGTCTTTCCTGAAATGATCATTTTGTTTTTTTTTTCTTTTATTTTTAATGTTTTTTGTATTGAATTCAAATAAGGTATTTTTTTTTTTTTTAAACTTTAATTGAAGTTAATCCAAATGAAATTGTATTTATTGTCAAAGATGCAAAAAGAATTCTTAAGAGTACGGCATGCCTAGAACTAAATTCTATAATCATCCTCTCGAACGTGCAACCTGTTTTAAATATGTTTAATAAATGTACTCACTCGCAGACTTCCATAGTTTCGTATGGACAATACCGAACTTGGCTTGTATAGTCAATCAATATTTAAGTTAGCCGACATAAATTGCGAAATGCGATGGAATTTTCATGTAAGAAAATATTGGTAATTACTTCTGCGATATTTACAATGATTTAACAGGAGTTTTTTTTTTTTTTTACATTTTCGTCCCAAACAAGGCACATTGCCACTTTGGTGTAGGGGCTACTATCAGGGGCAGCAACTACTGGGGCACTATGTAGGGATTTGGGCAGCAAGATGTTGGTTCACGTTACACTTGAACTTCTGCATGTCAGTACAGTTGGGGAAGCAGGGACCTGGAATGGAATTCCAGAGTCTAGCGGTTCTGGGGAAGAAACTACTGGAGTAGAAGGCTCTCTTACATCTAGGGATTTCTGCTGTGAAGGGATGGGATTTAGCTGCTTGTCGGGTTTGTCGGTGGTATTTACGTTGTGGGGGCACAAGTGCCTGCAGTTCGTCAGATCATTCACCATTAAAGTACTTGTAGAACAGGCAGAGGGATGCAACATTTCGTCGATGGGACAGAGACTGAAGCTTAGATGCCAGTTCAGGGCCTATCAGATTGGCAACTCTCTTTTGAACCTTGTCTAGGAGCGAGAGACTAGCAGCAGATGCACCAGCCCAAATGTGACAACAATACTCCATACATGGGCGAATGGTTGCCTTATAGAGGTACAGGATACTTTCAGGTGTCAGTAGTTTTCTAGCATGGTAGAGAGAACCTACCTTCTTCGCAGCGGCCCTGGCAATATCTTCAATATAATTGTTCCAACTAATGGTTCCTGTGAATGTTAGGCCAAGCAGTTTGAAAGATGTGCTCTCAGATAGGGAGTCACTGGCCATTGCTATTGGTGACAGAGAAGATTTCTTGTAATTATTGAAGGAAACCAGTTTAGTCTTGGCTGCATTGAATGTGACCATCCATTTTTGTCCCCCATTCCACTACAGATTGGAGGTCATCCTCTAGTGTTTTTGCCATTTTTTTTTAGTTATGTGTTCATTTGTTTTCCTGTCATGCCTGTTATAGTGTGTGGTGTGATCAGCATATATACCCATCTCAGAGGCAGTTTTGTTGGGGAGGTCATTAATAATTATTAGGAGTTTGTCTTGACATCAGTCTAGTAGCTACCCCTGTGTTGGAATGAGGTTTGGCTTGGTTCTAGGAGATGCACCCTCCTAGGCATTATCTTCTCCTTTGGGAGAGTTGATTTATTGGTGATCACCTGGTAAGTCCTTACTTTTCTTGGCTATTTTGTACCCACTCTCTTGAAGTTGCCTCACCACCATTCTGCCCTGCATATCTTACTGCAAGTAGGAAGCAAAACTTTTAAAGCTTTCTATGTCTGCCACCATTAGTAAAAACACAAAAGATAATTATTCAGTTCTCAAAAACCAGTTGCCAATTGATTTACGGTAATGCCTGGAAGTGTGATAGTCTCGCTTTCAAATTTTTGCTCAAACGAGGTTTGATTTCAAACGTAATTATTTTTGCATGTCCCCATTAAAAAGTGAGTCAAATCTGGCAATTAAATACTAATCCCCATTAAAAAGTGAGTCAAATCTGGCAATTAAATAATAATCCCCATTAAAAAGTGAGTCAAATCTGGCAACCGTGGAAGCCAAGAAAATGATCCACCTCTTCCAATCCATCTGTGAAAAAAAAAAAAAAAAATGCTGAAAAACCCCAAGAAACTAATGCACGGAGCAAAGTGGCAAAGATATCCATCTTGTTAAAAACAAAAACGGCATCGTCCGTCGTTAATTGCTCATGGTAAGGAATGAAGTAATTCTGCTGTATATTTACGTCGCTTTTTCCATTAATAAGGTGACCTTCAAAAATGAATGACCAGATGATTTGTCTCGAGTTTCATTTAGACTCTGCCGTTTCTCAAATACAGCAATTATATCCCCATTTACTTGCCTCTACATGAATACAAAGGTAGACAAAAGATCGTTTTCTCTTCCAGCCAAATAAGTTCTTTTTTTCAAAGTCCTTAATCCAGCTATTTAAGAAATCAGATTTGCATGCATCTACACAATTCTCAACATCTTGCTATTCAATTGTTTGCTAACATACTGATTTGTTAAAGTTGAGGTCCAGGTTCTAATCACACGAGACACTTCATTTTCCATTCAATAAATTTTAGCTAATTTTTTTTTTTTTTTTACATGGCATGGCTACTTTTGTACATTTCTAGGAGGTCCACCCTCCTAGGCTTTACCTTTTCTCTGTTATCTAAGGTGCCTTTATTAGGGAATGCAGATGGAGTTGCTCAGACACTTTTATTTTTAATAGGCCACAGTGCGCTTAGCCCAGTGCACGCACTTCTCAAACCCGTCCCTGATTGTATTTTACCTCCTGATAAGGCCATTAATGTCCTGTATGCCAAACAAAAACAGATTCTTTTGCCACAAATACAGCAAATCATTGTCATCCCTTTGTTCCACGGGTTCAACATTTTTATGACGCAAGGAATAGGGGAAAAGTTAAGTCTCAACTTCATTTTTTTTTTTTTTTTTTTTACATGGGGGGGTCACCACTTATCAAGGTCACCACTTATCAAGGCTTGAAGGCCACTCAGGGACAAGGGTTATTGCGTGTACTCATAATCAATGAGATAGTATTGTAGTAATCATTAGTATTGGGGGTTTTGATAGTGTCCTACTTAAAGGGGCGGTTTGTCAGGAGTTTGTTTATGTTGGACTTGAAGACGTCCAAGTTGTAGTCAGGTGGGAAACAAGCAAGCGGCAGAGAGTTCCACTGGCGTGCAGTTCTAAGAAAGAAGCTTTGCTCATTGAATCTACGTTTGGATTTAGGCACAGATTGAGAGTGGGGAAAATTATTGACAGTAGTTTCAGCCAGACGGGTGTTTCTCATGAAAGATTGGCGAGGGGAGACGAGGGATTGGAGCTCAGACGAGCACCTGCCATGGAAATAACGATAAAATAAAGACAGGCTCGCAACGTCTCTTCTGTGGGAGAGAAGTTGCAGGGAAGAGAAAAGGGCATCCCCCACTAAACCACAATATCTATTTTGTACTCTTTCAAGGCAGGATAGGCTCCTGCCCAGATGTGGCAGCAGTACTCCATCCTTGGATGTACTTGGCTTTTATACAGATAGAGAATTGCATCAGTAGTGAGATATCTTCTGGAGCGGTAGAAGGATCCCACCATTTTCCCAGCGTCCCTGGCAACAGATTTGATGTATGTGTTCCATTTCAGATCAGGAGTAAAGGTCAAACCCAGAAGTTTGTCAAAACATGGAGCCTCTCCAAGACGAGAGCCATCCATTTCAATTGATGCCAGATAGGGATCAGAGCGTTGATGATTGTACCACGTGCTTGAGATCAGAGGAGAGAAAATTAGAGAACTTTGTCATTTACGGCCATTGATGTGTTGCCATAGATGGTTGTCATCAGCATAGATGTCAACGAATGATTTAAGTATGTGTTTTGGGAGATCATTGATGTAGATCAGGAAGAGAGTTGGGCCCTGGATGGACCCTTGAGGGACTCCAGCATTAATACTGCAGGCCTCTGATTTCTGCCCATCAACCACTACTCTTATGAACCTATCAGAGAGAAATGATTTAATGATTGAGAAAACATTTCCAGTAATACCGTAGCTGGAAATCTTGTGAAGTAGGCCCTTATGCCATACCTTCGATATGTAAAGAGCAATTGCCCTGGAAAGAGATTCACTAATCCTATGTGATATAACCGTCAGCACATCTGCTGTAGATCTTGCAGAGCGGAAACCATATTGCATGTCACTAAGGTTGTTTCTGTTGAGGTGGTTGACTATTTAATATGGATTCCAACAACTTACTCATGACACACAGGAGACTTATTGGTCTGTTCTGAGAGGGAGATGACTTTTCACCTGAATTCTTAAATACAGGGCATATTGTTTGTTAAAATTAAATTTTATACAAGGAAAATAAATCATAAATATTGGGCACTTTTGCATATCGGTGACATTAGGCGAATGTGTATATTTTAGTTTTGAGAACCGCTGACAGATGTCACTTGTCAGCCAAAGAACAGGGGGTTGATAAATCTTTCATTTCTAAAAGTGCGTGCAAACTAAAATATTTTGCTGCATTTTTATACAATCTTTCTGTAAAAAAAAAAAAGAAAAATATACCTCCTAAATGTTTTGTTTTTAAAATTATATTTTGCTGCATTTTTATCCAACCATACTGTAAAAAAATCCCCCCAAAAACAAATTTTAAAAACAATTTGTTTTATTTTTTCATCATATTTCTTTTATTTTCAATTATGAATCACTCATTGAAAAAAAGAAATTATATCAGTACATTAAAATTATATTTTGATACATTTTTTATATTCAATGTTTCGATTTTCATGTTTTGTGTTTATTTTGTTATATATTTTTGCATTATCATAAACACTTATGTTTGAGGTTTACATAATGGTCGATAACTCGTCTCTATTGCTAATATGTCACTAAATGTCATCCATTGTTTTAAAAAACTTTCAACACATCTACTAAATGTCATCCATTGTTTTAAGATTTCAACACATCTACTAAATGTCATCCATTAAAATTTCAACACATCTACTAAATGTAATCCATTAAAATTTCAACACATCTACTAAATGTAATCCATTAAAATTTCAACACATCTACTAAATGTCATCCATTAAAATTTCAACACATCTACTAAATGTCATCCATTAAAATTTCAACACATCTACTAAATGTCATCCATTAAAATTTCAACACATCTACTAAATGTCATCCATTAAAATTTCAACACATCTACTAAATGTCATCCATTAAAATTTCAACACATCTACTAAATGTCATCCATTAAAATTTCAACACATCTACTAAATGTCATCCATTAAAATTTCAACACATCTACTAAATGTCATCCATTAAAATTTCAACACATCTACTAAATGTCATCCATTAAAATTTCAACACATCTACTAAATGTCATCCATTAAAATTTCAACACATCTACTAAATGTCATCCATTAAAATTTCAACACATCTACTAAATGTCATCCATTAAAATTTCAACACATCTACTAAATGTCATCCATTAAAATTTCAACACATCTACTAAATGTCATCCATTAAAATTTCAACACATCTACTAAATGTCATCCATTAAAATTTCAACACATCTACTAAATGTCATCCATTAAAATTTCAACACATCTACTAAATGTCATCCATTAAAATTTCAACACATCTACTAAATGTCATCCATTAAAATTTCAACACATCTACTAAATGTCATCCATTAAAATTTCAACACATCTACTAAATGTCATCCATTAAAATTTCAACACATCTACTAAATGTCATCCATTAAAATTTCAACACATCTACTAAATGTCATCCATTAAAATTTCAACACATCTACTAAATGTCATCCATTAAAATTTCAACACATCTACTAAATGTCATCCATTAAAATTTCAACACATCTACTAAATGTCATCCATTAAAATTTCAACACATCTACTAAATGTCATCCATTAAAATTTCAACACATCTACTAAATGTCATCCATTAAAATTTCAACACATCTACTAAATGTCATCCATTAAAATTTCAACACATCTACTAAATGTCATCCATTAAAATTTCAACACATCTACTAAATGTCATCCATTAAAATTTCAACACATCTACTAAATGTCATCCATTAAAATTTCAACACATCTACTAAATGTCATCCATTAAAATTTCAACACATCTACTAAATGTCATCCATTAAAATTTCAACACATCTACTAAATGTCATCCATTAAAATTTCAACACATCTACTAAATGTCATCCATTAAAATTTCAACACATCTACTAAATGTCATCCATTAAAATTTCAACACATCTACTAAATGTCATCCATTAAAATTTCAACACATCTACTAAATGTCATCCATTAAAATTTCAACACATCTACTAAATGTCATCCATTAAAATTTCAACACATCTACTAAATGTCATCCATTAAAATTTCAACACATCTACTAAATGTCATCCATTAAAATTTCAACACATCTACTAAATGTCATCCATTAAAATTTCAACACATCTACTAAATGTCATCCATTAAAATTTCAACACATCTACTAAATGTCATCCATTAAAATTTCAACACATCTACTAAATGTCATCCATTAAAATTTCAACACATCTACTAAATGTCATCCATTAAAATTTCAACACATCTACTAAATGTCATCCATTAAAATTTCAACACATCTACTAAATGTCATCCATTAAAATTTCAACACATCTACTAAATGTCATCCATTAAAATTTCAACACATCTACTAAATGTCATCCATTAAAATTTCAACACATCTACTAAATGTCATCCATTAAAATTTCAACACATCTACTAAATGTCATCCATTAAAATTTCAACACATCTACTAAATGTCATCCATTAAAATTTCAACACATCTACTAAATGTCATCCATTAAAATTTCAACACATCTACTAAATGTCATCCATTAAAATTTCAACACATCTACTAAATGTCATCCATTAAAATTTCAACACATCTACTAAATGTCATCCATTAAAATTTCAACACATCTACTAAATGTCATCCATTAAAATTTCAACACATCTACTAAATGTCATCCATTAAAATTTCAACACATCTACTAAATGTCATCCATTAAAATTTCAACACATCTACTAAATGTCATCCATTAAAATTTCAACACATCTACTAAATGTCATCCATTAAAATTTCAACACATCTACTAAATGTCATCCATTAAAATTTCAACACATCTACTAAATGTCATCCATTAAAATTTCAACACATCTACTAAATGTCATCCATTAAAATTTCAACACATCTACTAAATGTCATCCATTAAAATTTCAACACATCTACTAAATGTCATCCATTAAAATTTCAACACATCTACTAAATGTCATCCATTAAAATTTCAACACATCTACTAAATGTCATCCATTAAAATTTCAACACATCTACTAAATGTCATCCATTAAAATTTCAACACATCTACTAAATGTCATCCATTAAAATTTCAACACATCTACTAAATGTCATCCATTAAAATTTCAACACATCTACTAAATGTCATCCATTAAAATTTCAACACATCTACTAAATGTCATCCATTAAAATTTCAACACATCTACTGTCATCCATTAAAATTTCAACACATCTACTGTCATCCATTAAAATTTCAACACATCTACTAAATGTCATCCATTAAAATTTCAACACATCTACTAAATGTCATCCATTAAAATTTCAACACATCTACTAAATGTCATCCATTGTTTAAAAAAAAATGATGCATTGTTTATTATCCAAACAAGGAAATACTTGACTTTTTTTACTAAAATCTGAATTTAAAAATCTTTATCAATGAGCCACCACTTATCGAGGCAAAAAATTATTTGAGGATAAGTGTTAATGACGTGGAACGTGTATCGGTCAAATGATGGAAAATCATTACGAATAGTGAATGGAATGAACAAAATTTGATTACTTATGGGAATGCTTTATGATCAGTATTTGTTGATATTAGACTTGAAGATTTCAGACTCATTCAGTTATAAGCGATAGAGTTCGAAGGTTCAATCCTCAGTGAGGTGACATTCAAGATACAATTGTGATTTATTTAAGACATCTACCCAGTTATTGCTAGTGGAATGAGAGCGTGCTACCTCCGTGGATAAAAGGTTCGGTTTGAAATTCTGTACAGATTCCGAGTTTGACAAGATATAAAGATTGGAGGTTACATTGAACGAAACGTGAGAATAACGCTGAAGATGAGAACTGTAGTCCGAACAATCCAAATAACTCATCCTTCGTCTAAAAGATTCAGAAACATGATGCATTTTAATCAAACCTCCCATTATTTAATCAATGTGGGGTAAGATTGTTCTCGTTCTATCAGACATGACTGGGTGTAAGTACTTATGTTGAACTTTTGATCTCTAGAAGACGGAACTAATGATTAATCAATGCCTTTGACCCTTGTCCAAAAAAGAATAATAGGTCTTGGGCAGATCATAAAAGACCTCCAATGGTGATGCCCCATTTGTTGGCTGTGGAGAATGTGGAGTTGCCCCTTAGTTACGATTGCTTCCAATTTGCTCTGGTGAGCATTTCATACTACCAGAGGAGGCTGTCTGAAAATATTGGCTTCCTGACAAAATATATACCAAAAATTGATGTTGATTTTTGTCCCCCGACAAAAGGAGGATGGACCTGTAAATTCAACCTTGTCTGTTTGTCCGTTCGTCTGTCCGCACTTTTATCAATAACCACGCCTTGGAATTTTTTTAATTTTGCACAAACGTTAAACATAATGAGTAAAAAAAAGTAACAGAATGGATTTTCCGAGAAAGCTCCGGTTGACCCCTTAGGAGTACCTTTCGGGTTAAAATGGCTAAAATTGACACTTTTGTGCTTATTAAAAAAAATTGATGTCTTGGATTTTTATAAAACTTTCTGAAAAGTTGTAACTAACTGATTTCTGTATAATTTTGTTTGTCTATACTTCAGGATAACTCTTGGGTGTGCTCCGGGGTCTCTTTTAGGGCTAATAAAACACTGCATTTTTGGGACTATTTTACCATATTTGTCCCAAAAATGAGAATGCGGTTAGTTTATTGCTAATCGCCTGAGGCACCCTTACTGTAGAATACCGATGGGGCTGCTCGGGCACTTTTTTGCAGGTTAGAGTGCCTCTCCTTGGGGGTGCTGACTTCTCAATCTCATTTTCTGACCCTAGTGTCACAGTTCTTGCAGCAAAAAAGAACTAAGTACTCTTACAAAAGTCTGGAACACTGAAGTTTGCTTATTCAATAAAATTTCTCACAAGACCAGAAAATACCTAACTTTTCTTTTGTGAATTTAAGATCTGTGTAGAGTTGATATCCCCCAAGTCAAACTCATAAACGGGTTATAAAGACAATATTTTCGTCTGATCAGTGGCTGTGTAGATAAAGTGTTAGCGTTCAATATTTTTATGCCATCTTTCAAGGTTCGAAGCATACAAGAATTTTTTCTTTAACGTTATTTCCTGATATTGATTGTAAAGCTGAATTAGGAACTTTTATTAAAAATTATTTTATTGTGATTTCAAAAAAAAAAAAAAAAAGTTTCTTTCATATGAAGTGACTTACAGAAGTTTATTTTACTTAGGAGTTACTGCTTGTCAAGACCAACAGACCATTTGAGGATAAGTATTAATGAGTTTGGATGGCAAAACATGGAGGATAGCAGATGATGGTTAAAACGGCAGAATGTGATTATTTATGAGGACAGCTTGACAAGTATTTGTTAATATTGGACTTGAAAATGACTTTGTATTATGTTGGGAAGCAGCCTTGTAGTATTGTTTCACAGAGAGGTAGTTCTTGGAAAGAAACTTTGCTCATGGAAGTTCTGTTTATTTTTATGTACAGAGGAGGAAAGGAAAATGATTTACAGTAGTTGTAGCTAGACGAGTGTCTGTTGTATTTTTACAGGTTTGAGAAATCCAATACCGACAGATACTTTAGCTATTTTCATGAAAAGAAATTGAAATTTATCTGCACCAATGAGGACCCCCCCCCTTTTTTTTTTCTAAATTAATCATTTTGTGATGAAAATGGTAAATTCTCGTTCGATTCCAACTTGAATCAACCTTATTTTAAAATCTTTTCTAACACATAAAATTATCTTATTGGATTTTTCAAGTCTGACTTAAATAGCATTTCAGTTGAAAGATATTTTTTTTCTGACTAGCCCATTTTCATTTGTTATTCTTACACCATGTTATTGGCAATATAATAATCTACTTAACTACAATTTATTTGGAAAATGATTGAATTCGACCCAAACAACTACTAATTAATACATTTTTAAATAATCACCTGAAAATAAGTCAGCAATAGGAATAACTCATTTAAGTTGAAGAATATAATAGGAATTGTCTACTTTAAGTTTAAAAATGTGCCAACAAGTAAAAAAATAAAATGAGTTCATTGCATTCCGGACAGCATCAGCACGTACAGCTGGTTTGAGATAAGATGCAATTTTTGCGCTAAGATCGAATCTTGAGATTGATTATGAACTTGCAGGTGGGATGAACAGAATCGTTCGCTGTTCATCGTATTGATTGATTTTTTTTTTACTTAATCGATGCAAACATGAGCAAATGAATCTCGTTTCTAATCTATATGGCAACATGGGGCCATGAGTTCTGAAGCGAGAATAATTAATGGCTAATTGAAAAGAAGGCGAACAAATTCTAATCAATTTGCTGAGATAAGACTTTCAAAGAAATCTTCTGTTTTAAAAATCAGTGTTTGTTCAATACAAAGTGTTCAGTTTTATGCAATTTCAATTCTTTAAGGGGACTAAAACTGTTTGATATACATCCATGGACACATGTTTCATCATTATATGACTCGTCAGAACAGCTGAATCTAGCAAGATTTGAAACCAGGGCCCCAGAAAGTGTATGTATAGCGCAATGGTTAGAAGCTCCGACTGTCGGTTGGGCGATCAGGTTTTGATCCTGGCTTGAGGTAGTTGCTTGTCTAGTACATTGATGAGCTGTGAAACAGCGAAACAGTGCTGTATGTGAATGACTATAATGCTCCCTATCTTAGGTTGAGCATTTGGGAAGTGATATACAAATTACCATTAGCGTATGAAGCAATGCTATTTGTGTAAACAAATTGAGCTTTGGTACTTTGGACAATGTCAAAACATTGTTAATTCACTGCCCGCATAGCAGCAACCATATAGCGCAACGGTTAGAAGCTCTGTCATTTGGGTGATCGGGTTTCGATCCTGGCTTGAGGTAGTTGCTTGTCTAGCCACACTGATGAGCTGCGAAACAGTACTGTATGTGGATGACTGTATATATATGGGCCTTATCACAGCAAAAGCCTAAGATGGGAACTCTGACTTCAAATCCTACTGCTGCCTTGCAGCCTTCCTTAAAAGGCTATCGAACCTAATCCAGAAAGAAAAGGCGTAGTAGCAGATATGATAGGGCGACTGTTTACCTCACTGAGATTACATTCGGCCAGAAGCTGCGGTCTACTCTGCTGCCAGTCGTTGCGGGTTTGCTGCACTGGACATGAACATTGAAGGTTCAGAGGGTGTCTATCTGATGCGCAACAGATACTGCACCTAAACTGCGTAAGCAAGTTTGGAGCCAAGGTGGGAAGTCCTGTGGCGATGGAGTGAGACTACGCCAACACCGAGGGTTAAAGCACTGAGGCCCCAACTGATGAATTGCATGATGATGATGATATATATATATATATATATATATATATATATATATATATATATATATATATATATATGAGAGAGATTATAAGCATTCTAGCCTGACAGTTCCCTGTACTTTTTTTATTTTTACTTGGGAATCACCTATTATCAAGGCCTGAAGGCAACTCGAGGATAAAGGTTAAATGTAAGGTGGTAGTGTAGTAATCGTTAATGGTGTAAATTGGGTAGAATTTGATTATTTATGAAGACGGCTCAACAAGAACTTGTTTACATTGGATTTGAAGGCTACCATGTTGTATTCAACCTGTGGGTTGGCAGTTCTAGGAAAGAAACTTTGTTAATGGAATCTGCGTTTGAATTTAGGTGCAGATAAAAATTGACCAGTGTTTGCATGAAAGAAAGTTTTCTTTCCGTGTCCTTCGTCTTTGCTCCCCAAAAAGAATGTGTTTGTTTATAAAACTGTATTTTATAGGGTTTGAATAAACTCATTATACTACCTATCTCTCTCTCGATTTTCGGGTGTTAACATTTTAAAAAAATATTTACATTATTTATATGTCTTTTATTATAGGTCATTAAAAAATTTAATAAAAATAGTTTATATATTCTAATCATTCTGAGATTTTAAACCCTTTTTTTTTTTTTTGTTTTTTTTGTTTTCTTTTAAGTTTTATTAAAATCAGATGCCAAAAAAAAAAAAAAAAATTCACATTATTTGCTAAGCGGCTTTTATTAACAAATTTGTTTTTTAAATATTGTGCCAATACAAATTGGCTTCGTCCCAAATGAGAACAGTCCCCTTTGTTGATCGATGAGGATCTTCTTTATTTTCAAGTCGTAGTTTTACGAATAATCTTTCACTGATCACATTCCATTTTTGGTCCCCTAACAAAGGAGGGATTGGACCTAGTAATTCACCTCTCTGTTTGCACTTTTCTCAATAACCAGACCTTGGATTTTTGAAAATTTTGCACAAACATTAGTCATGGTGAAAGTAAATTTTTGCCAGAACGGATTTTCTTAGATAACTCTGGGTCCCCCACCTCCCAAAAGCCATTATAAATCGTTCGTCTATTCACTTTTCTCAATAACCATGCCTTTTAGACTTTTTGGAAATTTTGCACAAACATTAGTCGTGATGAAAGTAAATTTTTCATTCATGGAAGGGGAATTGGCATGCTCAGCTTGTTTATCAGGAATTTTATTGAATGTGCAATTGTTAAAAAGCACTTAACTTTCAGTTGAAAAACAAAAATACAAATATTCTATTATTTTGTTAAAACAAACCCATTGACACTGCTGGACACCATCTCTTAAACAGACCCTCCTTTAGAGGCAGATGGTTTAGTAACACACTCTGGACTGGAAAGCAGATGACTTCATCCATGCCACCATCAACCCAGCCTCATGCCCAGGAAGAAGCAACGCAGTGGTCAGCTGAAAACCTGGCTCGGCATGGTGCCGATTTGTATTCTTGCCTCCACAGAGTACACCGCTGGGACCGTAAATGGCTGGACCTGATATTGATCGCAGCTTCAAACCGATGTGCCTGGGCGGCGTTTATACAAGATGCAGAAAATTTAGTGGAGGAGTTGGCTCAACTGACCCACAGTGAACGCTGACACAACAACAATATATTTGTATAAGAAAACTTTTTGTTTTCTTTTAATTTTGTCTATTATTCATCTATTATTTGTCTATTAGGTGTGTCACTTGCGGAGAAAGAAAGATATATGTCCTGTGTTGTCGTAAGTCTGAATTTATGCAGGTTGTATGAATTTTTAATTCTGGTCACAAATTTAAAAACCTTTCACAAGTTAAATTTAAAAATTTATAAAACCGAATGTTGCATAATGTTTTTCTTTTTTTTCTTTTTTTTTTATAAATGACTGGTGGGGATGCCTAACGTTGCTCGGAGGTGTGTGTGTGTGTGTGTGTGGAGAAAAAATAAAAAGTTGTAGTAGTCAGGCAGGCTTGAACCCGAAGCCTTAAGGCGAAGGCGGGAAAGAAAGTGAAACAAAACCTGACATCTTACCGCTCGGCCACGACGGGAGAGGAATTGAAAAGTTCTAATTTAGCGATGAAAAAGTTGACCTGCAGAAAATGAAAGTGAATGAGTTGACGCAGGAGAAAAAAATGAAATCCCGCACTTAAGTTTGGCTGGAAGCCAGTTCTTTCTGCCGTGGTGGGGGAAATCAGCTACCCCAAAAGAGGGGAGCTCTGGTAGTGTCTTTATAAATAGCAATTGTCTGCCTGCCTACTACCACTTTTTTTTTTTTTTTTTGTCAACACACACCTACAGACACCCGGGCAATGCCGGGCATCCAGGCTAGTTTTATGTTAAGGGAGATAATTTGATATATAACACCAGGATAAGCTGTTGTATCATACAAAAAAGTAAGAATTGTTTGTGGTTGCAAAACATTATTTTGATAAAACTTTTCAAACAAGTGTGATGTAAAAAATTCATGATTTGTTGTGAAAAAAAAAAATTGTCTTTCGTGATTTCTATTTCTCTCTGACAGAACAGGTACTGTAATAAATAGAATACAAGTTTCTGAGCCGGTTTCTAACGTATTAGTGATTGTCTCTATTTTCTGTTCTCTTTACCCAAACAGAATAAGCATTATATAACAATGGCATCACCTGATTGTGTATTTACTTGCGATTTGTTTTGATTGGTTTAATTTAGAACAAAAAGAAATTGTTTCTGTATTTGATTTCTTCGGACTACTGTTCTTATCTTGAGTGTAATTTGCACAACGTTTCAATCAATGTAACCTTTGACCTTCTTCAGGTGTATCTTGTTGAATCTTGGGAATCTTTCTGTCAAACTCTGAAATCTGGATAGAATTCTGAATGGAAACCTTTATTTAAAACATGGGGGTAGTGTGTTCTCGTTCCATCACCCATGGCTTTGTAGAAGTCTTGAATAATTCGCAATTGTATTCTTAGTGTTGCTTGCACTGAGGATTGAACCTTACAACTGAATTTCACCAAGTACTTTATCCACTAAACCATGGGTCCTTGCGAATAGTTCAAATAATATAAATTATCAATCCTCGTCTCCAAAAATTAGGAACATGTATTTTTTTTGTTTTCAATTGAATATAAAAAAACAAACCAAATTTTTATTCTTCATGAAATCTTACAAATCTGTCACCATGGTTACTGTTTTAAAAAGTAAATTTTTAAAAATAAAATAAATGAATCATAGAATAAGATTGATCATCTCAAGTCATCATTGTGGCTGTAACTCTAGATTAATGCAGAAGAAAATGAGGATAGGTTGTATTTAAATAGTTGAAAGCACTTGAGTCCAAGAATGACTGTCACAAATTAACCCACTCTTTATTGTGATGACTAATAATCGTCACAAGAGAATGACTTCCTTAGAAATTTGTGTGTATATCTATTAGTAATGGGACGATTCCAATATCTTTCCCAGATTCTGATACAATTACCGATTCTGATTCTTTATAAATCTCTAAATATTTAAGTATAATAAAATGGTTTTGTCCCAATTACCATACAAACATTGGTAAATATACAAACTTAAAATTACACTCGTGAAATTGTAGTTTTACTGAAAGTTTTACTACCAGTAGTGGAAGATTTTTTTAATCCAAAATCAAAACAAAAAAAGAAAAAAAAGATAATTGGAGGAATCGTTTTTGGCATTGGAAAATAGGGATACATTTTTTTGATTCTGATACCCCCAAAAGTTGACCCCCCCCCCCGATTAATCGACCCCCTCACTAATATCTATATGTATAAATGGTTTAGAAACCAGGCAAATTGCATCTTTATTTTTTTCTTATTCTTTTTTCTTTTTCCTTCCTTCCTTCCTTTTTTTCCTTTTTATCTTTCCTTTTTTTTTCCTTTTTATCCTTCCTTCCTTTTTTTTCTTTTTCCTTCCTTCCTTCCTTCCTTTTTTCCCTTTTTATCCTTCCTTCCTTTTTTTTTTCCTTTTCTTTAATTAATAAACATTTAAATTAAAGTTTCATACTCATATAAGAATCTTCATCAGGAAAATAGAATGTTTTTTCTTTTTTTTTTTACACATGTTTCTTAGTCGTCGTGTTCTGTTTGAAGATGGAGATTTGCATTGGTGTGCACATCGGGAATGAAAAAAAAAATATTGTCTGTATTTTATTGGTGAATAAACTTATGTGCATTTAGAATTTGCATTTCAATTAAAATGTTTTTTTAAATTTGCATTTTCACTGTTCTCCGTTATATATTTCAAATCCCAATACATTCACTCCCAAAAATAAGTACTTAAAAAAAAAAATCTTTTTATTATTTGAATCCTTTTGAGACGAATAATTTTTATAATTATTTGCGGACTATTATCCTCATCTTCTAGTTGTTTTATGTTTTGACCAACTATTTCTCTGACCTTCGTCAGATAGTAAACAGTGACGGGATAGGAATGCGGAGTCTCTTAACTGCATCCTCAGTAATTACTGCCTTCCATAGTTGTTGGCTAGTTTTGAGTAGGATTGAAACTGCCACCTTCAGACAATGCTCACCTGGGATCGTAGAGATTCAATGTCTCTATTCACTGCGCCATGGGTCCCGAGGGGCAATCAAGATTGGATTTTTTTGGCTTAAATATCAAGTTTTTTCATTCTTAACAAAAACTAGATGCGGATAATAGGCTGCAAATAAATAAATAAAAAATCTTGAAACTAAACTGAAAAATAAGGTACAAGGTGGGTGGGGGTCAAAATTAATACCAAAACTAAAATTATCATATTGCCCAGTTAGTCACTTTTTTTTTTTTTTTTTTACATCTTCCAATTTTAGTATTTTCTCTCAATTCTCATATCTGATTGAAATTGTGCTGAGAATTGTAAAGTGAAGAAACAAAACTTTCTCCTCCGCCTGAATGCTTTTTTATATCTTTATGTACGCAATGTAAATATTAAGTTGTAACTATTTTTTTTTTTTTTTTCCAGCTCTCCTGCAAAGAACATCTTGTTGGTTTATTGACTTAGAACAACTTGTAGACATCTGAACTGCGACTTGTTCCGTTTTTTCCAACGATCAAAACATATGGAAACACATTGTTATGTAGTGGAGTTTATTAAGTTGACAAAACTGCACTGTTTTTCCACATCTTTTTAAAGGTAAATTATATTGAATCTTTACACTTTTTATAAGAACTTCATTTCTCGATTTTGAAGTATTCAAGTTAACATCGCTTGTGTATTTATCATGCGAACAGTTGGGTTTGCATCGGACTTCTCCTTCCACAGGTTTCATTAGGATGAAGTTTCTAAATCTTGATGTAAGGTATCTAACCCCAGGAATTTTTATCCTCAGCCCCCAAAGCCAACATAGATTAGACCATTCCTGTAATAATCCAGTCCATGTTGATTTTGTGGTGGGAGTTCAGTTCCCAGGTTTTACCTTTCTTTGAGAAGGGATTTAGTTTATTACTAATCGCCTAAGGCATCTTTACGCGGAAATGCCGACGAGGCTGCCCAGGCACTTTTTGCAGGTGAGAGTGCCTATCCTCGGGGATGCTAACTTCTCAATCCCACTTTTTGACCCTGATGTCCAAGTTCCTGCAGTGAGAGAGAACTACCTCCCCACACCTCCATGTTTTGGCCATCCTCTCGGATGTTTCCCAGGGGCTTCCATCTTGGATCTCATTTTTAAAACTTATTGTGAACACGTTCTTAATATTAAATTTTTTTATTGTTTCAATAGAAAATACTGAAGTTTATCAAAGTATGAAATCAGTTAAATTATTTTCACAAATGCTAATTTTCTACTTTTTGCGGAAATTTTTTTCTTAAATCTTCAAAAGGTAGATTTCTGCTTCAATTGTTTCATTGAAATATGCTTTTTTCTATCAAATTGCTAAAGCTGTATTTTTTTTACTTGTAATTTTTTCAATTTTCCAATGTAACATGTGTATTCAGGGGGTAAAAATCTAGAGAAACTTTTGTCTTTATATAATAATAGTGTTTGATAATATTTATAATAAAGTTTTATTTATACAAACATTGCATGGATACACACCCAGAACATGTTTCAATCATAAATCGAGCTTATCAAATGTACAATTGAAGCATGTTCTGAGTGTGTAGCCATTAGTGATGAGACGATTCGAATGTTTTTCCCGATTCCGATACAATTACTGATTCTGTGCTGAATTCTCGATTCCAATATAATTACCGATTCCGATTCTTTATAAATCTCTAATTATTTAACTATAAGAATGTTATTTCCCCTGATTTTCATGAAAAAAAGTTAAATATGCAGATATTTCCCTAAACATAAAATTACAATTGTGGATGATGATCCATTGATTTTAGCTTTATTGGTAATTTAAAATCAATAAATGTTTATTATTTTATCATTTTTACCAGCAATGGAAGATTTTGCTTTAAACAAAATCAAATAAAAAAAGACAAAAGAATTGTTTTGGCATCGGAAAATAGGCATCAATTTTTCCGATTCCCGATTTCGATTAATCGTCCCAACACTAGTAGCCATGCTATGTTATATATTAGAGAATGAGAGAGAAACCACTTAAGACAAGGCATGAAGCCACTTGATGAAAGGAGCTAAAAAAAATATATATATATATATTACTTCAAAGTAAAAAAAAAAAAAAGAAAAAAAAAAAAGCCCAAAAAATTAGCTAGTAATTCTTGATCAATGACTTGTTACTCAGAAAACATACATTCTTTCCCTTTGTCATAAACATGACCCATAGAATGTGAGGACTAAAGGACAAAATAAGGGAGGTGGGGTTATAAGACTGGCAGAAGTAAAATTGTCTACTTTGTATAAATAAAACTTTTCTAAAATTATATATTATGAGAAAGAGAGTGATTGCTTTTCAATGGATAATTGTGTTTTCTGTCGGCACATTGATATTTATGAAGCTGTTTAACAAAGATGATTTGGATAAGATTGAATCAGTACCTACGAATGGGAATCCCTTTAAGCCAATGTCATCTTGACTACTGAGAATTTTGTGCTTAGCAACGCTTGAAGTAGTACATAATCACTTTTCTCATCTGTGGACATTCTTTGCTAACCTTCATCAAACAAGTGCAGAACGTCTGCAAACAGCAAAGCTAATTACTTAGCTGCTATATCGACCATCACAAGATTCTTGGCAGTTGAGTAGTAGTAATAGTAATGTTCGCTTAAAATGGTCCCTATTTTTAGGCATCGGCTCAAATTTATTCTTTGTCTCATTTATGGATTTTTTTTTTTTTCTAACTCTAACCAGCTACTATACTGATAAAAAAATCCACAGTGATTTGAAAGGTTGTGATGAAATTCAATTTTCAAAATTCTATTTTACAAAATAAAAACTTCTGGGCAATACTGAGATGCAGCTAGCATCTTCCATTGTATAAAGGAGAGATGTCTGTTAGTGTGTATGTATGTGTGTATGTATGTCTCACTAAAACTTTTAAAATTCAAATCAAATAAGGGTCCTGGATATGACCTTAAACTATATCCAGTGGTGAGGCCCCAGCTTGTGGGCTTTGGGGAGTGTGGAGCCACCCTTTAATTACTATTGCTCCCAGGTCCACTCTGATCTGGAGTGGTAGTACCTGTTAGGGTCCCAACTATGGGTTGAATAGAAACCGACGTGAAAACAACAAATATATTCTATTAAAAAAGTTTTTCTTCAAAATCTTTGGATTCGGCATTAAATAACCCGAAAAGGGTTGATATGCCGTAATACAAAAACAACCAACCAAAATCAAATAAGAATGATTCTGGTACTGATAAAGGGGCAGGAAAGGGTTTCCAAAATTTTTCTTTTTTTTTTTTTAAGAAGAGAGGAAGTTAAAAGACGAAAGTTGTCAAATGGCCTTCATTAATATCTGCTGCACACCTAAACATAGAGGCGGGTAGGAGGAAAAGGTTTCCCCCGGGGGAGGGGTTCAGTGGGAGGTCAGTAACTCATGATTATCAAAGGTTCTAGAATTAATTTGCATTACTTACTGGAGACATTTTAGAAACCAAATTTTTTTTTTTTCATGTACTCAAAGAATGATTTATTTTTCAAAGTCTCAAAGAAATTCTTTAGACGCTTATTAAAATGTAAAGGTCATCTTTTATGTTGGCCCAAAAGTATCAGTCTAGTTTCTTTCTGTCTTTGACCCCCCCCCCCTTCCCCGGTCACTGTCAGATCAATGTTAGTGCGACAGGTGTGTCTGACGATGAGACAGTGTAATAACTTTTAATCATAGCTCTTCACCTTGACACCCGACGACAATGACAACGGCCAACCCGCCTGACTACTAAACAGGCCAATGTTGATTTTGAAGCCGTGCTATAAATCCAAACTTCTTTTCAGTTTATAATCTACTCTCAGTGACATTATTCTTAATTAGGATCTTATAAATAGACGAGCTATGCTATTTTTACGTCCGATGTTCATTTCACTGCCAGAGTCGTTATTTCTCGTTAACTTCTACTTAATAATAAGGATTGTAAAGTTAGTCTTTTTGATTCTCTCGACAAAGGAGGGATTGGCCCTTCACTTCTGTTAGTTTGTTTACACTTTTTTCAATAACTACACTTTGATTTTTTTTGGGGGGGGGGGATTTGCACAAACATTAGTCATAGTGAAAGTAAATTTTTTCACTCATGGAGGGGGACCCTGCATGATCGGCTTTTTTTTTTTATATGTGAAAAGTTTGTCTGCATATATCAGTAAGCTTTGAAGAGCATATCCATCATATCATTGCGTATGATGAATATATAAGAAAAAGGACTCTCTCATACGACGTCCACACAACTAAGTCGTCCAAATCCACACAGATGATTTGGTTATGGTGGTGAAGGTTTGTGTACAACCATCCATACTTTTTTGGAACAACTGCTAAACTCTGTCGCTCTGTCAATGCAGTCGATTACTGTGAACGACGTCAGATTTTGCATCAGTTTTTCTTAGATGCATGTCTTAATGAAGATTGAGTGTGCATATCTCCCAGTATTTTTTGTTTTTTAACTCCCCTCAACCCCGCCCAGATACTAACCTTACTCATTATTGCTTAACTTTGGTGTTCTAATGAGAATCTATATAAGAAATTTTCTCATTAAATGTCAGTTTTTTCTCTCTTTTTTTTCTTGATTATGATCCTCGAACCAGTTGAGATTTCTTCGTTTAAAAGACAACAAATAATGGATATATTTTTCCCTTCCACTTTCCCGTTCCTTGCTAGCTGGACACACGCACATTCATATACACTGGGTTTGGGTTAAACAAAGCTGAGAGGGAAAAGATAAGAAATATCAACGTCTTATGTATGACAAGAAAAGAAATTGGAATCTTAGGAAGATCTCTATCATTCTAGTAATTATACAAGCAACTGGACTTAAAAAAAAAAAATCTAAAAAAACTACCTGGCAAATATACCTGGTGAACCAAGTGCAAGAGATTCAAACAATTGCTCTTAAAGGGATGGTCAAAATCTCAAAGATCACTTGGTTGGAATACCGGAGTTAATGGGTGAATATTTTGGTATCCAGTAGGAATAGGATGCTTCGTCCCCGGCTTAAACAAACTGATAAGAAAAGTGTAGAAAAAAAAAAAAATACCACAATTCTCCTTTAAATACTAGACTAGTGGGGGTACTTGGCGTTGCTTGTGTTTGTCGGTGTAAAAGAAGAAAAAAAAAGTTTTGGTAGGAAGGTAGGCTTGAAGCCTTGCGGCGAAGGTGGAAAAGAAAGTGTGAAAACAACCTGGCATCTTTACTGCTCGGTCACGAAGGAAGAGGAATGAAAAGCATTTTAATTTAACGATTAAAAAGTTAAATGACAGGTGCATAACTTTAATGAGGTCGAACAATGAAATTCTGCACTTTTTGTTGCGAGGCAATTTTTCCCAACTTTAGCTCCACAGTAGTTTTTTTGGGTTTGTTTCCCCAAGTTGTCGGGGGGAAAACCGGCTCCCCATAAAAAAGGGAAGTGTCCAAATGAATAACAATTGTCTGATATGACGGTTTTCAACGCATTGATCAAAGCTGATTTACTTTCTGAACGTTCCTGATGTGAAAGCTGAGGAACGCACACCGTTTCAATTTAGTTTCACTTTATTTATACTAAAAAGCCGAACAAACACGCAACAACGAAATAGCATGAATTTTATAAAAGTCAATCAAAATAAATCTAGATACGACGTCCTTTCACAAATTGTAGATATTATGATCTAGGAGGTATATAAACAGTTCTAAGAAACAGTAAACCCCCACCCCTATCCCTGGAGAAGCCCAGCGAAAAAAGCCTTTCTTGGACATACAAAAATGTGTGCACTGCATTTGCCTTATATATATGTATATATATTCCTCATGGAATTGCTTGTCATTTTTCTTTTTAAATTCTATATCACATTGAAAAAAAAGTGCTGACTCAGTTGACCCCCACCCCACCCCCAATTTCTTTTATAAATTTTAGACATTGCTCATCTATAGTAACACTGATCAAGAATATACCAACTTTGTGATGGTTAGTTTTATAGTTTTTAACTTTTAGCTGCACATACAAACATGTACACAGACAACTACTATATAACTATATAATAGATTTCCCAAAATCCACATACTGAAAAATTAAGAAATATATTGCAATAAAAATTAAAAAAAAAAAAAAAAAAAAAAAAAAAAAGTCAGATTTATAATGGGTGATTAATTTTAGTCTTTGACAATGAAATTGAAATAGACTAGCCATATGTGACATGGCTCAGGACTGATGAAAATGGGCTGAGCCAAAATCAAAAACAATAGTTAAAGTGTAAGTACATTTTATATAATATATATATATATATATATGTATATTACCATGAGGTTCCGATTTTGTGTCTTGCTAGATTCAACCACTCTGATGGGTCGTAGACGACGAAACACGTGTCAGTGTTTTAAAAACAATATATATGCCGCTCCCCATTTGAGGGTACCAAATTTGTCAAAGGGAAAATTATTCCCAACTCGCATTTAGGTAAAAATGCACTTTTGTAGAAATAACTGAATTCATTCAAAATGTATCGCAAAAACAACATATATATATTTCACTTTTTTTTTTTTTTTCTTTTTTTCAATGATAGTAATAAAAACAGAGTACACATATCTATAACAATGTTGTATAAATCCGTTTCTTTTCATTTTTTCAATGTATGATTTGACAGGCATTTTAGGGTTGAATTTTATAGTGATGCCTTCACCCCCCCCCCCCCCCCCCCGGGGCATCCATAATACTGACTTAGTGACAAGTAATGAGCATTGAAAATTTCTTAAACATTTTAATGCTATATAATATTAAATCACTTATACAAACGGCAGTGTAGACAAAAAATGTTGATCCATAATATACATAACACGATACACATAGCACCATATACTGTAAAAATTCTGCCACACAGAATTGGAAAGTGTTGGTCATCTGATATCAAGTTGCAAAGTTCTTCTAGGGGACGGCTACTATATAGCGAGACATGATGGAGTATGCAAGTACCTCCACTGGATCATCTGTAAAAAATTAAACATCCAGTGTAGCAGCAAGTCCTGGGAACGTCAACCTGAAAAAAACAGTTGGAAATGATTTATATACCATACATTACGACATTGTAATCCCTACAGCCACCTACCTTGAAAATGCTGCTGTGAAACCTGACATAGTTATATGGAATAAGTCAGAGAGAGTTGCAACCTTGATTGAAGTGAGTGTTCCTAATGATGGCGGTCTTAACAGAGCTGAAAGAGAGAAACAGACCAAATACCAAGGTCTCATGTATGATATGAAAAGAAACTGGAACCTAAAGGGGATATCGATCATACCAGTTATCATAGGTGCCACAGGACTTATGAAGAAGAACCTGAAGTCCTACCTAACTAATATTCCTGGTGAACCAAGTGCAAAAGAGATTCAGACAATTGCACTTAAGGGGACAGCGAGGATACTAAAAAGAGCTCTCGGTTGGTTTCAATAAAAAAGCGGGGCAATGTTGGCAGCTGGTTTGGCTGCCCCATACCCGGCATTACAATCTTCAAAGGAAGAAAAAAAAAAAAAAAAAAAAAATTCCAATTTTCTCTGTAAAGATTATTTGTTTTGGCATTCACCTGGGTGCGGTTGGGTCAGCTCCATCCAAAGAATTTGCTGAAGGAATGTTGACCATGTGCAATGGTCAACTGCAGTAGCAGATACAAGTATTAGCCAATCATGGTTCCGACGATGAACCTCCTAGAGGTGGGGACTTCAAGATCAGCTCAGTACTATGTTTCACTATTCTGAACCAGGTTTACAACAGACTTTCACATCATTTTTTACAACACTGAGGAGGGGTGGGTTCAGTGACTGTGCATGAAATCATCTGGGTTATAACGAAGAATCTGAACGAATCAGAAAACCTCAAGAGGAGAGTTTATTGCAGAGAAGATATGCTGTAATGAAAATGAACAACAGCGTTTGAGATGAATTGCTGTCAATGAACACAAAATATATGACATATATATATATATGGGGAAATGTTTAATTATAGTTCACCTTTCATTTATACCAGTCCTTTAATTTATGAAGCTCAATACAAATACAGAGCATATAAATAAATGACAAAAGTTTATACTCCAAATTTCAAGATGTCTACCATCTAATCGAGTTGTGCATTCCAACATACTTAAAGAAATAAATAGTGAGATGGTCAACATCTTGAAATTTGAAATCTAGACTTTTGTCATAATCTGGGTTATGATGAAGAATCTGAGAGAGGAGCTTGTTACAGAGAAGATGTTGTAGTGAGAACGAACAGCAGCATTCGAGATGAATTGCGCAAACAAATGTGAAGGATACGATGCAAACAGTAGTGATCGAACACCACAAGTTTTTGTAGGTCGCTTGCTCTTATCAGCCAGGTTTCACGGCCGGATACTAGAATGGCGTAGACGAGTGTTTGATCTATGCAGATTTTAGTTATCAGCGTAAAAATTATATTAAAAAACTTATAAACGGTTTAGATTGATCAATTTAGTGTGTCAGCGAAGATATCTGTACATTGCAACCACTAATTCTTCACTGATTTTATTGAATCATAAAATTGGAAAGCCACGCGTGTGTCAACAGAAAAAATGGCTTTTATAACTATGGCTGTGACAACATATTCTTTTCATTGTTTTGACTCTCGAGTATGTATTTGATATCTTCTATGCTTTTATATAGAGTGATGTGGTTCTCGGTTGATTAACTGTCTTGGATATATGCTTGAGTCAAAACAATGAAAAGAATATGCTGTTGTCATAGCCCTATTTATAACCGTTATATTTGAAGAGAAATACATAAAAATCATTTTGATTTTGTAATGGTGTTTTTAGTGGTGTGCAACTTATAATTGCTCGGTTGGTAGAGTGCTTGCCCCTCGCATGCAAGAGGCTTGGGTTTTGTATCTCAAGTTCGGATGTGTCCAACTGATGAGCCCAAATGAGTCTTGGACTTCCGGTTTGTTGGCTGTCATGGCTCTTGTGAGCTGCGGCATTGTCTAGCTGTGGAAATAATTATATATACGCACACACACAACGATTGTATCAGTGTCGTTTTCTTTATCAAAAAAGTGCTCAATGCCAAACAAAGGAAAGAAAGAAAAATCAGTCAGCATTTTTTCTTTTTTAACAAAAATTTTTATTACCGTTACCTTCCCGTCTGGACATTTCTACTTAAAAAATGTCTCGCTGCCACATGTTCATTTTACATGGCCGTGTTTCTCCTTCCTCCGACCGCATGCCGTGCACAGCTGGCCCATTCTCGTCCTTGACGTTACATGTCCATTTTCTTCGACACGCACTTTCCTTCTCTCAACCATGTGGTGCATTTTTTCTCCCTTTTTTCCTTTTTTTCTTCCCACGCACACCTAATTTGCATATACATGTTTTTCGACTACTGCTGCTGCTAATCTTTTCGTAAGCCAGCCATCCTCTGCTGCTGCTGACATTTTCCCACAGGCTCATATGCACTGTTACAGCGTTATTATAGTAATTATATTAAAAGTGGGAGTAAGTTGGCAGACTTTTATATAAGAAAGTACCTCCCAAGTTTATAGCCCTCGCCTAACCACACCCTTTTCTTTTTTGTTTGATCTTTTTTTCTAACCCCTTTTAATTTCGTTTTGTTTTTTATTCCTTTTCAAAGGCCACATATAAAAGGCAAAACACGCGCGAAAGTCCAACAAAGGCTTTTTTTTTCGAGGGCTTCTCGGGGTGGGGCTTAGGGTTACTATCTCTTAGAAGTGTTTATATCCTCCTAGATAATAATATCTACAGTTTGCGAACGCGTGTCGCGGTTAGATTTATTTACAGCAACTTTTACAAAATTGTTATTTTGGCTTCTCACGTGTTGATTCGGCTTTTTCATATAAAAGCGAAACTAATTTTAAGCTAAGCTGTTGTTTCTGGCAATCGCGCCGGGAACGTCCATGCGGGGGAAACTCCTTTTATCAGACAATTACTATTCAATTTGGGCAATTCCCTTTTTATGGGGAGCTTATTTCCCCCCCGCCCCAACATCTTGGGGAAACAAAACCAGCCAAAGTTGGGTAAACAAACCAAAAAAAAAACTGTCCCGCAGTAAAAGTTAACTGTGCTATTTCTATTTGACCTCATTAAATGCGCGCACCTGTCAATTCCATTTTTAATACTTAAATAAAAATGTGTTTTAGTTACTCTTTCTGACTGGCCGAGCGGGTAACGTGTCAGGTTTTTTTTTGCTTTATCCTACACCATCGCCTTGAGGCTTTGGGTTCGATCCTACCTACCAAAACTTTTTTTAATGGCCCCTCCCAACACACACACATACACACATACACACATACACGCCGATAAAAATCTGGGCAACGATTCTTTTTTTTTTTTTTTTTTTTTATAATATTTAAACAGGGTTATTACTTCGCTTATTCTTTTGTTTTGATTTACCCCTCCCCCCTCCCCAGCCCCAACACACACACACACCTCTAAACACCGGGGCAATGCCGGGTACCCCCGCTAGTTTTGTATAAAAGAATTAAAATCTGGTTTCATTGTAATGATCCAACCTGATTATTCTGCATTTCTAAAGGATTTTCAGCAGAAACATGTATGCATATATGTAGCTAATAATATTTGTGTAAATGCACATTCTCTCAACAATCCGCCTTTTTATAACTCTAATAATTGTGTTGACATGAGTTGTATTGAAACCATTGTGTAACATGTTTGAATTCACTAAAATCTAATGGCCTGAAGCAAAGGAATTGAAATTTCAAACTTGAGCAGCTGCAAAACGCTGCTTAACGTGTTTAGCATTCATAAGTAAAAATCGGATTTGTTTGAAAAAAAAACCCAGAGTTGATGAATTGTGTGAACCTGAATTAATATCTTATGCTACTGTACACTTTGAATTAAGAAAGTGATTTTCATTTTAGGCTACTGTATTATATTATATATACATATAATATACAGTGTCTAAAAACCATGTAAAAATGTACACTCACTTCAAGTGACGATCAAACCCTTATGAATATAGTGAAATATGATAACTTTAAATACAGAAAAAAACTGTTTAAATTGATGATCATTATTGTGCAGAAAAATGCTGATAAGTTAAAGTTAAGTACATTTTATATATATATATATATATATATATATATATATAATCTCTTACCATGAGGTTCCAATTTTGTGTCTCGATAGATTCAGCCACTCTGATGGTCAGTGTTTTAAAAACAATATATATGCCGTTCCCTATTTGAGGGTACCAAATTGGTCAAAGGGAAAATTATTCCCAACTCACATTTAGGTAAAAATGCACTTTTGTAGAAATAATTGAATTCATTCAAAATGTATCACAAAACAAAATAATATATATATATATATATATATATATATATATATATATATGAGGTGGGTGTAGTTTGCTTGAAGCATTGTATAGTATGTAGTTAAATGGAATTGTAGAAGGCGGTACAATGCAGAAGTAACGGAAAGACACAGGAACTACACGTTTGTCAAAGTCAAGTAAACATCTGACGAAGAGATATTTCTCGAAATATTATATAACACGGACATACCACAAGACCGACTTTCCCAGGTAACCACTGTGCAAATATAAATATACTGCGAATATGAATATGTACACATGTATTTATAAGTTGTATCAATAAATTTCTCACCTGCTTCAGCTTGTGTCTTTCCGTTACTTCTGCATTGTACCGCCTTCTACAATTCCATTTAAAAAAAATATATATATATATGCATACACAGTAGCCACCCGGAATACTGTAGTCCTAGGATACTTTTTTTTTTTTTTTTTTCCAGGTTATGATGCGGGATACAATATTTTTCCAACCCCTGGTTACGGTATTTGCCCTGCCTTACGGTGTTATTTATAATGTTCCTATTTACTTGCCTCCCCACGAGGGCAGAGTTAGACGCAAGGTTGGTTTTTAATGTGGGGGGAAAATCCAGCTCCTCAAAAAAGGGGCACTCTGGATAGAAACAAAAATAAAAATGCTCAGTCATGAAGGATTTTTCCTAATGCCGTATCCTACGTTTCTGCTATATATATATATATATATATATATATATATATATATATATATATATATACATACATAATATACACATACATACATGCACAAACATATTCTAGCAGACCACTCAGCATTGCCTAGTTGTAAAACATGTTTAAATATGATATTTAAATTCATGCTGATTTCATATTTATTATTATATTGTGCCCAATATCTAGTAGTGATTACAAAACGTTAAAAATAATGACTTGGATGCCATCAGCTAGAATCAAGACCAAGACATGTAGCTCTCCAGCGGTATTCGCTACCATGCGATCTAACGATACTTGGATATCAAAACTTAAAAATTAACGCAGTTAAATGTATAAATATATATTTACATATGTGTAAAGGATACACACGCCTGCCCAGTTCAAATTTTTCGACTTTGGCATCTTAGCTATTTTTATCAGCTAAAAACCAAATTTGTTCCATAAGTCTAAATCCCGAATATATATGGTTCTAAGTCTGTAAACGAAAAATTGACCATAGTTTGGTAAAGACTATTTCTCAAATAAAGACAAGATTACTTTTATTATATACTAGCGGGGATACCCGGTGTTGCTGGGTGTTTGTAGATGTGTGTGTGTGTGTGTGTTGGGGGGGAGGTAAAGCAGAACAAAAAGGAAACTTAACCCTGTTGAAGTATCTAAATAAACAATGTTAAACTTCTTTAAAAAATAAAACCAAAAACAGTGATTTTAAAAATGGAAAAAATCTTTTGTAGGTATAAAAGAAAAAGAAGGGGGGGCAGGTAGGCTCGAACCCGGAGCCTTGAGGCCAATAGGCTGACGACATACACCTGCGCTACAGTGACGGGAGCAATGTAAGATGTTAAATTTAGCGATTTAAAAAGTGAATGCGTTCAAATTGAGGGCAAACATCATGCTATTTCACAGTTAACTATTTCTGTGAGACACTTTAAGTGCGTTTTTAATGAGGTCAAATCCGCACTTAATTTTACTGCGGGATAGTTCTTTTGAGTTTTTTTTTTTTTTTTTTACCCAACTTTGTCTGGTTTTGTTTTCCCCAACATGTTGGGGAAAACCAGCTCCTCCCCCGTTTATTAGGAAAGTATCCAAATGAAAGCAATTGTCTGATATGACGGTGAAAACTGACATTGACCAAACGTCCATCGCTTTCTGGACGTTGTTCCCGGGCTAGCCAAGAACCGCTCATTAGTTTCACATCAGTTTTGCTTTTATACGAAAAAGACGAATCGACACAGGAGGGGTCGAAATAGCAAGAATTGTGTAAAATTTGATGTAAATAAATCTAGCAACGACGCGCGTTCGCAAATCATAGATATTATTATCTAGGGGGTATATAAACACTTCTAAGCTATAGTACCCCCCCCTCCCGGAAAGCCCGGCGAAAAAAAGCCTTTGTTGGATGTACAAAAACTTGCGCACCCTTTTTTCTTTTTTTTTTTACATGGGGGTCACCACTTATCAAGGCCCGAAGGCCACTCAGGGATAAGGGTTATTGCGTGTACAGTAATCAATGTCTTTTGTATTTATTATATATATTAGTGATGGGACGATCACAAAATCTTTCTTGATTCCAATTCTTTTAAAATTTCTAAACATTAAATAATTGATTCGATGCTTTTTTTTTTTTTTTTTTTTTTTTTTTTTAAATGTTCAAATGATTATAACTCTTGATAAATGACCAATAAAAGAAACAAATCAAGCTTTCTGAATCGATGTTAAATCTGTAAATGGGGTCAATAACCAATTCTGTAGCCATTCTTAGTGTTGTTGTAAATGAACAACTAATAAAAAAAAAAAATCGGTTTGGAATTGGAAATTAGGTTCCAAATTTCCTGATACAGATTCCGATACCCCCAAAGCATTCTGATTTTTTTTTTTTTTTTTTTGATTCCAATTAACCATCCCAACACTAATATATTAAGGGTAGTGTTTTCCATTAGAAGTGTTAATTGAATTTGTATTGTAATTCGGATTTCAAATGTGTTTTATATATATTTCAATTTAAAATTCAATCGATGCTTCTAACATGGAAAGTATTACCTTGAATTTCACATCGCATTGCCAAATGCATTCTTCTGGCATTTCCCAAAGAACACCACAGATAATAGCACGCAGACTCTTCAATAACTTTTTCTCTTCAACTTAACATCTTGGTGAGGAAAAAAAAGAAAATTCTGACAATGGAATATAGCTCCAAAAGATATTAATTTTAAAACGAGTAAATACTTGTTTATTTCCATAATATTGCGTTCTAATTCAGCTTTCAAATCTATTTCCTACATATTTCAATTTCCAAAGTTGGAGTTGATAAATAATATGCTGATTAGGAAAGTTTTCAAATTTTTATCCGAGTATAAAGTTGATAAAAAAAAAAAATTGAATTTTTTGAAACGCATATACACATGAAAAATTGTATTTCACTGAAAAAAAGATATATATATATATATATATATATATATATATATATACACACACACATGTACAGACATTGCCCTGTCACAAAGATTAGTGAGTATAAAACTTTCTAATACGAGAAGTCAATAATATTGTGCAGTGTTCATTTTTTGTCTTAAAATGCTAATGAGCTCACTCAAAGTCTCTACTTTATCCATCATAAAGAAAAAGTTGTTTGTAAATGTGTGTACATTTATCCAACCATATATCAACATTAAAAGCAACTGATTTCAATATATATGTAACTGGTGATGGGGGGAGGCGGTCATAAAATACGGTTAAATATGATATTTAAATTTGTCCAGATTTAGTATATCTTATCATGGTTATGATTATCATGGTTATGATTATCATGGTTATGATTATCATGGTTATGATTATCATGGTTATGATTATCATGGTTATGATTTCAAAAGTTAAAAAAATATTTGGCTGCCATCAGCTAGAATCAAAACCGAAAGCAAAACTAGCATTCAAAGCTGGTGACGTTACCACTGTACCAACGTGACACGCATATGAACTGATTAAAAATAAACAATTAAAAATAAACTAAAATGAATGTACAAAATGTATGATTTTTAAAATTTTGTGACCCATTTTTGATCTCTTGAAACTTATTTTTAACCCATGAAAGAACGGTCCAGAAAAGATCCAATCATTTGAGGCCTCTTTTAGTTTCGGAAGAGATAGTTTGAAAATATGGAAATAGACAGGCAAAGTTTTCTAAATTAGATGACATAATTATTACTATAGTTATTTTTAATACCAACAGATACTAGTGTTCCATCCTTTCAGGAATCCCCAATGCAGGGAGTTAGGATTACAGCTGGTCGGAAGATTCAAACCCGGCCCCGAAACCATCTGTGACTACATTAGCAAGGAACAAGCCATTTGGCCAATGTTAACTGAGAGAAATACGGTCGAAATTAACATTTCTATAAATGTCTTGGTGGCTAGAATGATCTTATGATTATAATATCATGATCTGTGCATGCAAGCTTAATTGACCAACTTGAATTTCAACGTAGAGTGCTCAACAACATGAACAGAGTTCTTTAAGGGGCTGACATAATTATTAATATGAGGAAAATTGTCAAATTTTTACCTTAGTATAAAGGTAATAATATTGAATTTTTTGAAACGCATGTACACATGAAAAAGTTTGTATTTCATTTCAAATTTTTTTATATTCACGCACGCACACGCACACACACACACACACCACACACACCACACACACCACACACACCACACACACCACACACACACACACACACACACACACACACACACATTGCCTTGTCACAAAGTTCAAAACTTTGTGAAAAATATGAGAAGTCAAACAACTCGTTTCTTCCATTTTGTTTAAATTTTTTTTATTTTATTTTTGTTTTGTTTTTTTGCTTTATACATATTTCCTTTCTATTGGAATATATCTTCCACAAATATTTTTTTATGCCCGATACAAGATAGTTTTATTAATATTATATAACTATTTAAAATGGTATATATGAATACAATAAATGTATTGTATGTAGATCATTATATAAATGGTTATGTAATGTTTTCAACGTGATTATTGGTGTATGAAAACTAAGTTTGTTTTTTTTTATTTTTTTATTTATTTATTTATTTTTTTTTTAAGCAGTTCATCGCTCTTTGTCAAAAATTGAAAGGAAAAATAAAATGAGTTAAATAAAATATATTAAGAAAATTGGAATTTAAAAAATTGTGGCATTCATTTTTTGTCTTCAAGTTCTATTGAATTCACACGAAATCTCTCTACCGTTTGGTAAAGAAAAAGTTGTCTTTTTTTTTTTTTAAATGTGTCTACATTTATCCAATCATACATCAGCATTAACCCTTTATGACCTGAATTATGATGTAGATGATTAAATATATTTATTAATTTTATGACCTGAATTATGATGTAGATGATTAAAAAATATTTATTGTTAATTTTATGACCTGAATTATGATGTAGATGGTTAAATATATTTATTAATTTTATGACCTGAATTATGATGTAGATGATTAAAAAATATTTATTGTTAATTTTATGACCTGAATTATGATGTAGATGATTAAAAAATATTTATTGTTAATTTTATGACCTGAATTATGATGTAGATGGTTAAATATATTTATTAATTTTATGACCTGAATTATGATGTAGATGATTAAAAAATATTTATTGTTAATTTTATGACCTGAATTATGATGTAGATGGTTAAATATATTTATTAATTTTATGACCTGAATTATGATGTAGATGATTAAAAAATATTTATTGTTAATTTTATGACCTGAATTATGATGTAGATGATTAAAAATATTTATTGTTAATTTTATGACCTGAATTATGATGTAGATGATTAAAAAATGTTATTTTAGATGGCAGCATATTGAATGTAAACAATGGAAAGTTGCAATCTGGAGATATCTTGCATCGACCCAGATACTGAACTAATAAGTACAAGGTGTGTCTGAATCACATATTTATGCTGTTATACTAATTTATTTATGACTGAACGAATGATTCAACCAGGTCATAAAAGGTTAAATGCAACTGATTTTATGTAAGGGTCAGGGTCGTGTCTTCCGTGATAGAAGCGTTGATTGAATTTTAAAATCTATATATATAAAAGCGAAAATGTGTATGTATGTAAGTGTGTTTTGTATGTCTCGCAAAAACTTTCGACAGAGGTGACAGATTTTCACGAGATTGGTATCATTTTGAAGCCTGACATCTTGGACGACAAATATTGAATAATTGTCCAAAAACATTAATTCCTTCACCCTAAACTGGACCCTTTTCTATAAGGAGGGGTGCCGAAAAAATCGTTCCTTCATTTTCTCTCCTCCTATGTTTGACCTAGAAAACATTGACATTAGTGTAAAACCACCTGCAAGTGTTTTTAAAAGTTTAATTTAATCCGTTCTCAATTGTATGTCTCTTTGGCGTAGGGGTAACGTGTCAGGCTTTTCTTCCGCCTTAGCCTCAATGCTTCAGGTTCGAGCCAGTCTTTCTACCTAAACTTTTTTTCTCTTTTAAACTATTTTTTTTTTTTTTTTTACGTTTGTTCGCTGTTTTGCTTTGTTTTGGTTTTTCCAATTTTTTTTAACATCGTGTTTTTTTTTTAATCATATTAAAACAGGGTCACCCTCTCCTACATACACACCTCCAACAACCGGGCAACGGCAGGTACTCCCGCTAGTAAAATATAAGATATAAATAAAAAACACGTTTGAACGCCAAATTACAATGCAATATTATGAAAATAAACAAATATTTGTTTAAAATAGTTTGATGCCATACACAATCTTCAGAATTTTATACTGTTTTTTTTTTTTTTTAATTTTTTTTATTTTTTTTATTTTTTTTATTTTTCTTTCCTCCTTGACTTTCATATCACGTTCGTCAAACGTATTCTTCCGGCATTTCAATATAACACCACAGA
Source organism: Euprymna scolopes (assembly GCF_053919585.1). Classification (NCBI taxonomy): domain Eukaryota; kingdom Metazoa; phylum Mollusca; class Cephalopoda; order Sepiida; family Sepiolidae; genus Euprymna; species Euprymna scolopes. Next base: position 26,493,101 of record NC_136516.1, on the reverse strand, counting down.
CAACAACACACGGTCTCTTTACTGTTTTCTTTTTTCTTCAATTTAACATTATGGCAAGGAAAATCTATAAAATTTTGAAGATGGCATATAGCGCCAAAATATTGATTTTAATTAAGTAAATATTTGTTTTCATAATATTGCATTGTAATTTGACTTTCAAACGTATTTCATAGGTATTTTATATATATATATATATATATATATATATATATACTAGGGGGGGGGTGCCCGAGTGTTTGGAGGTGTGTGTGGTTGTTAATGAAAATCTAAGAATAATCGAAGTAAAAAAAGAAAACAGAAAAACGAATGTTAAAACTTATCTGAAAAATAAAGCGAGGAGGGGGTGTAATCAAAACAAAAAACACAAAAAAAACTAACGTAAGGCAAACGAACGATGTTAAATGTAAAAATCTGAAAAACAAAAAAGAAAACAGGAGAATGAACGTTAAAATTAAAAACCAAAAAAAAAAAAAAAAAAAAAATCTTATAAATGGCTTAAATAAGCCTGTTTCAATATTAAAATTTAAATAATCGGTGGGTACCCGCGTGTTTTTGGGTGTGTGTGGTCGGTCGGGGGTGTTAATGAAAACCTAAGAATAAGCGAAGTAAAAAAAAACAACAAAAAACAGAAAAACGAACGTTACGTGAAAAATGGCTTAAATAACCCTGCTTCAATATTTAAATTAAAAAAAATCGGAAAAAACCCCCCCAAAAAAACACATCTCACACTACGATTCAAACCCAAAATGTTTAGATAATGATTCAACACTCTAACCAACTGAGCTAACACGACGTACATGAAATTTAGTCAGTTCTTCAACTATTTAAACTAAATCAGGTCATGACGTTATCTGACGCATGCGTAGAACCGATCTTGTCACGAGAGGACGGTTTTTGTTGCATAAGTTCAGTCATCTTAACAATGCAATTTACAATTGGGAACACAATATGTTTGTCCACAAAAGTTTGACTTTATAAGCAAACAATTATTTTTCGACCAATACTAATGTATTTTATGGTTCAAAATTAAAAAAAAATTTTTTTTTTTAATTACTTTTTAAAAAATTTTTTTGGACGTGCATAATGACGAATGTTTATTCCAGTGAAGAAATAAGTGTTAAAAAAATTGAAAGGATCTGTAACTCTAGTATTGCACTGTTAGACTACTTAAAGGAGCTTTGTTAAAATTTAACTGTGAATTGAAACTGTTGTTTGAAATGTTTTTTTTTTTTTTAACAAAGGTGACTTACAAAGGTATCAAGGCCCGGAGGCCACTCGAGGATAAGGGTTAATACGTATACAATATCAATGGAATTATAGTGTAGTAATTATAAGTAGTGGAAATTTTGTAAATTGGATTACTTAGGGGGGATGGTTCATCAAGAATTTGTTTACATTGGACTACAATCTAATTGCAGTCAGCTGGAAAGCAGGCAAACAGAAGAGAGTTCCACAGGTGTGCAGTTCTAAGAAAGACGCTTTGTTCATGGAATCTACGTTTAGGTTTAGGCACAGATAAAGAGTGTGGGAAATTATTGATAGTGGTTTTGGCTAGACAAGTGTTTTTCATGAAAGTTTGGCAAGGGGGGACCATAGATTGAAGCTCAGGCGAGCACTTGCCATGAAAATAACGATGAAGCAGAGACAAGCTCGCAATGTCTCTCCTGTGGGAAAGAGGTGGCAGGGAAGAGAAAAGGACACCCCCCACTAAGCTACAAAGTCTATTTTGAACTCTGTCAAGGCAGGATAAGCTGCTTCTAGTAGCTCCTGCCCGGATGTGGCAACAATACTCCATCATTGGCTGTCCCTGGCTTTTATAGAGGTAGAGAATTGCATCAAGAGTGAGATATCTACTGGAGTGGTAGAAGGATCCTACCATTTTTCTTCGCAACGGGTTTGATGTTTGTTCCATTTCAGATCAGGAGTAAATGTGCCTGATCATTTGACGAGATTCTGATAGTTGATTAATTCTAACAGGCGAAGCTTGTTAGGGTTTGCAAAGCATACTTAGCAGCCGACAGGCATCCATGCATCTTGACAGTCATATACCAGAAAAAGGAGGAGTCTTGTAGAATTTTTCTCATGTTGGAAGCGCCCTCTTATGCTTGCACTAAAAAATATATACTCAAGGGAAGATAACTCTGCAACAATAAGATCAGCCCTACTGTACAATTTGGTACACGTTTATAAACTTCCGAACTGAAGTTTACTCACCTCTCTCTTCGTCTTCAATTTTCATAAATGTGCCGACTCTTAACCCAGTATCAGTAGCTAAATATTTTTAGTTGTCAATTGAGTATCATCTTTTGTTTGAGAAAATAAACCCTAATTAGCCCTGAATAATACGAGACAATAGGGTCAATAGGTCTGGCTAAATTGCAATGGGCAGGAGTCAGTCTCTTGTCTGTCTGCCAGCTATCTGTCAATTTTTATTTTTATTCTATCCTTTTCCTTTTCATAGAAATTTCATAAACGTAATTTCTGTAATTGTCATCTCGTCTAGAGTTTAATTACATCTTTTTGTATCAGGATTTCTTAAAATGTAATCTTGTTTTTGTAGACACACGTCTTTAGACCAAGGTCAAAATGTAGTATCTGTTCTTAGTCCGAGGAGTAGTCTTATCGTGAGACAATTTTTATTTTCTCCGAATTTAGGTTTCCCTTTTGGAGCTCAATTCCCACTATTAACTGACCTTGTGTCTAACATAGTTGTGGAAGGCGGGTAAATAAATCTGACCTTTTGGCAAGGATCAAAACCTATCGTTTCACTTTTAGAAAGCCATCATCCCAGGTGTTACTTCCAACTTTCAAAGGTGAAAAGGTGGATTTATTACCTGTGACAGCCTAATTTGTGAGGTGAATACCAATGGGACTATATGCACATTTGGTACTTCTGCAGTTTAATGACTGTTGAAATAAAATTATTTAGAAACCCATTCTTAGCATGGAGAGAGGGGAGCTTTAACTATTTTGTACTTTCATCTAACAATTTAATAAACAAAAGATACTGAAAAATTGAATAACTTGAAAATCCTGTTTAAAAAGAAAAAAAAAATACTGTTAGTAAATTGCAAAAGTACCATGCGTTTTTGATACCATTGTAAATCTTTTTTTTTTTTGTTGGATTTTGTCCGCATTAAAAACTGACGTTTGTGTCATGTCCACAAGAGCACTCAAAGTTTGTGCAATGTGATTATATATGGAAGTTAAACCTAACCAGTGATGGTTGAGGACATGTGTTGCATGGTGAGAAATGATATGAGAATGATACAATGGATATATGAGTCCTAAAGACTGACCTCAAGAAGATTAACTCTAGACAATTGTAGGGAGATGTGTGCAAAAAAGAAGGCTTTAATGGTATTGTCACATTGAAGGAATGGACGATAGTTCTTGGGTTAGTAGATGTAGAACAGTTGAGGGAGCAGGACCAGTTCATAGGAGAAAGCCAAGGATTACAAGAATTAGTGATAAAAATAAATTTGGGATAAAAGGATAAACAGTCATGGCCAGAGATAGGTTAGTTTGGAAGTCAATTTTTTCAAACCTGTTAATGTATGTTAGAATATAAAATGAATGTTAAACTGGGTATGATTGATAATCTTGCTGGAAAATCGTATTTTTTTGACAAAAGAAGGATTGGGCTTCGTAATTCACTTCGGTTCGTATGTTTGTTGGTTCGCACTTTTCTCAATAAACATACCTTGGATTTTTTTTTTTTTTTTTTTTTTTTTGCACAAACATTAGTCATAGTAAAAGTAAATTCTTCACTCGTTGCAGGGGACCCCGCATGCTCGGCTTGTTTTCTTTATATATGGTTTTTTTAATCTTGTTCAAAAATAAGTTCACGTTTATACTTCTGAATTTTTGTGATGAGGATTTATAATTTGTATTGAATTATCCGCACTACTGTTCTCATCTTGAGCGTTCTTCACACAACGTTTTGTTGGTCATATAGTGGATAAAGCACTTGGTAAAAGATAAAATCCAGTTGCAAGTTACACTCTTCTGGAGGTTGAAGGTTTAATCCTCAGTGCAGATACAACTCAAAAATACAATTGCAAATTACTTAGGTCTTCTACCCAGTCATAACTGAATGAGAGCATGCTACCCCCGTCGATTCAGTAAACAGTTCCATTCAAAAATCCATGCAGAATCACCAAGTCTGACAAAGATTTCGGAATTGATAAGGTACACCTGAACACGGTTGAAAGTTACATGAAATGAAAAATAGGGCGAATAACGATCAAAATAAGAACAGTCATCCAAAAAATTCAAAGAATCCTTTGTATCGTTTGTAGTTTTTTTTTTTTTTTTTTTTGTACATATCTTTTCATTACGCTATTTCTTCCATTTCCATCCGAACGACTCCAAACTACAAGTGCAGTGGGCCAATTCAACAAGACCTCAATTTAGAGCTTGTTAGTTAACAACAACCACTCTTTAGGCGTAACCTCTCGTCTTGAAGACAACTACTCCCATCTCACTTGAAGGGCTTCATCTTATATTAATCCTATCATAACCCAGTTTAAATCTAAGTATGGATTGCCCAAACCTCTTAGTCAGATTCCAACTCTTCATCCGTGAAGACATCCTCATCTCGGTTTACAGCATCTTATGCTAATGTGATATGTCCATATTTAACTTTGGTTTTATAATGCACTTGAATACTTACAAATAAATCTAATATTATCATACGTATAACACCCCTCCCCCAGCCTTAAAGAAAAAAACAAAAAAATTTAAAGAATACAAATTTCTAATAATTTTGAGTGTGAAATTCTCCAACATGTCTCTCTTCAAATTAATTGGGGAATTCTTGACTTTGTTCCAAAATTCTTAATACAGGATAAAGTTCTGCCAACTCCACCTTATGTGGGGAGGGATGGGTGATGCTATCAAAGACTGAAGAAATCCAAATATGTCTGACCTCATCCAGAAGCTGGTTCTTACCAGATGACCTTACCATCATTGGATACTGCTTTTATCACGCATTCAAACTCCAGGCAATACTTTATGAAAATTCCATACACAAACTAGCAAGCTCCTAATCAATAATTTCATTGTGAAAATAAATTGGCAAAAAGATTGGAACAACTTTCAAAATAACTCCTTCAAATTAAACCCATACTAAAAGAATACCAGAATCTAGAAAGTGATACAGGGAGGACATACAGGGTGTCCAAAAAGTCACTAAAGGGTTTTGAACTTTATTTGTGACAATATGTTTCTGTAATTTCAACACAGTCTAAGATACTGGAAAATTAAAAACAAAAAAAAGAAACCAAATTCAAACCGTCTTTATTTATGGAAAATATCTTAAATTGCCTATTTTCAACTCTGCATATTCTTTCCAAAGCATTATTCAGGACAGATTGCAAAATCTCTGAATTGCGATTTACCTTATTTTGTTCCTGATGTTTTCCTTCAATTCTTGCAGGGTTTGGGGGCAGACATTTTGAGGTCTGGCAGCTCGCAGAACAAAATAAGAGTTAAACCGCAATCCAGTGATTCTACAATCTGTCATAGCACAAATATGCGGAGCTGAAAATGGGCAACATTTAAGACATTTTTCGTAAATATTGTTTGAACTTTGCATTTTTTTTAAATTTCCTAATGTCTTAGTCAGATTGTGTTAAAATTAAAAATAT